>NC_086195.1:34569849-34870856 GCF_035770615.1 Melospiza melodia melodia | reverse complement strand
GTGTTCATGATCTGCTATGCTGATCTCTGTGTGTGCCTAGGTGTGTGTGGAGGGGGGGGCATATGAAGGGGAGTGTGTATGTTTGCTTTACAATTGTTGTGGCAGATTCATGCCTCAGCTCCACATTTTGTTTTAAAAAGGTCACACCGAGTGGATATGAAGTTTACTATCAACAAGAGATCGATTCCCAAATCATCCATTTGACTCTCCCTTATAAATCATGTGCTTTGTTGCATATTTTATCAAATATACTTTCAAGCCAGATGGAGGAAGGAGGATGTGGGAATCCCTCCACCATCTTGCAACTTTTATGTAAGTAGGTTTTCAAGAAAATCATCATTTCTCTTTTAAATATGTCTGGAACAGGCATGATGGTAGTGTCAACCTGTTGGAGTTTTTGTTGCTGGAAGAAGTTGTACAAAAGGATTGGTTTTTACATTGACCAGTTACTGAATCAAGCGCAGGAATACATTGGAAATTTAGCTGGGGGTTCCTTTTCCCAGCAGACTACTTCTAGAACGAGCTTGTTCACTGAAGCTGACTCTTTTGCTCTCTTTTTGTTTCTTTCCTATTTTCTTGGCTTCTTTGCCACTATCTAGACAATTTTGGAACTTTGTTCCCAACTAAAATGGTTTCAATAGTCTGATTGTGATCATACATTTTTACAAGGAATTTTTAAAATCTTTCCTCGAGTCCAGAAAGTCAAGGACTTAGATCTTTTTCTTCCCTTATCAATATTGCCATGAAATTGATAAATAAAGACCAACTCTTTATTTTTGTTTTTAACCCACGTAGATAATTCCCATCCATTAATCCATTTTGTGGACCAATAGCTGCCATTCTGATGGAAGCTGTCACTTCTTAACAATAGGCATTCTGTGACTATGTTGACTGCACTTTGGGTGAAGATCCTAACTGGTCTTAGATATACATAGGGAGAAATTTGCTCAGCCAGTGTCAGTCTTAAGCATGCGTATCAGAAGATCTTTCTAGAGCTGGGAATTTTCCCATGAAAGGGATTCAGTTAGGGAAGAGACACTTGTGCCAGAGTTTTACATTCTTCTTGAACACTGCTTAAGGAACTTAGATGCCATGTCCATTTGGATCTCTGTCTGCACAGAACTTTGTCATGCCAGTGCTTTGAAATGCATCTTGAAGAGAATTCACTAGCACAGAATGAAAGAGAGTGGAAGGGGTTGGTGGGGCTAACCAGGCCCAACCCCCCTGCCTAAACCAGGATACCTAGAGCCTCTTGCCCAGGATTCTATCTGGGTGTACTTTTAATGTCTTCAAAGATCCAGGCTCCACAATCTTTCTGGGCAGTCTGTGCCGTGGTTCAGTCACCCTGACAGTAAAGAAACATTTACTGATGTTCAAAGGCAATCTCCTGTATTTCAGTGTGTGCCCACTGCCTCTTGTCTTTTCCCTCAGCATCACTGAAAAGACACTGATTCCCTCCCCTTTGCACTATTGCTTCCATATGTATGTGTGATGCCATGTAGAGGTATGTCAAAAACCTCCCTGAAGCCCAGGCAGATAATATTCCCTTCATCTACCAGTCAAGTTGATTCATCAGAGGAGTTTAAAGTGATGTTCAGCATGAAATTCCCCTGAAAAATCATGCTAACTACATTATTTGGTCATCTGTCATGTGCCTGGCAAGGATTTCCAGGAAGAGCTGCTTCATCAACTTCCTGGGGATAAAAAAGAGGCTGGCTGGTTTGTACTATGGCGAGTCCTCTTAATTGCCTTTTTTGAAGATGGGTGTCATTTGCTAACATCCACTCTTTAGCTCCTCTTCTCATCTACACCTCGGCAAAAAGCTTTTCCACTATGTCTGGCTAGGAAAAACTGTGCCAGCACAGAAAACATCTCCCATCGTGTTCTAGAAGTTGCACGGATGTCTGCCAAGTGTTTGGCAGGAAGAAAAGAAAAGTTGTCCAAAACAGCTTCCAATCGAATGTTCCTGTGATTGGAAAAGTCAGGAGAGTGCAAAGGTACTGTTTTCTATCAGTTGGCAAGGTGCGCACACAATCCCAGTGTTGTACAGCTTGCTTCTTCACCTTCCCGAAGCTGCCGCTCTCGCCGGCTGCCGGAGCCCAAGAAGCGGCTTCTTCGCGCAAAGACGATTGTGCCGCTCACAGTGCTCTCCTTAGCGCGGCTTCTGCCGAAAGACGCCCGGCAGCGGCTCTTACCTCCGGAGAGCATCCTACCTTCGTCTTTCGCGTCTTATGTAGTCTACATCTTAGCAAAACGCTTTTCCACTATGTCTGGCTAGGAAAAACTGTGCCAGCACAGAAAACATCTCCCATCGTGTTCTAGAAGTTGCACGGATGTCTGCCAAGTGTTTGGCAGGAAGAAAAGAAAAGTTGTCCAAAACAGCTTCCAATCGAATGTTCCTGTGATTGGAAAAGTCAGGAGAGTGCAAAGGTACTGTTTTCTATCAGTTGGCAAGGTGCGCACACAATCCCAGTGTTGTACAGCTTGCTTCTTCACCTTCCCGAAGCTGCCGCTCTCGCCGTCTCCCGGAACCGAAGAAGCGGCTTCTTCGCGCAAAGACGATTGTGCCGCTCACAGGGCTCTCCTTAGCGCGGCTTCTGCCGAAAGACGCCCGGCAGCGGCTCTTACCTCCGGAGAGCATCCTACCTTCGTCTTTCGCGTCTTTTGTAGTCTACATCTTAGCAAAACGCTTTTCCACTATGTCTGGCTAGGAAAAACTGTGCCAGCACAGAAAACATCTCCCATCGTGTTCTAGAAGTTGCACGGATGTCTGCCAAGTGTTTGGCAGGAAGAAAAGAAAAGTTGTCCAAAACAGCTTCCAATCGAATGTTCCTGTGATTGGAAAAGTCAGGAGAGTGCAAAGGTACTGTTTTCTATCAGTTGGCAAGGTGCGCACACAATCCCAGTGTTGTACAGCTTGCTTCTTCACCTTCCCGAAGCTGCCGCTCTCGCCGTCTCCCGGAACCGAAGAAGCGGCTTCTTCGCGCAAAGACGATTGTGCCGCTCACAGGGCTCTCCTTAGCGCGGCTTCTGCCGAAAGACGCCCGGCAGCGGCTCTTACCTCCGGAGAGCATCCTACCTTCGTCTTTCGCGTCTTTTGTAGTCTACATCTTAGCAAAACGCTTTTCCACTATGTCTGGCTAGGAAAAACTGTGCCAGCACAGAAAACATCTCCCATCGTGTTCTAGAAGTTGCACGGATGTCTGCCAAGTGTTTGGCAGGAAGAAAAGAAAAGTTGTCCAAAACAGCTTCCAATCGAATGTTCCTGTGATTGGAAAAGTCAGGAGAGTGCAAAGGTACTGTTTTCTATCAGTTGGCAAGGTGCGCACACAATCCCAGTGTTGTACAGCTTGCTTCTTCACCTTCCCGAAGCTGCCGCTCTCGCCGGCTCCCGGAACCGAAGAAGCGGCTTCTTCGCGCAAAGACGATTGTGCCGCTCACAGTGCTCTCCTTAGCGCGGCTTCTGCCGAAAGACGCCCGGCAGCGGCTCTTACCTCCGGAGAGCATCCTACCTTCGTCTTTCGCGTCTTTTGTAGTCTACATCTTAGCAAAACGCTTTTCCACTATGTCTGGCTAGGAAAAACTGTGCCAGCACAGAAAACATCTCCCATCGTGTTCTAGAAGTTGCACGGATGTCTGCCAAGTGTTTGGCAGGAAGAAAAGAAAAGTTGTCCAAAACAGCTTCCAATCGAATGTTCCTGTGATTGGAAAAGTCAGGAGAGTGCAAAGGTACTGTTTTCTATCAGTTGGCAAGGTGCGCACACAATCCCAGTGTTGTACAGCTTGCTTCTTCACCTTCCCGAAGCTGCCGCTCTCGCCGGCTGCCGGAGCCCAAGAAGCGGCTTCTTCGCGCAAAGACGATTGTGCCGCTCACAGTGCTCTCCTTAGCGCGGCTTCTGCCGAAAGACGCCCGGCAGCGGCTCTTACCTCCGGAGAGCATCCTACCTTCGTCTTTCGCGTCTTTTGTAGTCTACATCTTAGCAAAACGCTTTTCCACTATGTCTGGCTAGGAAAAACTGTGCCAGCACAGAAAACATCTCCCATCGTGTTCTAGAAGTTGCACGGATGTCTGCCAAGTGTTTGGCAGGAAGAAAAGAAAAGTTGTCCAAAACAGCTTCCAATCGAATGTTCCTGTGATTGGAAAAGTCAGGAGAGTGCAAAGGTACTGTTTTCTATCAGTTGGCAAGGTGCGCACACAATCCCAGTGTTGTACAGCTTGCTTCTTCACCTTCCCGAAGCTGCCGCTCTCGCCGTCTCCCGGAACCGAAGAAGCGGCTTCTTCGCGCAAAGACGATTGTGCCGCTCACAGGGCTCTCCTTAGCGCGGCTTCTGCCGAAAGACGCCCGGCAGCGGCTCTTACCTCCGGAGAGCATCCTACCTTCGTCTTTCGCGTCTTTTGTAGTCTACATCTTAGCAAAACGCTTTTCCACTATGTCTGGCTAGGAAAAACTGTGCCAGCACAGAAAACATCTCCCATCGTGTTCTAGAAGTTGCACGGATGTCTGCCAAGTGTTTGGCAGGAAGAAAAGAAAAGTTGTCCAAAACAGCTTCCAATCGAATGTTCCTGTGATTGGAAAAGTCAGGAGAGTGCAAAGGTACTGTTTTCTATCAGTTGGCAAGGTGCGCACACAATCCCAGTGTTGTACAGCTTGCTTCTTCACCTTCCCGAAGCTGCCGCTCTCGCCGGCTGCCGGAGCCCAAGAAGCGGCTTCTTCGCGCAAAGACGATTGTGCCGCTCACAGGGCTCTCCTTAGCGCGGCTTCTGCCGAAAGACGCCCGGCAGCGGCTCTTACCTCCGGAGAGCATCCTACCTTCGTCTTTCGCGTCTTTTGTAGTCTACATCTTAGCAAAACGCTTTTCCACTATGTCTGGCTAGGAAAAACTGTGCCAGCACAGAAAACATCTCCCATCGTGTTCTAGAAGTTGCACGGATGTCTGCCAAGTGTTTGGCAGGAAGAAAAGAAAAGTTGTCCAAAACAGCTTCCAATCGAATGTTCCTGTGATTGGAAAAGTCAGGAGAGTGCAAAGGTACTGTTTTCTATCAGTTGGCAAGGTGCGCACACAATCCCAGTGTTGTACAGCTTGCTTCTTCACCTTCCCGAAGCTGCCGCTCTCGCCGGCTGCCGGAGCCCAAGAAGCGGCTTCTTCGCGCAAAGACGATTGTGCCGCTCACAGTGCTCTCCTTAGCGCGGCTTCTGCCGAAAGACGCCCGGCAGCGGCTCTTACCTCCGGAGAGCATCCTACCTTCGTCTTTCGCGTCTTATGTAGTCTACACCTCGGCAAAAAGCTTTTCCACTATGTCTGGCTAGGAAAAACTGTGCCAGCACAGAAAACATCTCCCATCGTGTTCTAGAAGTTGCACGGATGTCTGCCAAGTGTTTGGCAGGAAGAAAAGAAAAGTTGTCCAAAACAGCTTCCAATCGAATGTTCCTGTGATTGGAAAAGTCAGGAGAGTGCAAAGGTACTGTTTTCTATCAGTTGGCAAGGTGCGCACACAATCCCAGTGTTGTACAGCTTGCTTCTTCACCTTCCCGAAGCTGCCGCTCTCGCCGGCTCCCGGAACCGAAGAAGCGGCTTCTTCGCGCAAAGACGATTGTGCCGCTCACAGTGCTCTCCTTAGCGCGGCTTCTGCCGAAAGACGCCCGGCAGCGGCTCTTACCTCCGGAGAGCATCCTACCTTCGTCTTTCGCGTCTTTTGTAGTCTACATCTTAGCAAAACGCTTTTCCACTATGTCTGGCTAGGAAAAACTGTGCCAGCACAGAAAACATCTCCCATCGTGTTCTAGAAGTTGCACGGATGTCTGCCAAGTGTTTGGCAGGAAGAAAAGAAAAGTTGTCCAAAACAGCTTCCAATCGAATGTTCCTGTGATTGGAAAAGTCAGGAGAGTGCAAAGGTACTGTTTTCTATCAGTTGGCAAGGTGCGCACACAATCCCAGTGTTGTACAGCTTGCTTCTTCACCTTCCCGAAGCTGCCGCTCTCGCCGGCTGCCGGAGCCCAAGAAGCGGCTTCTTCGCGCAAAGACGATTGTGCCGCTCACAGTGCTCTCCTTAGCGCGGCTTCTGCCGAAAGACGCCCGGCAGCGGCTCTTACCTCCGGAGAGCATCCTACCTTCGTCTTTCGCGTCTTATGTAGTCTACATCTTAGCAAAACGCTTTTCCACTATGTCTGGCTAGGAAAAACTGTGCCAGCACAGAAAACATCTCCCATCGTGTTCTAGAAGTTGCACGGATGTCTGCCAAGTGTTTGGCAGGAAGAAAAGAAAAGTTGTCCAAAACAGCTTCCAATCGAATGTTCCTGTGATTGGAAAAGTCAGCAGAGTGCAAAGGTACTGTTTTCTATCAGTTGGCAAGGTGCGCACACAATCCCAGTGTTGTACAGCTTGCTTCTTCACCTTCCCGAAGCTGCCGCTCTCGCCGGCTGCCGGAGCCCAAGAAGCGGCTTCTTCGCGCAAAGACGATTGTGCCGCTCACAGTGCTCTCATTAGCGCGGCTTCTGCCGAAAGACGCCCGGCAGCGGCTCTTACCTCCTGAGAGTGGCAGCTTCGGGAAGGTGAAGAAGCAAGCTGTACAACACTGGGATTGTGTGCGCACCTTGCCAACTGATAGAAAACAGTACCTTTGCACTCTCCTGACTTTTCCAATCACAGGAACATTCGATTGGAAGCTGTTTTGGACAACTTTTCTTTTCTTCCTGCCAAACACTTGGCAGACATCCGTGCAACTTCTAGAACACGATGGGAGATGTTTTCTGTGCTGGCACAGTTTTTCCTAGCCAGACATAGTGGAAAAGCTTTTTGCCGAGGTGTAGACTACATAAGACGCGAAAGACGAAGGTAGGATGCTCTCCGGAGGTAAGAGCCGCTGCCGGGCGTCTTTCGGCAGAAGCCGCGCTAAGGAGAGCACTGTGAGCGGCACAATCGTCTTTGCGCGAAGAAGCCGCTTCTTCGGTTCCGGCAGCCGGCGAGAGCGGCAGCTTCGGGAAGGTGAAGAAGCAAGCTGTACAACACTGGGATTGTGTGCGCACCTTGCCAACTGATAGAAAACAGTACCTTTGCACTCTCCTGACTTTTCCAATCACAGGAACATTCGATTGGAAGCTGTTTTGGACAACTTTTCTTTTCTTCCTGCCAAACACTTGGCAGACATCCGTGCAACTTCTAGAACACGATGGGAGATGTTTTCTGTGCTGGCACAGTTTTTCCTAGCCAGACATAGTGGAGAAGCGTTTTGCTAAGATGTAGACTACAAAAGACGCGAAAGACGAAGGTAGGATGCTCTCCGGAGGTAAGAGCCGCTGCCGGGCGTCTTTCGGCAGAAGCCGCGCTAAGGAGAGCACTGTGAGCGGCACAATCGTCTTTGCGCGAAGAAGCCGCTTCTTGGGCTCCGGCAGCCGGCGAGAGCGGCAGCTTCGGGAAGGTGAAGAAGCAAGCTGTACAACACTGGGATTGTGTGCGCACCTTGCCAACTGATAGAAAACAGTACCTTTGCACTCTCCTGACTTTTCCAATCACATGAACATTCGATTGGAAGCTGTTTTGAACAACTTTTCTTTTCTTCCTGCCAAACACTTGGCAGACATCCGTGCAACTTCTAGAACACGATGGGAGATGTTTTCTGTGCTGGCACAGTTTTTCCTAGCCAGACATAGTGGAAAAGCGTTTTGCCGAGGTGTAGACTACATAAGACGCGAAAGACGAAGGTAGGATGCTCTCCGGAGGTAAGAGCCGCTGCCGGGCGTCTTTCGGCAGAAGCCGCGCTAAGGAGAGCCCTGTGAGCGGCACAATCGTCTTTGCGCGAAGAAGCCGCTTCTTGGGCTCCGGCAGCCGGCGAGAGCGGCAGCTTCGGGAAGGTGAAGAAGCAAGCTGTACAACACTGGGATTGTGTGCGCACCTTGCCAACTGATAGAAAACAGTACCTTTGCACTCTCCTGACTTTTCCAATCACAGGAACATTCGATTGGAAGCTGTTTTGGACAACTTTTCTTTTCTTCCTGCCAAACACTTGGCAGACATCCGTGCAACTTCTAGAACACGATGGGAGATGTTTTCTGTGCTGGCACAGTTTTTCCTAGCCAGACATAGTGGAAAAGCTTTTTGCCGAGGTGTAGACTACATAAGACGCGAAAGACGAAGGTAGGATGCTCTCCGGAGGTAAGAGCCGCTGCCGGGCGTCTTTCGGCAGAAGCCGCGCTAAGGAGAGCACTGTGAGCGGCACAATCGTCTTTGCGCGAAGAAGCCGCTTCTTGGGCTCCGGCAGCCGGCGAGAGCGGCAGCTTCGGGAAGGTGAAGAAGCAAGCTGTACAACACTGGGATTGTGTGCGCACCTTGCCAACTGATAGAAAACAGTACCTTTGCACTCTCCTGACTTTTCCAATCACAGGAACATTCGATTGGAAGCTGTTTTGGACAACTTTTCTTTTCTTCCTGCCAAACACTTGGCAGACATCCGTGCAACTTCTAGAACACGATGGGAGATGTTTTCTGTGCTGGCACAGTTTTTCCTAGCCAGACATAGTGGAGAAGCATTTTGCTAAGATGTAGACTACAAAAGACGCGAAAGACGAAGGTAGGATGCTCTCCGGAGGTAAGAGCCGCTGCCGGGCGTCTTTCGGCAGAAGCCGCGCTAAGGAGAGCACTGTGAGCGGCACAATCGTCTTTGCGCGAAGAAGCCGCTTCTTGGGCTCCGGCAGCCGGCGAGAGCGGCAGCTTCGGGAAGGTGAAGAAGCAAGCTGTACAACACTGGGATTGTGTGCGCACCTTGCCAACTGATAGAAAACAGTACCTTTGCACTCTCCTGACTTTTCCAATCACAGGAACATTCGATTGGAAGCTGTTTTGGACAACTTTTCTTTTCTTCCTGCCAAACACTTGGCAGACATCCGTGCAACTTCTAGAACACGATGGGAGATGTTTTCTGTGCTGGCACAGTTTTTCCTAGCCAGACATAGTGGAAAAGCGTTTTGCTAAGATGTAGACTACAAAAGACGCGAAAGACGAAGGTAGGATGCTCTCCGGAGGTAAGAGCCGCTGCCGGGCGTCTTTCGGCAGAAGCCGCGCTAAGGAGAGCACTGTGAGCGGCACAATCGTCTTTGCGCGAAGAAGCCGCTTCTTGGGCTCCGGCAGCCGGCGAGAGCGGCAGCTTCGGGAAGGTGAAGAAGCAAGCTGTACAACACTGGGATTGTGTGCGCACCTTGCCAACTGATAGAAAACAGTACCTTTGCACTCTCCTGACTTTTCCAATCACAGGAACATTCGATTGGAAGCTGTTTTGGACAACTTTTCTTTTCTTCCTGCCAAACACTTGGCAGACATCCGTGCAACTTCTAGAACACGATGGGAGATGTTTTCTGTGCTGGCACAGTTTTTCCTAGCCAGACATAGTGGAAAAGCTTTTTGCCGAGGTGTAGATGAGAAGAGGAGCTAAAGAGTGGATGTTAGCAAATGACACCCATCTTCAAAAAAGGCAATTAAGAGGACTCGCCATAGTACAAACCAGCCAGCCTCTTTTTTATCCCCAGGAAGTTGATGAAGCAGCTCTTCCTGGAAATCCTTGCCAGGCACATGACAGATGACCAAATAATGTAGTTAGCATGATTTTTCAGGGGAATTTCATGCTGAACATCACTTTAATCTCCTCTGATGAATCAACTTGACTGGTAGATGAAGGGAATATTATCTGCCTGGGCTTCAGGGAGGTTTTTGACATACCTCTACATGGCATCACACATACATATGGAAGCAATAGTGCAAAGGGGAGGGAATCAGTGTCTTTTCAGTGATGCTGAGGGAAAAGACAAGAGGCAGTGGGCACACACTGAAATACAGGAGATTGCCTTTGAACATCAGTAAATGTTTCTTTACTGTCAGGGTGACTGAACCACGGCACAGACTGCCCAGAAAGATTGTGGAGCCTGGATCTTTGAAGACATTAAAAGTACACCCAGATAGAATCCTGGGCAAGAGGCTCTAGGTATCCTGGTTTAGGCAGGGGGGTTGGGCCTGGTTAGCCCCACCAACCCCTTCCACTCTCTTTCATTCTGTGCTAGTGAATTCTCTTCAAGATGCATTTCAAAGCACTGGCATGACAAAGTTCTGTGCAGACAGAGATCCAAATGGACATGGCATCTAAGTTCCTTAAGCAGTGTTCAAGAAGAATGTAAAACTCTGGCACAAGTGTCTCTTCCCTAACTGAATCCCTTTCATGGGAAAATTCCCAGCTCTAGAAAGATCTTCTGATACGCATGCTTAAGACTGACACTGGCTGAGCAAATTTCTCCCTATGTATATCTAAGACCAGTTAGGATCTTCACCCAAAGTGCAGTCAACATAGTCACAGAATGCCTATTGTTAAGAAGTGACAGCTTCCATCAGAATGGCAGCTATTGGTCCACAAAATGGATTAATGGATGGGAATTATCTACGTGGGTTAAAAACAAAAATAAAGAGTTGGTCTTTATTTATCAATTTCATGGCAATATTGATAAGGGAAGAAAAAGATCTAAGTCCTTGACTTTCTGGACTCGAGGAAAGATTTTAAAAATTCCTTGTAAAAATGTATGATCACAATCAGACTATTGAAACCATTTTAGTTGGGAACAAAGTTCCAAAATTGTCTAGATAGTGGCAAAGAAGCCAAGAAAATAGGAAAGAAACAAAAAGAGAGCAAAAGAGTCAGCTTCAGTGTACAAGCTCGTTCTAGAAGTAGTCTGCTGGGAAAAGGAACCCCCAGCTAAATTTCCAATGTATTCCTGCGCTTGATTCAGTAACTGGTCAATGTAAAAACCAATCCTTTTGTACAACTTCTTCCAGCAACAAAAACTCCAACAGGTTGACACTACCATCATGCCTGTTCCAGACATATTTAAAAGA
Source organism: Melospiza melodia melodia (assembly GCF_035770615.1). Classification (NCBI taxonomy): domain Eukaryota; kingdom Metazoa; phylum Chordata; class Aves; order Passeriformes; family Passerellidae; genus Melospiza; species Melospiza melodia. Next base: position 34,859,987 of record NC_086195.1, on the reverse strand, counting down.
GAAATGATGATTTTCTTGAAAACCTACTTACATAAAAGTTGCAAGATGGTGGAGGGATTCCCACATCCTCCTTCCTCCATCTGGCTTGAAAGTATATTTGATAAAATATGCAACAAAGCACATGATTTATAAGGGAGAGTCAAATGGATGATTTGGGAATCGATCTCTTGTTGATAGTAAACTTCATATCCACTCGGTGTGACCTTTTTAAAACAAAATGTGGAGCTGAGGCATGAATCTGCCACAACAATTGTAAAGCAAACATACACACTCCCCTTCATATGCCCCCCCCTCCACACACACCTAGGCACACACAGAGATCAGCATAGCAGATCATGAACACCTTGGAAAAGACTGAAATGCTAAATGCCTCTCTTGATGGGCAAAAGAGCTGGTGCAGTAATTCAAATGCCTGGTACAAAAATTCTGTTTAATATTTAGCTCCTATTTAAAACACAGCTTTTCATTTCATTCTATTTACAGAATATTTTCATTTCATTTGTTTCTTTAAAATTACTTAGTTCTCACCTGTTGTATGTCTAGGAATATTTTCTTCCAAAAATAGAAAAAAATAGATGATATCTTTTCAGCAGAAAACATTGGTTGATACAATTTTAAACCATCATGATATGGAAGAATTCTTCTGTCCCTCTCGAAGGTGGAAGAAGCATTTGGATCACAGATCATCTACAATGAAATACTTGACATGTTTAAGATGCTTTCAATCAATTTTGATCGTCAATTGCTTATTTGTTGTAAACAGTAATTTTTCAGTGAAGGGAAAGCGTGTGTGGTATATCTACATGATATGTTCAAAGGCAGTTCCTACTAATGGCCAGGCTGAATTCCAGTAAATAATGTCCCGAATGATATTTTGCCGCCTTCTTTGGCACTTCATGAAATCTTACCCCGATGAAGTGCTGAAACAAAGAGATTTTCTCTTAGAGAGTGTCTCATGTTGTAACCTATCCCATGGATTTTATGCTGTAATTCTTATCTCTTTTAAAATTTACTATCTTCTGTACAGTTTTCATGAAACTTTCTGTTACAGTAGTGAATAGCACAGATAAATGTCATTTTGTACAACTTTGAATTTACCCCAAGAGCTGAGAGAAAACTTGATCCTATACTTCAATCCGAGTTTCTTCTATAGTCCAACTTTGTTTCTCTACCATCAAGCTTCTCCTTTGTTGCTGCTCCAAGCCCCGTCCAAGGTGACCTTGAATACTTTCAGGGATGGGACACCCACAACTTCTCTGGGCAACCTGTTCCAGTGTTCCAGCACTCCCACAGTAAAAAAGGCCTTCCTTTCATCTAATATGTGTAGGAAATCATAAATCTAGGCATAGAAGCTTGGAGTGCAAATTTGAAATTCTTTGGATTTGAAGCACATTTTATATGAATACTGACTTACAGATGACTAAAAGATGTTGATGGGCATTTGAGCTGACAAGTTTTGAAAAAGTGCACGGAAATTAAAATTGAAACCACTAAAATTAAAAACTCCTTGCCATTTTCTTTTTCCTCTCCTATTCAAAATTGCATATGTCAGATATCAGTGCTTCATGCAAACCTCTCAGATGCTCTCAGAGAAAAAGCTTTTCTTTCAGACTAAGTTGCGGTTGACGTAGAACACTAGCAGGAGTGAAAGATTTTCTGGGCATTGGGGCAGCACGTTCTCCTTGGATTTGTGTGCAGAATGCATTTTATCCAAACTGGAAAATAGATCCCAGCTCTGTTCTATTCATCATTCTTACTTCATCAGGCCAGAAGATTCTGTGAAAAGTAGCCTGTGGACCTTGAAGACAGCGCATGTGAACCAGATGAGAGGTGATAGAGAAGTTGAGGGAGAGAAGAAAGAGCATGGGGCTGAAACCAGAAAGTATTTCTCCACGTGATCATGGAAGATTGCAGGAGCCACTTGGTACTATCAAACCAGCCCGACTTGGCACTGGTGCCACTATGGGTCTGGGAGCCATGTTGCATATCGTGCATTTTAAGGAGCCAGCTGGCCACACACAGCCATATGCCCCCAAACACAAACCAAGCCCTTTTCTCTGGCAAACAAAACTCAGCTGCCCTGCTTCTGGATGGCAGATTGCAGGAGCCACTTGGTACTATCAAACCAGCCCAACTTGGCACTGGTGCCACCTTGGCTCTGGGAACCATCCTGCCTATTGTAGCTTTTCAGGAGCCAGCCGGTCACTCCCAGCCATAGGCCCCCAAACAGAAACCTCGGCCCGTTTCCCTGGCAAACAAAAGTAAGCTGCCCCGCTTCTGGATGGTAGATTGCAGGAGCTACTTAGTACTATCAAATCAGCCCGACTTGGCACAGGTGCCACCTTGGATCTGGGAACCATCCTGTGTATCGTGGATTTTCAGGGGCCAGCCGGCCACTCTCAGCCATATGCCCCCAAACACAAACCACGGACCTTTTCTCTGGCAAACAAAAATCAGCTGCCCCACTTCTGGATGGCAGATTGCAGGAGCCACTTGGGACTATCACACCAGCACAACATGGCACTGCTGCCACCTTGGATCTGGGAACAATCCTGCGTATCGTACATATTCAGGAACCAGCCGAACACTCCCAGCCACAGGCCCCCAAACACAAACAACGGCCCATTTCCCTGGCAAACAAAACTCAGCTGCCCCGCTTCTGGATGGCAGTTTGCAGGAGCCACTTGGGACTATCAAAGCAGCCCGACTTGGTAATGGTACCATCTTGGATCTGGGAACCATCCGGCGTATCGTGGATTTTCAGGGGCCAGCCGGTCATTCCCAGCCATATGCTCCCAAACACAAACCTCGGCCCTTTTCTCTGGCAAACAAAACTCAACTGCCCCTCTTCTGGATGGCAAATTGCAGGACGCACTTGGTACTACAAAAAGAGCCCGACTTGGCAGTGGTGCCACCTTGGCTCTGGGAACCATCCTGCGTATCGAGCATTTTAAGGAGCCAGCCGGCAATTCCCAGCCGTATGCCCCAAAAAGAAACCACGGACCTTTTCTCTGGCAAAAAAAACTCAGCTGTCCCGCTTCTGGATGGCAGATTGCAGGAGTCACTTTGAACCATACAACCAGCCTTACTTGGCACTGGTGCCACCTTGGATCTGGGAACCATGCTGCCTATCGTTGATTTTCAGGGGCCAGCCTACCACTCTCGGCCATAGGCCCCCAAACACAAACCACAGCCCTTTTCTCTAGCAAACAAAATTTAGCTGCCCCGCTTCTGGATGGCAAATTGCAGGAGCCACTGGGTACTACAAAAACAGCCCGACTTGGCACTGGTGCCACCTTGCGTCTGGTTACCATGCGGCGTATCGTGCATTTTAAGGAGCCAGGTGGCCACTCCCAGCCATATGCCCCCAAACACAACCCACGGCCCTTTTCTCTGGCAAACAAAACTCAGCTGCCCCGCTTCTGGATGGCAGAGTGCAGGAGACACTTGGTACTATCAAACCAGCCCGACTTGGCACTGGTGCCACCTTTGGTCTGGGAACCATCCTGCGTATTGTGGATTGTCAGGAGACAGCCGACCACTCTCGGCCACAGACCCCAATCAAAAACAAAGGTCCGTTTCCCTGGCAAAAAAAACTCAGCTGCCCCGCTTCTGGATGGGAGATTGCAGGAGGCACTTGACACTGTCAAACGAGCCCCACTTTGTACTGGTGCCACCTTGGGTCTGGGAACCATGCTGCGTATCGTGGATTTTCAGGAGCCAGCCGGCCACTGCCAGCCACAGGCCCCCAACAAAAACCACAGCCTTTTTCTCTGGCAAACAAAATTCAGCTGCCCCGCTTCTGGATGGCAGATTGCAGGAGCCACTTGGTACTATCAAACCAGCCCGACTTGGCACTGGTGCCACCTTGGGTCTGGGAACCATCCTGCGTATCGTGGATTCTAAGGAGCCAGCCGGCCACTCCCAGCCACAGGCCCCCAAACAAAATCAACGGCGCTGTTCCCTGGAAAACAAAACACGCCTGCCAACTTTTTGATGGAGTTTGCAGGAGCCACTTGGTACTATCAAACCAGCCCAACTTGGCACTGGTGCCACCATGGGTCTGGTAAACATCCTGCGTATCGTGGATTCTTAGGAGCCAGCCGGCCACTCCTAGCCACAGGCCCCCAAACAAAAACCTAGGCCTATTTCTCTGGCAAACAAAAGTAAGCTGCCCCGCTTCTGGATGGCAGATTGCAGGAGACACTTGGGACTATCAAACCAGCCCAACTTGGCACTGGTGCCACCTTGGATCTGGGAACCATGCTGTGTATCGTGGATTTTCAGGGGCCAGCCGGCCACTCTCAGCCATATGCCCCCAAACAGAAACCTCGGCTAATTTCTCTGGCAAACAAAACTCAACTGCCCCTCTTCTGGATGGCAAATTGCAAGATGAACTTGATACTAAAACCGCAGGCCGACTTGGTAGTGGTGACACCTTGGGCCTGGGAACCATCATGCGTATCGAGCATTTTAAGGAGCCAGCCGGCCACTCCCAGCAATATGCCCCCAAAAACAATCCACGGAATTTTTCTCTGGCAAACAAAAATCAGCTGCCCCGCTTCTGGATGGCAGATTGCAGGAGCCACTTTGCACCATCAAACCAGCCCGACTTGGCACTGGTGCCACCTTGCATCTGGGAACCATGCTGCCTAGCGTGGATTTTCAGGGGCCAGCTGGCCACTCTCAGCTATATGCCCCCAAACAAAACCCACGGCCCGTTTCCCTGGCAAACAAAAGTAAGCTGCCCTGCTTCTGGATGGCAGATTGCAGGAACCACTTGGTAGTATCAAACCAGCCCGACTTGGCACTGGTGCCACCTTGGGTCTGGGAACCATCCTGCGTATCGTGGATTCTAAGGAGCCAGCCGGCCACTCCCAGCCACAGGCCCCCAAATACAAACAACGGCGCTTTTCCCTGGAAAACAAAACTCGCCTGCCAACTTTTTGATGGCAGATTGCAGGAGCAACTTGGTACTATCAAACCAGCCCAACTTGGCACTGGTGCCACCATGGGTCTGGTCACCATCCTGCCTATTGTAGCTTTCCAGGAGCCAGCCGGTCACTCCCAGCCATAGGCCCCCAGTCACAAACCTCGGCCCGTTTCCCTGGCAAACAAAAGTAAGCTGCCCCGCTTCTGGATGGCAGATTGCAGGAGCCACTTGGTACTATCAAACCAGCCCGACTTGGCACTGGTGCCACCTTGGGTCTGGGAACCATGCTGCGTATCGCAGATTCTAAGGCGCCAGTCGGCCACTCCCAGCCACAAGACCCCAAACACAAACAACGGCGCTTTTCTCTGGCAAACAAAACTCAACTGCCCCTCTTCTGGATGGCAAATTGCAGGACGCACTTGGTACTATCAAACCAGCACGACTTGGCACTGGTGCCACCTTGGGTCTGGGAACCATCCTGCGTATTGTGGATTGTCAGGAGCCAGCTGGACACTCTCGGCCACAGACCCCAATCAAAAACAACGGCCCGTTTCACAGGCAAACAAAACTCAGCTGCCCCGCTGCTGGATGGGAGATTGCAGGAGGCACTTGACACTGTGAAACCAGCCCCACTTGGCACTGGTGCCACCTTGGGTCTGGGAACCATGCTGCGTATCATGGATTTTCAGGAGCCAGCCGGCCACTCCCAGCCATAGGCCCCCAAACAAAAACCACAGCCTTTTTCTCTGGCAAACAAAATTCAGCTGCCCCGCTTCTGGATGGCAGATTGCAGGAGCCACTTGGGACTATCACACCAGCACAACATGGCACTGGTGCCACCTTGGATCTGGGAATCATCCTTCCTATCGTGGATTTTCAGGAGCCAGCCGGTCACTCTCAGCCATAGGCCCCAAACACAAACCACGGCCCTTTTCTCTGGAAAACAAAACTCAACTGCCCCTCTTCTGGATGGCAGATTGCATGAGCCACTGGGTACTATGAAACCAGCCCTACTTGGCACTGGTGCCACCTTGGGTCTGGGAACCATGCTGCGTATCATGGATTTTCAGGAGCCAGCCGTCCACTGCCAGCCACAGGCCCCGAAACACAAACAACAGCCTTTTTCTCTGGCAAACAAAATTCAGCTGCCCCGCTTCTGGATGGCAGATTGCAGGAACCACTTGGTACTAACAAACCAGCCCGACTTGGCACTGGTGCCACCTTGGGTCTGGGAACCATCCTGCGTATCGTGGATTCTAAGGAGCCAGCTGGCCACTCCCAGCCACAGGCCCCAAAACACACACAACGGCGCTTTTCCCTGGAAAACAAAACTCGCCTGCCAACTTTTTGATGGCAGATTGCAGGAGCCACTTGGTACTATCAAACCAGCCCAACTTTCCACTGGTGCCACCATGGGTCTGGTCACCATCCTGCCTATCGTAGCTTTTCAGGAGCCAGCCGGTCACTCCCTGCCATAGGCCCCGAGACACAAAGCTCGGCCCGTTTCCCTGGCAAACAAAAGTAAGCTACCCCGCTTCTGGATGGCAGATTGCAGGAGCCACTTGGTACTATCAAACCAGCCCGACTTGGCACTGGTACCACCTTGGGTCTGGGAACCATACTGCCTATCGTGGATTTTAAGGAGCCAGCCGGCTACTCCCAGCCACAGGCCCCCAACAAAAACCACGGCCCTTTTTTCTGGCAAACAAAACTTAGCTGCCTCACTTATGGATGGCAGATTGCAGGAGGCACTTGGTGTAATCAAACCAGCCCGACTTGGCACTGGTGTCACCTTGGGTCTGGGAACCATCCTGCGTATCGTGGATTCTAAGGAGCCAGCCGGCCACTCCCAGCCACAGGCCCCCAAACAAAATCAACGGCGCTGTTCCCTGGAAAACAAAACACGCCTGCCAACTTTTTGATGGAGTTTGCAGGAGCCACTTGGTTCTATCAAACCAGCCCAACTTGGCACTGGTGCCACCATGGGTCTGGTAAACATCCTGCGTATCGTGGATTCTTAGGAGCCAGCAGGCCACTCCTAGCCACAGGCCCCCAAACAAAAACCTAGGCCTATTTCTCTGGCAAACAAAAGTAAGCTGCCCCGCTTCTGGATGGCAGATTGCAGGAGACACTTGGGACTATCAAACCAGCCCAACTTGGCACTGGTGCCACCTTGGATCTGGGAACCATGTTGTGTATCGTGGATTTTCAGGGGCCAGCCGGCCACTCTCAGCCATATGTCCCCAAACAGAAACCTCGGCCCGTTTCTCTGGCAAACAAAACTCAACTGCCCCTCTTCTGGATGGCAAATTGCAGGATGAACTTGATACTAAAACCGCAGGCCAACTTGGTAGTGGTGACACCTTGGGCCTGGGAACCATCATGCGTATCGAGCATTTTAAGGAGCCAGCCGGCCACTCCCAGCAATATGCCCCCAAAAACAATCCACGGAATTTTTCTCTGGCAAACAAAAATCAGCTGCCCCGCTTCTGGATGGCAGATTGCAGGAGCCACTTTGCACCATCAAACCAGCCCGACTTGGCACTGGTGCCACCTTGCATCTGGGAACCATGCTGCCTAGCGTGGATTTTCAGGGGCCAGCGGGCCACTCTCAGCTATATGCCCCCAAACAAAACCCACGGCCCGTTTCCCTGGCAAACAAAAGTAAGCTGCCCCGCTTCTGGATGGCAGATTGCAGGAACCACTTGGTAGTATCAAACCAGCCCGACTTGGCACTGGTGCCACCTTGGGTCTGGGAACCATGCTGCGTATCGTGGATTCTAAGGAGCCAGCCGGCCACTCCCAGCCACAGGCCCCCAAACACAAACAACGGCGCTTTTCCCTGGAAAACAAAACTCGCCTGCCAACTTTTTGATGGCAGATTGCAGGAGCAACTTGGTACTATCAAACCAGCCCAACTTGGCACTGGTGCCACCATGGGTCTGGTCACCATCCTGCCTATTGTAGCTTTCCAGGAGCCAGCCGGTCACTCCCAGCCATAGGCCCCCAGACACAAACCTCGGCCCGTTTCCCTGGCAAACAAAAGTAAGCTGCCCCGCTTCTGGATGGCAGATTGCAGGACGCACTTGGTACTATCAAACCAGCCCAACTTGGAACTGGTGCCACCTTGGGTCTGGGAACCATGCTGCGTATCGCAGATTCTAAGGCGCCAGTCGGCCACTCCCAGCCACAAGCCCCCAAACACAAACAACGGCGCTTTTCTCTGGCAAACAAAACTCAACTGCCCCTCTTCTGGATGGCAAATTGCACGATGCACTTGGTACTATAAAAACAGCCCGACTTGGCACTGGTGCCACCTTGGGTCTGGGAACCATCCTGCGTATCGATCTTTTTAATGAGACAGCCGGCCACTCCCAGCCATATGCCCCCAAACACAACCCACGGCCCTTTCCTCTGGCAAACAAAACTCAACTGCCCCTCTTCTGGATGGCAGATTGCAGGAGCCACTTGGTACTATCAAACCAGCAAGACTTGGCACTGGTGCCACCTTGGGTCTGGGAACCATCCTGCGTATTGTGTATTGTCAGGAGCCAGCTGAACATTCTCGGCCACAGACCCCAATCAAAAACAACGGCCTGTTTCCCAGGCAAACAAAACTCAGCTGCCCCGCTTCTGGATGGGAGATTGCAGGAGGCACTTGACACTGTGAAACCAGCCCCACTTGGCACTGGTGCCACCTTGGGTCTGGGAACCATGCTGCGTATCATGGATTTTCAGGAGCCAGCCGGCCACTCCCAGCCATAGGCCCCCAAACAAAAACCACAGCCTTTTTCTCTGGCAAACAAAATTCAGCTGCCCCACTTCTGGATGGCAGATTGCAGGAGCCACTTGGGACTATCACACCAGCACAACATGGCACTGCTGCCACCTTGGATCTGGGAACAATCCTGCGTATCGTACATATTCAGGAACCAGCCGAACACTCCCAGCCACAGGCCCCCAAACACAAACAACGGCCCATTTCCCTGGCAAACAAAACTCAGCTGCCCCGCTTCTGGATGGCAGTTTGCAGGAGCCACTTAGGACTATCAAAGCAGCCCGACTTGGTAATGGTACCATCTTGGATCTGGGAACCATCCGGCGTATCGTGGATTTTCAGGGGCCAGCCGGTCATTCCCAGCCATATGCTCCCAAACACAAACCTCGGCCCTTTTCTCTGGCAAACAAAACTCAACTGCCCCTCTTCTGGATGGCAAATTGCAGGACGCACTTGGTACTACAAAAAGAGCCCGACTTGGCAGTGGTGCCACCTTGGCTCTGGGAACCATCCTGCGTATCGAGCATTTTAAGGAGCCAGCCGGCAATTCCCAGCCGTATGCCCCAAAAAGAAACCACGGACCTTTTCTCTGGCAAAAAAAACTCAGCTGTCCCGCTTCTGGATGGCAGATTGCAGGAGTCACTTTGAACCATACAACCAGCCTTACTTGGCACTGGTGCCACCTTGGATCTGGGAACCATCCTGCCTATCGTTGATTTTCAGGGGCCAGCCTACCACTCTCGGCCATAGGCCCCCAAACACAAACCACAGCCCTTTTCTCTAGCAAACAAAATTTAGCTGCCCCGCTTCTGGATGGCAAATTGCAGGAGCCACTGGGTACTACAAAAACAGCCCGACTTGGCACTGGTGCCACCTTGCGTCTGGTTACCATGCGGCGTATCGTGCATTTTAAGGAGCCAGGTGGCCACTCCCAGCCATATGCCCCCAAACACAACCCACGGCCCTTTTCTCTGGCAAACAAAACTCAGCTGCCCCGCTTCTGGATGGCAGAGTGCAGGAGACACTTGGTACTATCAAACCAGCCCGACTTGGCACTGGTGCCACCTTTGGTCTGGGAACCATCCTGCGTATTGTGGATTGTCAGGAGACAGCCGACCACTCTCGGCCACAGACCCCAATCAAAAACAAAGGTCCGTTTCCCTGGCAAAAAAAACTCAGCTGCCCCGCTTCTGGATGGGAGATTGCAGGAGACACTTGACACTGTCAAACGAGCCCCACTTTGTACTGGTGCCACCTTGGGTCTGGGAACCATGCTGCGTATCGTGGATTTTCAGGAGCCAGCCGGCCACTGCCAGCCACAGGCCCCCAAACAAAAACCACAGCCTTTTTCTCTGGCAAACAAAACTCAGCTGCCCCGCTTCTGGATGGCAGATTGCAGGAGCCACTTGGTACTATCAAACCAGCCCGACTTGGCATTGGTGCCACCTTGGGTCTGGGAACCATCCTGCCTATCGTGGATTTTAAGGAGCCAGCCAGCTACTCCCAGCCACAGGCCCCCAACAAAAACCACGGCCCTTTTTTCTGGCAAACAAAACTTAGGTGCCTCACTTATGGATGGCAGATTGCAGGAGCCACTTGGTGTAATCAAACCAGCCCGACTTGGCACTGGTGGCACCTTGGGTCTGGGAACCATCCTGCGTATCGTGGATTCTAAGGAGCCAGCCGGCCACTCCGAGCCACAGGCCCCCAAACAAAATCAACGGCGCTGTTCCCTGGAAAACAAAACACGCCTGCCAACTTTTTGATGGAGTTTGCAGGAGCCACTTGGTACTATCAAACCAGCCCAACTTGGCACTGGTGCCACCATGGGTCTGGTAAACATCCTGCGTATCGTGGATTCTTAGGAGCCAGCAGGCCACTCCTAGCCACAGGCCCCCAAACAAAAACCTAGGCCTATTTCTCTGGCAAACAAAAGTAAGCTGCCCCGCTTCTGGATGGCAGATTGCAGGAGACACTTGGGACTATCAAACCAGCCCAACTTGGCACTGGTGCCACCTTGGATCTGGGAACCATGTTGTGTATCGTGGATTTTCAGGGGCCAGCCGGCCACTCTCAGCCATATGTCCCCAAACAGAAACCTCGGCCCGTTTCTCTGGCAAACAAAACTCAACTGCCCCTCTTCTGGATGGCAAATTGCAGGATGAACTTGATACTAAAACCGCAGGCCGACTTGGTAGTGGTGACACCTTGGGCCTGGGAACCATCATGGGTATCGAGCATTTTAAGGAGCCAGCCGGCCACTCCCAGCAATATGCCCCCAAAAACAATCCACGGAATTTTTCTCTGGCAAACAAAAATCAGCTGCCCCGCTTCTGGATGGCAGATTGCAGGAGCCACTTTGACCCATCAAACCAGCCCGACTTGGCACTGGTGCCACCTTGCATCTGGGAACCATGCTGCCTAGCGTGGATTTTCAGGGGCCAGCGGGCCACTCTCAGCTATATGCCCCCAAACAAAACCCACGGCCCGTTTCCCTGGCAAACAAAAGTAAGCTGCCCTGCTTCTGGATGGCAGATTGCAGGAACCACTTGGTAGTATCAAACCAGCCCGACTTGGCACTGGTGCCACCTTGGGTCTGGGAACCATCCTGCGTATCGTGGATTCTAAGGAGCCAGCCGGCCACTCCCAGCCACAGGCCCCCAAACACAAACAACGGCGCTTTTCCCTGGAAAACAAAACTCGCCTGCCAACATTTTGATGGCAGATTGCAGGAGCAACTTGGTACTATCAAACCAGCCCAACTTGGCACTGGTGCCACCATAGGTCTGGTCACCATCCTGCCTATTGTAGCTTTCCAGGAGCCAGCCGGTCACTCCCAGCCATAGGCCCCCAAACACAAACCTCGGCCCGTTTCCCTGGCAAACAAAAGTAAGCTGCCCCGCTTCTGGATGGCAGATTGCAGGAGCCACTTGGTACTATCAAACCAGCCCAACTTGGAACTGGTGCCACCTTGGGTCTGGGAACCATGCTGCGTATCGCAGATTCTAAGGCGCCAGTCGGCCACTCCCAGCCACAAGCCCCCAAACACAAACAACGGCGCTTTTCTCTGGCAAACAAAACTCAACTGCCCCTCTTCTGGATGGCAAATTGCAGGACGCACTTGGTACTATAAAAACAGCCCGACTTGGCACTGGTGCCACCTTGGGTCTGGGAACCATCCTGCGTATCGATCTTTTTAATGAGACAGCCGGCCACTCCCAGCCATATGCCCCCAAACGCAACCCACGGCCCTTTCCTCTGGCAAACAAAACTCAACTGCCCCTCTTCTGGATGGCAGATTGCAGGAGCCACTTGGTACTATCAAACCAGCAAGACTTGGCACTGGTGCCACCTTGGGTCTGGGAACCATCCTGCGTATTGTGGATTGTCAGGAGCCAGCTGAACATTCTCGGCCACAGACCCCAATCAAAAACAACGGCCTGTTTCATAGGCAAACAAAACTCAGCTGCCCCGCTTCTGGATGGGAGATTGCAGGAGGCACTTGACACTGTGAAACCAGCCCCACTTGGCACTGGTGCCACCTTGGGTCTGGGAACCATGCTGCGTATCATGGATTTTCAGGAGCCAGCCGGCCACTCCCAGCCATAGGCCCCCAAACAAAAACCACAGCCTTTTTCTCTGGCAAACAAAATTCAGCTGCCCCACTTCTGGATGGCAGATTGCAGGAGCCACTTGGGACTATCACACCAGCACAACATGGCACTGCTGCCACCTTGGATCTGGGAACCATCCTTCCTATCGTGGATTTTCAGGGGCCAGCCGGTCACTCTCAGCCATAGGCCCCAAACACAAACCACGGCCCTTTTCTCTGGAAAACAAAACTCAACTGCCCCTCTTCTGGATGGCAGATTGCAGGAGCCACTGGGTACTATGAAACTAGCCCTACTTGGCACTGGTGCCACCTTGGGTCTGGGAACCATGCTGCGTATCGTGGATTTTCAGGAGCCAGCCGTCCACTGTCAGCCACAGGCCCCGAAACACAAACAACAGCCTTTTTCTCTGGCAAACAAAATTCAGCTGCCCCGCTTCTGGATGGCAGATTGCAGGAACCACTTGGTACTAACAAACCAGCCCGACTTGGCACTGGTGCCACCTTGGGTCTGGGAACCATCCTGCGTATCGTGGATTCTAAGGAGCCAGCTGGCCACTCCCAGCCACAGGCCCCAAAATACACACAACGGCGCTTTTCCCTGGAAAACAAAACTCGCCTGCCAACTTTTTGATGGCAGATTGCAGGAGCCACTTGGTACTATCAAACCAGCCCAACTTGGCACTGGTGCCACCATGGGTCTGGTCACCATCCTGCCTATCGTAGCTTTTCAGGAGCCAGCCGGTCACTCCCAGCCATAGGCCCCCAGAAAAAAACCTCGGTCCGTTTCCCTGGAAAACAAAAGTAAGCTGCCCCGCTTCTGGATGGCAGATTGCAGGAGCCACTTGGTGCTATCAAACCAGCCCGACTTGGCACTGGTGCCACCTCTGGTCTGGGAACCATCCTGCGTATCCTGTGTTCTAAGGAGCCAGCCGGCCACTCCCAGCCACAGTCCCCCAAACAAAAACAACGGCGCTTTTCCCTGGAAAACAAAACTGACCTGCCAACTTTTTGATGGCAGATTGCAGGAGCCACTTGGTACTATCAAACCAGCCCAACTTGGCACTGGTGCCACCATGGGTCTGGTCACCATCCTGCCTATCGTAGCTTTTCAGGAGCCAGCCGGTCACTCCCAGCCATAGGTCCCCAGACATATACCTCGGCCCGTTTCCCTGGCAAACAAAAGTAAGCTGCCCCGCTTCTGGATGGCAGATTGCAGGAGCCACTTGGTACAATCAAACCAGCCCAACTTGACACTGGTGCCACCTTGGCTCTGGGAACCATGCTGCGTAACCCGGATTCTAAGAGGAAAGGCAGCCACTGCCAGCCACAGGCCTCCAAACAAAATCAACGGCGCTTTTCCCTGGAAAACAAAACTCACCTGACAACATTTAGATGGCAGATTGCAGGAGCCAGTTGGTACCATCAAACCAGCCCAACTTGGCACTGGTGCCACCTTGGGTCTGGGAACCATCCTGCCTATTGTTGCTTTTCAGGAGCCAGCCGGTCACTTCTAGCCCTAGGCCCCCAGTCATAAACCTCGGCCCGTTTCCCTGGCACACAAATGTAAGCTACCCCGCTTCAGGATGGCAGATTGCAGGAGCCACTTTTCACCATCAAACCAGCCCAACGTGGCACTGGTGCCACCTTGGGTCTGGGAACCATCCTGCGTATCGTGTGTTCTAAGGAGCCAGCCGGCCACTCCCAGCCACAGGCCCCCAAACACAAACAACGGCGCTTTTCCCTGGAAAACAAAACTCGCCTGCCAACTTTTTGATGGCAGATTGCAGGAGCCACTTGGTACTATCAAACCAGCCCAACTTGGCACTGGTGCCACCATGGGTCTGGTCACCATCCTGCCTATCGTAGCTTTTCAGGAGCCAGCCGGTCACTCCCAGCCATAGGTCCCCAGACAAATACCTCGGCCCGTTTCCCTGGCAAACAAAAGTAAGCTGCCCCGCTTCTGGATGGCAGATTGCAGGAGCCACTTGGTACAATCAAACCAGCCCAACTTGACACTGGTGCCACCTTGGCTCTGGGAACCATGCTGCGTAACCCGGATTCTAAGAGGAAAGGCAGCCACTGCCAGCCACAGGCCTCCAAACAAAATCAACGGCGCTTTTCCCTGGAAAACAAAACTCACCTGACAACATTTAGATGGCAGATTGCAGGAGCCAGTTGGTACCATCAAACCAGCCCAACTTGGCACTGGTGCCACCTTGGGTCTGGGAACCATCCTGCCTATTGTTGCTTTTCAGGAGCCAGCCGGTCACTTCTAGCCCTAGGCCCCCAGTCATAAACCTCGGCCCGTTTCCCTGGCACACAAATGTAAGCTACCCCGCTTCAGGATGGCAGATTGCAGGAGCCACTTTTCACCATCAAACCAGCCCAACGTGGCACTGGTGCCACCTTGGGTCTGGGAACCATCCTGCGTATCGTGTGTTCTAAGGAGCCAGCCGGCCACTCCCAGCCACAGGCCCCCAAACACAAACAACGGCGCTTTTCCCTGGAAAACAAAACTGGCCTGCCAACTTTTTGATGGCAGATTGCAGGAGCCACTTGGTACTATCAAACCAGCCCAACTTGGCACTGGTGCCACCATGGGTCTGGTCACCATCCTGCCTATCGTAGCTTTTCAGGAGCCAGCCGGTCACTCCCAGCCATAGGCCCCCAGACACAAACCTCGGCCCGTTTCCCTGGCAAACAAAAGTAAGCTGCCCCGCTTCTGCATGGCAGATTGCAGGTGCAATTTACTACTATCAAACCAGCCCGACTTGGCACTGGTGCCACCTCTGGTCTGGGAACCATCCTGCCTATCGTGGATTTTCAGGGGCCAGACGGCCACTATCAGCCATATGCCCCCAAAAACAAACCACGGCCCTTTTCTCTGGTAAACAAAACTCAACTGCCCCTCTTCTGGATGGCAAATTTTAGGACGCACTTTGTACTACGAAAACCGCCCGACTTGGCACTGGTGCCACCTTGGGTCAGGGAACCATCCTGCCTATCGTAGCTTTTCAGGAGCCAGCCGGTCACTCCCAGCCATAGGTCCCCAGACAAATACCTCGGCCCGTTTCCCTGGCAAACAAAAGTAAGCTGCCCCGCTTCTGGATGGCAGATTGCAGGAGCCACTTGGTACTATCAAACCAGCCCAACTTGACACTGGTGCAACCTTGGCTCTGGGAACCATGCTGCGTAACCCGGATTCTAAGACGACAGGCAGCCACTGCCAGCCACAGGCCTCCAAACAAAATCAACGGCGCTTTTCCCTGGAAAACAAAACTCGCCTGACAACTTTTAGATGGCAGATTGCAGGAGCCAGTTGGTACCATCAAACCAGCCCAACTTGGCACTGGTGCCACCTTGGGTCTGGGAACCATCCTGCCTATTGTTGCTTTTCAGGAGCCAGCCGGTCACTTCTAGCCCTAGGCCCCCAGTCATAAACCTCGGCCCGTTTCCCTGGCACACAAATGTAAGCTACCCCGCTTCAGGATGGCAGATTGCAGGAGCCACTTTTCACCATCAAATCAGCCCAACGTGGCACTGGTGCCACCTTGGGTCTGGGAACCATCCTGC
This sequence comes from Melospiza melodia melodia, assembly GCF_035770615.1. Lineage (NCBI taxonomy): Eukaryota > Metazoa > Chordata > Aves > Passeriformes > Passerellidae > Melospiza > Melospiza melodia. The sequence continues at coordinate 34,844,090 of NC_086195.1, read as the reverse complement.
GTATCGTGTGTTCTAAGGAGCCAGCCGGCCACTCCCACCCACAGTCCCCCAAACACAAACAACGGCGCTTTTCCCTGGAAAACAAAACTGGCCTGCCAACTTTTTGATGGCAGATTGCAGGAGCCACTTGGTACTATCAAACCAGCCCAACTTGGCACTGGTGCCACCATGGGTCTGGTAACCATCCTGCCTATCGTAGCTTTTCAGGAGCCAGGCGGTCACTCCCAGCCATAGGCCCCCAGACACAAACCTCGGCCCGTTTCCCTGGCAAACAAAAGTAAGCTGCCCCGCTTCTGCATGGCAGATTGCAGGTGCTATTTAGTACTATCAAACCAGCCCGACTTGGCACTGGTGCCACCTGTGGTCTGGGAACCATCCTGCCTGTCGTGGATTTTCAGGGGCCAGACGGCCACTATCAGCCATATGCCCCCAAAAACAAACCACGGCCCTTTTCTCTGGTAAACAAAACTCAACTGCCCCTCTTCTGGATGGCAAATTTTAGGACGCACTTTGTACTACGAATACCGCCCGACTTGGCACTGGTGCCACCTTGGGTCAGGAAACCATCCTGCCTATCGTAGCTTTTTAAGGAGCCAGCAGGCCACGCCCAGCCACATAGCCCCAAAAACAAACCACGGACCATTTCTCTTGGAAACAAAAATCCGCTGCCCCGCGTCAGGATGGCAGATTGCAGGAGCCACTTTGCACCATCAAACCACCCCGACTTGGCACTGGTGCCATCTTGGATCTGGGAACCATCCTGCCTATCGTAGCTTTTCAGGAGCCAGCCGGTTACTCCCAACCATAGGCCCCCAGACAGAAAGCTCTGCCCGTTTCCCTGGCAAACAAAAGTAAGCTACCCCGCTTCTGGATGGCAGATTGCAGGAGCCACTTGGTACTATCAAACCAGCCCAACTTGGCACTGGTGCCACCATGGGTCTGGTCACCATCCTGCCTATCGTAGCTTTTCAGGAGCCAGGCGGTCACTCCCAGCCATAGGCCCCCAGACAAATACCTCGGCCCGTTTCCCTGGCAAACAAATGTAAGCTGCCCCGCTTCTGGATTGCAGATTGCAGGAGCCACATGGTACTATCAAACCAGGCCAACATGGCACTGGTGCCACCTTGGCTCTGGGAACCATCCTGCCTATCGTGGATTTTCAGGCGCCAGCCGGCCACTCTCAGCCATATGCCCCCAAACACAAACCACGGCTCTTTTCTCTGGTAAACAAAACTCAACTGCCCCTCTTCTGGATGGCAAATTGCAGGACGCACTTGGTACTACGAAAACAGCCCGACTTGGCAGTGATGCCACCTTGGGTCAGGGAACCATCCTGCGTATCGATGTTTTTAAGGAGTCAGCCGGCAACGTCCAGCCATATACCCCCAAAAAAAACCCACGGAACTTTTCTCCAGCAAGCAAAAATCCGCTGCCCCGCGTCTGGATGGCAGATTGCAGGAGCTATTTAGTATTATCAAACCAGCCCGACTTGGCACTTGTGCCACCATGGGTCTGGTCACCATCCTGCCTATCGTAGCTTTTCAGGAGCCAGCCGGTCACTCTCAGCCATAGGCCCCAAACAAAAACCACGGCCCTTTTCTCTGGAAAACAAAACTCAACTGCCCCTCTTCTGGATGGCAGATTGCAGGAGCCACTGGGTACTATGAAACCAGCCCTACTTGGCACTGGTGCCACCTTGGGTCTGGGAACCATGCTGCGTATCATGGTTTTTCAGGAGCCAGCCGTCCACTGCCAGCCACAGGCCCCGAAACACAAATAACAGCCTTTTTCTCTGGCAAACAAAATTCAGCTGCCCCGCTTCTGGATGGCAGATTGCAGGAACCACTTGGTACTAACAAACCAGCCCGACTTGGCACTGGTGCCACCTTGGGTCTGGGAACCATCCTGCGTATCGTGGATTCTAAGGAGCCAGCTGGCCACTCCCAGCCACAGGCCCCAAAACACACACAACGGCGCTTTTCCCTGGAAAACAAAACTCGCCTGCCAACTTTTTGATGGCAGATTGCAGGAGCCACTTGGTACTATCAAACCAGCCCAACTTGGCACTGGTGCCACCATGGGTCTGGTCACCATCCTGCCTATCGTAGCTTTTCAGGAGCCAGCCGGTCACTCCCAGCCATAGGCCCCCAGACACAAACCTCGGCCTGTGTCACTGGCACACAAAAGTAACCTACCGCACTTCTGGATGGCAGATTGCAGGAGCCACTTTGCACCATCAAACCAGCCCAACTTGGCACTGGTGCCACCTTGGCTCTGGGAACCATGCTGCGTAACCCGGATTCTAAGACGACAGGCAGCCACTGCCAGCCACAGGCCTCCAAACAAAATCAACGGCGCTTTTCCCTGGAAAACAAAACTCGCCTGACAACTTTTAGATAGCAGATTGCAGGAGCCAGTTGGTACCATCAAACCAGCCCAACTTGGCACTGGTGCCACCTTGGGTCTGGGAACCATCCTGCCTATTGTTGCTTTTCAGGAGCCAGCCGGTCACTCCTAGCCCTAGGCCCCCAGTCATAAACCTCGGCCCGTTTCCCTGGCACACAAAAGTAAGCTACCCCGCTTCAGGATGGCAGATTGCAGGAGCCACTTTGCACCATCAAACCAGCCCGACGTGGCACTGGTGCCACCTTGGGTCTGGGAACCATCCTGCGTATCGTGTGTTCTTAGGAGCCAGCCGGCCACTCCCACCAACAGTCCCCCAAACACAAACAACGGCGCTTTTCCCTGGAAAACAAAACTGGCCTGCCAACTTTTTGATGGCAGATTGCAGGAGCCACTTGGTACTATCAAACCAGCCCAACTTGGCACTGGTGCCACCATGGGTCTGGTCACCATCCTGCCTATCGTAGCTTTTCAGGAGCCAGGCGGTCACTCCCAGCCATAGGCCCCCAGACACAAACCTCGGCCCGTTTCCCTGGCAAACAAAAGTAAGCTGCCCCGCTTCTGCATGGCAGATTGCAGGTGCTATTTAGTACTATCAAACCAGCCCGACTTGGCACTGGTGCCACCTCTGGTCTGGGAACCATCCTGCCTATCGTGGATTTTCAGGCGCCAGACGGCCACTATCAGCCATATGCCCCCAAAAACAAACCACGGCCCTTTTCTCTGGTAAACAAAACTCAACTGCCCCTCTTCTGGATGGCAAATTTTAGGACGCACTTTGTACTACGAAAACCGCCCGACTTGGCACTGGTGCCACCTTGGGTCAGGGAACCATCCTGCCTATCGTAGCTTTTTAAGGAGCCAGCAGGCCACGCCCAGCCATATAGCCCCAAAAACAAACCACGGACCATTTCTCTTGGAAACAAAAATCCGCTGCCCCGCGTCAGGATGGCAGATTGCAGGAGCCACGTTGCACCATCAAACCACCCCGACTTGGCACTGGTGCCATCTTGGATCTGGGAACCATCCTGCCTATCGTAGCTTTTCAGGAGCCAGCCGGTTACTCCCAACCATAGGCCCCCAGACAGAAAGCTCTGCCCGTTTCCCTGGCAAACAAAAGTAAGCTACCCCGCTTCTGGATGGTAGATTGCAGGAGCCACTTGGTACTATCAAACCAGCCCAACTTGACACTGGTGCCACTTTGGGTCTGGGAACCATGCTGCGTAACGTAGATTCTAAGGCGCCAGGCGGCCACTCCCAGCCACAGGCCCCCAAATACAAACAACGGCGCTTTTCCCTGGAAAACAAAACTCGCCTGCCAGCTTTTTGATGGCAGATTGCAGGAGCCACTTGGTACTATCAAATCATCCCAACTTGGCACTGGTGCCACTATGGGTCTGGGAACCATCCTGCCAATTGTACCATTTCAGGAGCCAGCCGGTCACTCCCAGCCATAGGCCCCCATCACAAACCTCGGACCGTTTCCCTGGCAAACAAAATTAAGCTGCCCCGATTCTGGATGGCAGATTGCAGGAGCCACTTTGTAGTGTCAAAACAGCCCGACTTGGCACTGGTGCCACCTTGGGTCTGGGAACCATCCTGCGTATCGTGGATTCTAAGCAGCCACCCGGCCACTCCGTGCCACAGGCGCCCAAACACAAACAACGGCGCTTTTCCCTGGAAAACAAAACTCGCCTGCCAACATTTTGATGGCAGATTGCAGGAGCCACTTGGTACTATCAAACCAGCCCAACTTGGCACTGGTGCCACCATGGGTCTGGTCACCATCCTGCCTAACGTAGCTTTTCAGGAGCCAGCCGGTCACTCCCAGCCATAAACACCCAGACACAAACCTCGGCCCGTTTCCCTGGAAAACAGAAGTAAGCACCCCCGATTCTGGATGGCAGATTGCAGGAGCCACTTGTTAGTATCAAATTAGCCCAACTTGGCACTGGTGCCATCATGGGTCTGGTAAACATCCTGCCTATCTTAGCTTTTCAGGAGCCGGCCGGTCACTCCCTGCCATAGGCCCCCAGAGAAATACCTCGGCCCGTTTCCCTGGCAAACAAAATAAGCTGCCCCTCTTCTGGATGGCAGATTGCAGGAACCACTTGCTACTATCAAACCAGCCCAACTTGGCACTGGTGCCACCTTGGCTCTGGGAACCATGCTGCGTAACGTAGATTCTAAGAGGACAGGCGGACACTCCCAGCCACAGGCCTCTAAACAAAATCAACGGCGCGTTACCCTGGAAAACAAAACTCGCCTGCCAACTTTTTGTTGGCAGATTGCAGGAGCCACTTGGTACTATCAAACCAGCCCAACTTGGCACTGGTGCCACCATGGGTCTGGTCACCATCCTGCCTATCGTAGCTTTTCAGGAGCCAGCCGGTCACTCCCAGCCATAGGCCCCCAGACAAATACCTCGGCCCATTTCCCTGGCAAACAAAAGTAAGCTGCCCCGCTTCTGGATGGCAGATTGCAGGAGACACTTGGTACTACGAAAACAGCCCGACTTGGCAGTGATGCCACCTTGGGTCAGGGAACCATCCTGCGTATCGATGTTTTTAAGGAGTCAGCCGGCAACGTCCAGCCATATACCCCCAAAAAAAACCCACGGAACTTTTCTCCAGCAAGCAAAAATCCGCTGCCCCGCGTCTGGATGGCAGATTGCAGGAGCTATTTAGTATTATCAAACCAGCCCGACTTGGCACTGGTGCCACCATCGGTCTGGTCACCATCCTGCCTATCGTAGCTTTTCAGGAGCCAGCCGGTCACTCTCAGCCATAGGCCCCAAACACAAACCACGGCCCTTTTCTCTGGAAAACAAAATTCAACTGCCCCTCTTCTGGATGGCAGATTGCAGGAGCCACTGGGTACTATGAAAAAAGCCCGACTTGGCACTGGTGCCACCTTGGGTCTGGGAACCATGCTGCGTATCATGGATTTTCAGGAGCCAGCCGTCCACTGCCAGCCACAGGCCCCGAAACACAAACAACAGCCTTTTTCTCTGGCAAACAAAATTCAGCTGCCCCGCTTCTGGATGGCAGATTGCAGGAACCACTTGGTACTAACAAACCAGCCCGACTTGGCACTGGTGCCACCTTGGGTCTGGGAACCATCCTGCGTATCGTGGATTCTAAGGAGCCAGCTGGCCACTCCCAGCCACAGGCCCCAAAACACACACAACGGCGCTTTTCCCTGGAAAACAAAACTCGCCTGCCAACTTTTTGATGGCAGATTGCAGGAGCCACTTGGTACTATCAAACCAGCCCAACTTGGCACTGGTGCCACCATGGGTCTGGTCACCATCCTGCCTATCGTAGCTTTTCAGGAGCCAGCCGGTCACTCCCAGCCATAGGCCCCCAGACACAAACCTCGGACCGTTTCCCTGGCAAACAAAAGTAAGCTACCCCGCTTCTGGATGGCAGATTGCAGGATCCACTTGTTATTATCAAACCAGCCCGACTTGGTACTGGTGCCACCTCTGGTCTGGGAACCATCCTGGGTATCGTGGATCCTAAGGAGCCAGCCGGCCACTCCCAGCCACAGGCCCCCAAACAAAAACAACGGCGATTTTCCCTGGAAAACAAAACTCGCCTGACAACTTTTTGATGTCAGATTGCAGGAACCACTTGGTACTATCAAACCAGCCAGACTTGGCACTGGTGCCACCTTGGGTCTGGGAACCATGCTGCGTATTGTGGATTCTAAGGAGCCAGCCGGCCACTCCAGCCACAGGCCCGCAGACACAAACAACGGCGCTTTTCCCTGGAAAACAAAACTCGCCTGCCAACATTTTGATGGCAGATTGCAGGAGCCACTTGGTACTATGCAATCAGCCGAACATGGCACTGGTGCCACCATGGGTCTGGTCACCATCCTGCCTATCGTAGCTTTTCAGGAGACAGCCGGACACTCCCAGCCATAGGCCCCCAGACAAAAACCTCGGCCCTTTTCCCTGGCAAACAAAAGTAAGTTAACCCGCTTCTGGATGGCAGATTGCAGGAGCCACTTTTCACCATCAAACTAGCCCGACTTGGCACTGGTGTCACCTCTGGTCTGGGATCCATCCTGCCTGTCGTGGATTCTAATTAGACAGCCGGCCACTCCCAGCCACAGTCCCCCAAACACAAACAACGGCGCTTTTCCCTGGGAAACAAAACTCGCCTGCCAACTATTTGATGGCAGATTGCAGGAGCCACTTGGTACTATCAAACCAGCCCAACTTGGCACTGGTGCCACCATGGGTCTGGTCACCATCCTGCCTATCGTAGCCTTTCAGGAGCCAGCCGGTCACTCCCAGCCATAGGCCCTCAGACACAAACCTCGGCCCGTTTCCCTGGCAAACAAAAGTAAGCTGCCCCGCTTCTGGATGGCAGATTGCAGGAGCCACTTGGTACTATCAAACCAGCCCAACTTGGGACTGGTGCCACCTTGGGTCTGGGAACCATCCTGCGTATCGTGGATTCTAAGGAGCCAGCCGGCCACTCCCAGCCACAGGCCCCCAAACACAAACAACGACGCTTTTCCCTGGAAAGCAAAACTCGCCTGCCAACTTTTTCATGGCAGATTGCAGGAACCACTTGGTACTATCAAAGCAGCCCAACTTGGCACTGGTGCCACGTTGGATCTGGGAACCATGCTGCGTATCGTGGATTCTAAGGAGCCAGCCGGCCACTCAAGCCACAGGCCCGCAGACACAAACAACGGCGCTTTTCCCTGGAAAACAAAACTCGCCTGCCAACTTTTTGATGACAGATTGCAGGAGCCACTTAGTACTATGAAATCAGCCGAACATGGCACTGGTGCCACCATGGGTCTGGTCACCATCCTGCCTATCGTAGCTTTTCAGGAGCCAGCCGGTCACTCCCAGCCATAGGCCCCCTGACACAAAGCTCGGCCCGTTTCCCTGGCAAACAAAAGTAAGCTGCCCCGCTTCTGGATGGCAGATTGCAGGACGCACGTGGTACTATAAAACCAGCCCGACTTGGCACTGGTGCCACCTCAGGTCTGGGAACCATCCTGCGTATCGTGGATTCTAAGGAGCCAGCCGGCCACTCCCACCCACAGGCCCCCAAACACAAACAACGGCGCTTTTCCCTGGAAAACAAAACTTGCCTGCCGACATTTTGATGGCAAATTGCAGGAGCCACTTGGTACTATCAAACCAGCCCAACTTGGCACTGGTGCCACCATGGGTCTGGTCACCATCCTGCCTATCGTAGCTTTTCAGGAGCCAGCCGGTCACTCCCAGCCATAGGCCCCGAGACACAAAGCTCGGACCGTTTCCCTGGCAAACAAAAGTAAGCTGCCCCGCTTCTGGATGGCACATTGCAGGAGCCACTTTGCACCATCATACTAGCCCGACTTGGCACTGGTGCCACCTTGGGTCTGGGAACCATCCTGCGTATCGTGGATTCTAATTAGCCAGCCGGCCACTCCCAGCCACAGGCCCCCAAACAAAAACAACGGCGCTTTTCCCTGGAAAATAAAAACTCGCCTGCCAAATTTTGACGGCAGATTGCAGGAGCCACTTGGTACTATCAAATCAGCCAAACTTGGCACTGGTGCCACCATGGGTCTGGTCACCATCCTGCCTATCGTAGCTTTTCAGGAGCCAGGCGGTCACTCCCAGCCATAGGCCCCCAGACAAAAACCTCGGCCCGTTTCCCTGGCAAACAAAAGTAAGCTGCCCTGCTTCTGGATGGCAGATTGCAGGAACCACTTGGTACTATCAAACCAGCCCAACTTGGCACTGGTGCCACCTTGGGTCTGGATACCATGCTGCGTATCGTGGATTCTAAGGAGCCAGCCGGCCACTCCCAGCCACAGGCCCCCAAACACAAACAACGGCGCTTTTCCCTGGAAAACAAAACTCTCCTGCCAACTTTTTGATGGCAGATTGCAGGAGCCACTTGGTTTTATCAAATCAGCCCAACTTGGCACTGGTGCCACCATGGGTCTGGTCACCATCCTGCCTATCTTAGCTTTTCAGGAGCCAGCCGGTCACTCCCCGCCATAGGCCCCCAGACAAAAAGCTCAGCCCGTTTCCCTGGCAAACAAAAGTAAGCTACCCCGCTTCTGGATGGCAGATTGCAGGAGCCACTTTGCACCATCAAACCAGCCCGACTTGGCACTGGTGCCACCTCTGGTCTGGGACCCATCCTGCGTATCGTGGATTCTAAGGAGCCAGTCGGCCACTCCCAGCCACAGGCCCCCAAACACAAACAACGGCCCGTTTCCGTGGCAAACAAAAGTAAGCTGCCCCGCTTCTGGATGGCAGATTGCAGGAACCACTTGGTAGTATCAAACCAGCCCAACTTGGCACTGGTGGCACCTCTTGTCTGGGAACCATGCTGCGTATCGTGGTTTCTAAGGAGCCAGCCGGGCACTCCCAACCACAGGTCCCCAAACACAAACAATGGCGCTTTTCCCTGGAAATCAAAACTCGCCTGCCAACTTTTTGATGGCAGATTGCAGGAGCCACTTGGTACTATCAAACCAACCCAACTTGGCACTGGTGCCACCATGGGTCTGGTCACCATCCTGCCTATCGTAGCTTTTCAGGAGCCAGCCGGTCACTCCCTGCCATAGGCTCCGAGACAGAAAGCCCGGCCCGTTTCCCTGGCAAACAAAAGTAAGCTGCCCCGCTTCTGGATGGCAGATTGCAGGAGCCACTTTGTACTATCAAACCAGCCCGACTTGCACTGGTGCCACCTCTGGTCTGGGAACCATGCTGCGTATCGTGGATTTTAAGGAGCCAGTCGGCCACTCCCAGCCATGCGCCTCCAAACACAAACAACGGTCCATTTCCCTGGCAAACAAAAGTAAGCTGCCCCGCTTCTGGATGTCAGATTGCAGGAACCACTTGTTGCCAAGTTGGGGTGGTTTGATAGTACCAAGTGGCTCCTGCAATCTGCCATCAAAAAGTTGGCAAGCGAGTTTTGTTTTCCAGGGAAAAGCGCCGTTGTTTGTGTTTGGGGGCCTGTGGCTGGGACTGGCCAGCTGTCTCCTTAGAATCCACGATACGCAGGATGGGTCCCAGACCAGAGGTGGCACCAGTGCCAAGTCGGGCTGGTTTGATGGTGCAAAGTGACTCCTGCAATCTGCCATCCAGAAGCGCGGTAGCTTACTTTTGTTTGCCAGGGAAACGGGTAGAGATTTGTGTCTGGGGGCCTATGGCTGGGAGTGACCGGCTGGCTCCTGAAAAGCTACGATAGGCAGGATGGTGACCAGACCCATGGTGGCACCAGTGCCAAGTTGGGCTGGTTTGATAGTAACATGTGGCTCCTGCAATCTGCCATCCAGAAGCGGGGCTGCTTACTTTTGTTTGCCAGGGAAACGGGCCGAGATATTTGTCTGGGGGCCTATGGCTGGGAGTGAGCGGCTGGCTCCTGAAAAGCTACGAATGGGAGGATGGTGACCAGACCCATGGTGGCACCAGTGCCAAGTTGGGCTGGTTTGATAGTACCAAGTGGCTCCTGCAATCTGCCATCAAAAAGTTGTCACGCGACTTTTGTTTTCCAGGGAAAAGCGCCGTTGTTCTTGTTTAGAGGCCTGTGGCTGGGAGTGGCCGGCTGCCTCCTTTGAACCCAGGATACGCAGGATGGTTCCCAGAGCCAAGGTGGCACCAGTGCCAAGTTGGGCTGGTTTGATAGTACCCAGTGGCTCCTGCAATCTGCCATCCAGAAGCGGGGCAGCTTACTTTTGTTTCCCAGGGAAACGGGCCGAGGTTTGTGTCTGGGGGCCTATGGCTGGGAGTGACCGGCTGGCTACTGAAAAGCTACGATAGGCAGGATGGTTACCAGACTCATGGTGGCACCAGTGCCAAGTCGGGCTGGTTTGATAATACTAAATAGCTCCTGAAATCTGCCATTCAGACGCGGGGCAGCGGATTTTTGTTTGCTGGAGAAAAGTTCCGTGGTTTTTTTTTGGGGGTATATGGCTGGACGTGGCCGGCTGGCTCCTTAAAAAGATCGATACGCAGGATTGTTCCCTGACCCAAGGTGGCATCACTGCCAAGTCGGGCTGTTTTCGTAGTACCAAGTGCGTCCTGCAATTTGCCATCCAGAAGAGGGGCAGTTGAGTTTTGTTTGCCAGAGCAAAGGGCCGTGGTATGTGTTTGGGGGCATATGGCTGAGAGTGGCCGGCTGACCCCTGAAAATCCACGATAGGCAGGATGGTTCCCAGAGCCAAGGTGGCACCAGTGCCATGTTGGCCTGGTTTGATAGTACCATGTGGCTGCTGTAATCTGCCATCCAGAAGCGGGGCAGCTTACTTTTGTTTGCCAGGGAAACGGGCCGAGATATTTGTCTGGCGGCCTATGGCTGGGAGTGACCGGCTGGCTCCTGAAAAGCTACGATAGGCAGGATGGTGACCAGACCCATGGTGGCACCAGTACCAAGTTGGGCTGGTTTGATAGTACCAAGTGGCTCCTGCAATCTGCCATCAAAAATTTGGCAGGCGAGTTTTGTTTTCCAGGGAAAAGCGCCGTTGTTTTTGTTTAGAGACCTGTGGCTGGGAGTGGCCGCCTGTCCTCGTAGAATCTACGTTACGCAGCATGGTTCCCAGAGCCAAGGTGGCACGAGGGCCAAGTCCGGCAGGTTTGATAGTACCAAATGCATCCTGCAATCTGCCATCCAAAAGCGGGGCAGTTTACTTTTGTTTGCCAGGGAAACGGGTAGAGATTTGTGTCTGGGGGCCTATGGCTGGGAGTGACCGGCTGGCTCCTGAAAAGCTACGATAGGCAGGATGGTGACCAGACCCATGGTGGCACCAGTGCCAAGTTGGGCTGGTTTGATAGTAACATGTGGCTCCTGCAATCTGCCATCCAGAAGCGGGGCTGCTTACTTTTGTTTGCCAGGGAAACGGGCCGAGATATTTGTCTGGGGGCCTATGGCTGGGAGTGAGCGGCTGGCTCCTGAAAAGCTACGATAGGGAGGATGGTGACCAGACCCATGGTGGCACCAGTGCCAAGTTGGGCTGGTTTGATAGTACCAAGTGGCTCCTGCAATCTGCCATCAAAAAGTTGTCACGCGACTTTTGTTTTCCAGGGAAAAGCGCCGTTGTTCTTGTTTAGAGGCCTGTGGCTGGGAGTGGCCGGCTGCCTCCTTTGAACCCAGGTTACGCAGGATGGTTCCCAGAGCCAAGGTGGCACCAGTGCCAAGTTGGGCTGGTTTGATAGTACCAAGTGGCTCCTGCAATCTGCCATCCAGAAGCGGGGCAGCTTACTTTTGTTTCCCAGGGAAACGGGCCGAGGTTTGTGTCTGGGGGCCTATGGCTGGGAGTGACCGGCTGGCTACTGAAAAGCTACGATAGGCAGGATGGTTACCAGACTCATGGTGGCACCAGTGCCAAGTCAGGCTGGTTTGATAATACTAAATAGCTCCTGAAATCTGCCATTCAGACGCGGGGCAGCGGATTTTTGTTTGCTGGAAAAAAGTTCCGTGGTTTTTTTTTGGGGGTATATGGCTGGACGTGGCCGGCTGGCTCCTTAAAAAGATCGATACGCAGGATTGTTCCCTGACCCAAGGTGGCATCACTGCCAAGTCGGGCTGTTTTCGTAGTACCAAGTGCGTCCTGCAATTTGCCATCCAGAAGAGGGGCAGTTGAGTTTTGTTTGCCAGAGCAAAGGGCCGTGGTATGTGTTTGGGGGCATATGGCTGAGAGTGGCCGGCTGGCCCCTGAAAATCCACGATAGGCAGGATGGTTCCCAGAGCCAAGGTGGCACCAGTGCCATGTTGGCCTGGTTTGATAGTACCATGTGGCTGCTGTAATCTGCCATCCAGAAGCGGGGCAGCTTACTTTTGTTTGCCAGGGAAACGGGCCGAGATATTTGTCTGGCGGCCTATGGCTGGGAGTGACCGGCTGGCTCCTGAAAAGCTACGATAGGCAGGATGGTGACCAGACCCATGGTGGCACCAGTACCAAGTTGGGCTGGTTTGATAGTACCAAGTGGCTCCTGCAATCTGCCATCAAAAATTTGGCAGGCGAGTTTTGTTTTCCAGGGAAAAGCGCCGTTGTTTTTGTTTAGAGGCCTGTGGCTGGGAGTGGCCGCCTGTCCTCGTAGAATCTACGTTACGCAGCATGGTTCCCAGAGCCAAGGTGGCACGAGGGCCAAGTCGGGCAGGTTTGATAGTACCAAATGCATCCTGCAATCTGCCATCCAAAAGCGGGGCAGTTTACTTTTGTTTGCCAGGGAAACGGGCCGAGGTTTGTGTCTGGGGGCCTATGGCTGGGAGTGACCGGCTGGCTCCTGAAAAGCTACGATAGGCAGGATGTTTACCAGACCCATGGTGGCACCAGTGCCAAGTTGGGCTGATTTGATAGTACCAAGTGGCTCCTGCAATCTGCCATCCAGAATCGGGGCAGCTTACTTTTGTTTTCCAGGGAAACGGGCCGAGGTTTGTGTCTGGGGGTCTATGGCTGGGAGTGACCGGCTGGCTCCTGAAAAGCTACGATAGGCAGGATGGTGACCAGACACATGGTGGCACCAGTGCCAAGTTGGGCTGGTTTGATAGCACCAAGTGGCTCCTGCAATCTGCCATCAAAATGTTGGCAGGCGATTTTTGTTTTCCAGGGAAAAGCGCCGTTGTTTGTGTTTGGGCGCCTGTGGCTCACAGTGGCCGGGTGGCTGCTGAGAATCCACGATACGCAGGATGGTTCCCAGACCCAAGGTGGCACCAGTGCCAAGTCGGGCTGGTTTGACACTACCAAGTGGCTCCTGCAATCTGCCATGCAGAATCGGGGCAGCTTAATTTTGTTTGCCAGGGAAACGGTCCGAGGTTTGTGTCTGGGGGTTTATGGCTGGGAGTGACCGGCTGGCTCCTGAAAAGCTACAATAGGCAGGATGGTTCCCAGACCCATAGTGGCACCAGTGCCAAGTTGGGATGATTTGATAGTACCAAGTGGCTCCTGCAATCTGCCATCAAAAAGCTGGCAGGCGAGTTTTGTTTTCCAGGGAAAAGCGCCGTTGTTTGTGTTTGGGGGCCTGTGGCTGGGAGTGGCCGGCTGGCTCCTTAGAATCCACGATATGCAGGATTGTTCCCAGACCCAAGGTGGCACCAGTGCCAAGTCGGGCTGGTTTGATGGTGCAAAGTGGCTCCTGCAATCTGCCATCCAGACGCGGGGCAGCGGATTTTTGTTTCCATGAGAAATGGTCCGTGGTTTGTTTTTGGGGGTATATGGCTGGGCCTGGCCGGCTGGCTCCTTAAAAAGCTCGATATGCAGGATGGTTCCCTGACACAAGGTGGCACCAGTGCCACGTCGGGCGGTTTTCGTAGTACAAAGTGCGTCCTAAAATTTGCCATCCAGAAGAGGGGCAGTTGAGTTTTGTTTGCCAGAGAAAAGGGCCGTGGTTTGTTTTTGGGGGCATATGGCTGAGAGTGGCCGGCTGGCCCCTGAAAATCCACGATAGGCAGGATGGTTCCCAGACCAGAGGTGTCACCAGTGCCAAGTCGGGCTGGTTTGATAGTACTAAATAGCTCCTGCAATCTGCCATGCAGAAGCGGGGCAGCTTACTTTTGTTTGCCAGGGAAACGGGCCGAGGTTTGTGTCTGGGGGCCTATGGCTGGGAGTGACCGGCTGGCTCCTGAAAAGCTACGATAGGCAGGATGGTGACCAGACCCATGGTGGCACCAGTGCCAAGTTGGGCTGGTTTGATAGTACCAAGTGGCTCCGGCAATCTGCCATCAAAAAGTTGGCAAGCGAGTTTTGTTTTCCAGGGAAAAGCGCCGTTGTTTGTGTTTGGGGGCCTGTGGCTGGGAGTGGCCAGCTGGCTCCTTAGAACCCACGATACGCAGGATGGTTCCCAGACCAGAGGTGGCACCAGTGCCAAGTTGGGCTGGTTTGATGGTGCAAAGTGGCTCCTGCAATCTGCCATCCAGAAGCGGGGTAGCTTACTTTTGTTTGCCAGGGAAACGGGCCGAAATATTTGTCTAGAGGCCTCTGGCTGGGCGTGGCTGGCTGGCACCTGAAAAGCTACGATAGGCAGGATGGTGACCAGACCCATGGTGGCACCAGTGCCAAGTTGGGCTGGTTTGATAGTACCAAGTGGCTCCTGCAATCTGCCATCAAATGTTTGGCAGGCGAGTTTTGTTTTCCAGGGAAAAGCACCGTTGTGTGTTTTGGGGCCTGTGGCTGGGCGTGGCCAGCTGGCTCCTTAGAATCCACGATACGCAGGATGGTTCCCAGACCCAAGGTGGCACCAGTGCCAAGTCGGGCTGGTTTGTTAGTACCAAGTGGTTCCTGCAATCTGCCATCCAGAAGCGGGGTAGCTGAATTTTGTTTGCCAGAGAAAAAGGCTGTTGTTTGTGTTTCGGGGCCTGTGGCTGGCAGTGGACGGCTGGCTCCTGAAAATCCATGATACGCAGGATGGTTCCCAGACCCAAGGTGGCACCAGTGCCAAGTCGGGCTGGTTTGATACTACCAAGTGCGTCCTGCAATCTGCCATCCAGAAGCGGGGCAGCTTAATTTTGTTTCCAGGGAAACGGGCCGTGGGTTTTGTATGGGGGCCTATGGCTGGGAGTGGCCGGCTGGCTCCTGAAAATCCACGCTAGGCAGCATGGTTCCCAGATGCAAGGTGGCACCAGTGCCAAGTCGGGCTGGTTTGATGGTGCAAAGTGGCTCCTGCAATCTGCCATCCAGAAGCGGGGCAGCTGATTTTTGTTTGCCAGAGAAAAATTCCGTGGATTGTTTTTGGGGGCATATTGCTGGGAGTGGCCGGCTGGCTCCTTAGAAACCACGATACGCAGCATGGTTACCAGACAAGAGGTGCCACCAGTGCCAAGTTGTGCTGGTTTGATACTACCAAGTGGTTCCTGCAATCTGCCATCCAGAAGCGGGGCAGCTTACTTTTGTTTGCCCCGGAAACGGGCCGTTGTTTGTGTTTGGGGGCCTGTGGCTGGGAGTGGCCGACTGGCTCCTTAGAATCCACGATACGCAGGAGGGGTCCCAGACCAGAGGTGGCACCAGTGCCAAGTCGGGCTGGTTTGATAGTACCAAGTGGCTCCTGCAATCTGCCATCCAGAAGCGGGGTAGCTTACTTTTGTTTGCCAGGGAAACGGGCCGAGGTTTGTGACTGGGGACCTATGGCTGGGAGTGACCGGCTGGCTCCTGAAAAGTTACGATAGGCAGGATTGTGACCAGACCCATGGTGGCACCAGTGCCAAGTTGGGCTGGTTTGATAGTACCAAGTGCCTCCTGTAATCTGCCATCAAATTGTTGGTAGGCGAGTTTTGTTTTCCAGGGAAAAGCGCCGTTGTTTGTGTTTGGGGGCCTGTGGTAGGGAGTGGCCGGCTGGCTAATTAGAATCCACGATACGCAGGATGGTTCCCAGACCAGAGGTGGCACCAGTGCCAAGACGGGCTAGTTTGATGGTGCAAAGTGGCTCCTGCAATCTGCCATCCAGAAGCGGGGTAGCTTACTTTTGTTTGCCAGGGAAACGGGCCGAGCTTTTTGTCTGGGGGCCTATGGCGGCGAGTGACCGGCTGGCTCCTGAAAAGCTAAGATAGGCAGGATGGTGACCAGACCCATGGTGGCGCCAGTGCCAAGTTGGGCTGATTTGATAAAACCAAGTGGCTCCTGCAATCTGCCATCAAAAAGTTGGCAGGAGAGTTTTGTTTTCCAGGGAAAAGCGCCGTTGTTTGTGTTTGGGGGCCTGTGGCTGGGAGTGGCCGGCTGGCTCCTTAGAATCCACGATACGCAGCATGGTATCCAGACCCAAGGTGGCACCAGTGCCAAGTTTTTCTGGTTTGATAGTACCAAGTGGTTCCTGCAATCTGCCATCCAGAAGCAGGGCAGCTTACTTTTGTTTGCCAGGGAAACGGGCCGAGGATTTTGTCTGGGGGCCTATGGCTGGGAGTGACCGCCTGGCTCCTGAAAAGCTACGATAGGCAGGATGGTGACCAGACCCATGGTGGCACCAGTCCCAAGTTGGGCTGATTTGATAGTACCAAGTGGCTCCTGCAATCTGCCGTCAAAATTTGGCAGGCGAGTTTTTATTTTCCAGGGAAAAGCGCCGTTGTTTGTGTTTGGGGGCCTGTGGCTGGGAGTGGCCGGCTGGCTGCTTAGAATCCACGATACGCAGGATGGTTCCCAGACCAGAGGTGGCACCAGTGCCAAGTCGGGCTAGTATGATGGTGCAAAGTGGCTCCTGCAATCTGCCATCCAGAAGCGGGGCAGCTTACTTTTGTTTGCCAGGGAAACGGGCCGAGCTTTGTGTCTCGGGGCCTATGGCTGGGAGTGACCGGCTGGCTCCTGAAAAGCTACGATAGGCAGGATGGTGACCAGACCCATGGTGGCACCAGTGCCAAGTTGGCCTGGTTTGATAGTACCAAGTGGCTCCTGCAATCTGCCATCAAAATGTTGGCAGGCGAGTTTTGTTTTACAGGGAAAAGCGCCGTTGTTTGTGTTTGGGGGCCTGTGGCTGGGAGTGGCCGGCTGGCTCCTTAGAATCCACGATACGCAGGATGGTTCCCAGACCTGAGGTGGCACCAGTGCCAAGTCGGGCTGGTTTTATAGTACCAAGTGCGTCCTGCAATCTGCCATCCAGAAGCGGGGCATCTTACTTTTGTTTGCCAGGGAAACGGGCCGAGCATTTTGTCTGGGGGCCTATGGCTGGGAGTGAGCGGTTGGCTCCTGAAAAGCTACGATAGGCAGGATGGTGAGCAGACCCATGGTGGCACAAGTGCCAAGTTGGGCTGGTTTGATAGCACCAAGTGGCTCCTGCAATCTGCCATCAAAAAGTTGGCAGGCGAGTTTTGTTTTCCAGGGAAAAGCGCCGTTGTTTGTGTTTGGGTGCCTATGGCTGGGAGTGGCCGGCTGGCTCCTTAGAATCCACGATACGCACAATGGTTCCCAGACCAGAGGTGGCACCAGTGCCAAGTCGGGCTGGTTTGATAGTACCAAGTGGCTCCTGTAATCTGCCATCCAGAAGCGGGGCACCTTACTTTTTTTTGCCAGGGAAACGGGCCGAGGTTTGTGTCTGGGGGCCTATGGCTGGGAGTGACCGGCTGGCTCCTGAAAAGCTACGATAGGCAGGATGGTGACCCGACCAGAGGTGGCACCAGTGCCAAGTTGGGCTGATTTGATAGTACCAAGTAGCTCCTGCAATCTGCCATCAAATTTGGCAGGCGAGTTTTGTTTTCCAGGAAAATGCGCCGTTGTTTGTGTTTGGGGGCCTGTGGCTGGGAGTGGCCGGCTGGCTCCTTAGAATCCACGATACGCAGCATGGTTCCCAGACCAGAGGTGGCACCAGTGCCAAGTCGGGCTAGTTTGATGGTGCAAAGTGGCTCCTGCAATCTGCCATCCAGTAGCGGGGTAGCTTACTTTTTTTTGCCAGGGAAACGGGCCGAGGTTTGTGTCTGGGGGCCTATGGCTGGGAGTGACCGGCTGGCTCCTGAAAAGCTACGATAGGCAGGATGGTGACCAGACCCATGGTGGCACCAGTGCCAAGTTGGGCTGATTTGATAGTACCAAGTGGCTCCTGCAATCTGCCATCAAAAAGTTGGCAGGCGAGTTTTGTTTTCCAGGGAAAAGCGCCGTTGTTTGTGTTTGCGGGCCTGTGGCTGGGAGTGGCCGGCTGGCTCCTTAGAATCCACGATACGCAGGATGGTTCCCAGACCCAAGATGGCACCAGTGCCAAGTCGGGCTGGTTTGATAGTACCAAGTGCGTCCTGCAATCTGCCATCCAGAAGCGGGGCAGCTGAATTTTGTTTGCCAGAGAAAAAGGCTGTTGTTTGTGTTTCGGGGCCTGTGGCTGGCAGTGGACGGCTGGCTCCTGAAAATCCATGATACGCAGCATGGTTCCCAGACCCAAGGTGGCACCAGTGCCAAGTCGGGCTGGTTTCATAGTACCCAGTGGCTCCTGCAATCTGCCATCCAGAAGAGGGGCAGTTGAATTTTGTTTTCCAGAGAAAAGGGCCGTGGTTTGTGTTTGGGGCCTATGGCTGAGAGTGACCGGCTGGCTCCTGAAAAGCTACGATAGGCAGGATGGTGACCAGACCGATGGTGGCACCAGTGCCAAGTCGGGCTGGTTTGATAATACTAAATAGCTCCTGCAATCTGCCATCCAGACGCGGGGCAGCGGATTTTTGCTTGCTGGAGAAAAGTTCCGTGGGTTTTTTTTGGGGGTATATGGCTGGACGTTGCCGGCTGACTCCTTAAAAACATCGATACGCAGGATGGTTCCCTGACCCAAGGTGGCATCACTGCCAAGTCGGGCTGTTTTCGTAGTACCAAGTGTCTCCTGCAATCTGCCATCCAGAAGCGGGGCAGCTTACTTTTGTTTGCCAGGGAAACGGGCCGAGGTATTTGTCTGGGGGCCTATGGCTGGGAGTGACCGGCTGGCTCCTGAAAAGCTACGATAGGCAGGATGGTGACCAGACCCATGGTGGCACCAGTGCCAAGTTGGGCTGGTTTGATAGTACCAAGTGGCTCCTGCAATCTGCCATCAAAAAGTTGGCAGGCGAGTTTTGTTTTCCAGGGTAACGCGCCGTTGTTTTTGTTTAGAGGCCTGTGGCTGGGAGTGTCCGCCTGTCCTCTTAGAATCTACGTTACGCAGCATGGTTCCCAGAGCCAAGGTGGCACCAGTGCCAAGTTGGGCTGGTTTGATAGTAGCAAGTGGTTCCTGCAATCTGCCATCCAGAAGAGGTGCAGCTTATTTTGTTTGCCAGGGAAACGGGCCGAGGTATTTCTCTGGGGGCCTATGGCAGGGAGTGACCGGCCGGCTCCTGAAAAGCTAAGATAGGCAGGATGTTTACCAGACCCATGATGGCACCAGTGCCAAGTTGGGCTAATTTGATACTACCAAGTGGCTCCTGCAATCTGCCATCCAGAATCGGGGGTGCTTACTTTTGTTTTCCAGGGAAACGGGCCGAGGTTTGTGTCTGGGGGTTTATGGCTGGGAGTGACCGGCTGGCTCCTGAAAAGCTACGATAGGCAGGCTGGTGACCAGACCCATGGTGGCACCAGTGCCAAGTTGGGCTGGTTTGATAGTACCAAGTGGCTCCTGCAATCTGCCATCAAAATGTTGGCAGGCGAGTTTTGTTTTCCAGGGAAAAGCGCCGTTGTTTGTGTTTGGGCGCCTGTGGCACGGAGTGGCCGGGTGGCTGCTTAGAATCCACGATACGCAGGATGGTTCCCAGACCCAAGGTGGCACCAGTGCCAAGTCGGGCTGTTTTGACACTACAAAGTGGCTCCTGCAATCTGCCATCCAGAATCGGGGCAGCTTAATTTTGTTTGCCAGGGAAACGGTCCGAGGTTTGTGATGGGGGCCTATGGCTGGGAGTGACCGGCTGGCTCCTGAAATGGTACAATTGGCAGGATGGTTCCCAGACCCATAGTGGCACCAGTGCCAAGTTGGGATGATTTGATAGTACCAAGTGGCTCCTGCAATCTGCCATCAAAAAGCTGGCAGGCGAGTTTTGTTTTCCAGGGAAAAGCGCCGTTGTTTGTATTTGGGGGCCTGTGGCTGGGAGTGGCCGCCTGGCGCCTTAGAATCTACGTTACGCAGCATGGTTCCCAGACCCAAAGTGGCACCAGTGTCAAGTTGGGCTGGTTTGATAGTACCAAGTGGCTCCTGCAATCTACCATCCAGAAGCGGGGTAGCTTACTTTTGTTTGCCAGGGAAACGGGCAGAGCTTTCTGTCTGGGGGCCTATGGTTGGGAGTAACCGGCTGGCTCCTGAAAAGCTACGATAGGCAGGATGGTTCCCAGATCCAAGATGGCACCAGTGCCAAGTCGGGGTGGTTTGATGGTGCAACGTGGCTCCTGCAATCTGCCATCCTGACGCGGGGCAGCGGATTTTTGTTTCCAAGAGAAATGGTCCGTGGTTTGTTTTTGGGGCTATATGGCTGGGCGTGGCCTGCTGGCTCCTTAAAAAGCTACGATAGGCAGGATGGTTCCCTGACCCAAGGTGGCACCAGTGCCAAGTCGGGCGGTTTTCGTAGTACAAAGTGCGTCCTAAAATTTGCCATCCAGAAGAGGGGCAGTTGAGTTTTGTTTACCAGAGAAAAGGGCCGTGGTTTGTTTTTGGGGGCATATGGCTGATAGTGGCCGTCTGGCGCCTGAAAATCCACGATAGGCAGGATCGTTCCCAGACCAGAGGTGGCACCAGTGCCAAGTCGGGCTGGTTTGATAGTACTAAATAGCACCTGCAATCTCCCATGCAGAAGCGGGGCAGCTTACTTTTGTTTGCCAGGGAAACGGGCCGAGGTTTGTGTCTGGGGGCCTATGGCTGGGAGTGACCGCCTGGCTCCTGAAAAGCTACGATAGGCAGGATGGTTACCAGACCCATGGTGGCACCAGTGCCAAGTTGGGCTGGTTTGATAGTACCAAGTGGCTCCTGCAATCTGCCATCAAAAAGTTGGCAGGCCAGTTTTGTTTTCCAGGGAAAAGCGCCGTTGTTTGTGTATGGGGGACTGTTGGTGGGAGTGGCCGGCTGGCTCCTTAGAACACACGATACGCAGGATGGTTCCCAGACCCAAGGTGGCACCAGTGCCACGTCGGGCTGGTTTGATGGTGAAAAGTGGCTCCTGCAATCTGCCATCCTGAAGCGGGGTAGCTTACTTTTGTGTGCCAGGGAAACGGGCCGAGGTTTATGACTGGGGGCCTAGGGCTAGGAGTGACCGGCTGGCTCCTGAAAAGCAACAATAGGCAGGATGGTTCCCAGACCCAAGGTGGCACCAGTGCCAAGTTGGGCTGGTTTGATGGTACCAACTGGCTCCTGCAATCTGCCATCTAAAAGTTGTCAGGCGAGTTTTGTTTTCCAGGGAAAAGCGCCGTTAATTTTGTTTGGAGGCCTGTGGCTGGCAGTGGCTGCCTGTCGTCTTAGAATCCGGGTTACGCAGCATGGTTCCCAGAGCCAAGGTGGCACCAGTGCCAAGTTGGGCTGGTTTGATGGTGCAAAGTGGCTCCTGCAATCTGCCATCCAGAAGTGCGGTAGCTTACTTTTGTGTGCCAGTGAAACAGGCCGAGGTTTGTGTCTGGGGGCCTATGGCTGGGAGTGACCGGCTGGCTCCTGAAAAGCTACGATAGGCAGGATGGTGACCAGACCCATGGTGGCACCAGTGCCAAGTTGGGCTGGTTTGATAGTACCAAGTGGCTCCTGCAATCTGCCATCAAAAAGTTGGCAGGCGAGTTTTGTTTTCCAGGGAAAAGCGCCGTTGTGTGTGTTTTGGGGCCTGTGGCTGGGAGTGGCCAGCTGGCTCCTTAGAATCCACGATACGCAGGATGGTTCCCAGACCCAAGGTGGCACCAGTGCCAAGTCGGGCTGGTTTGTTAGTACCAAGTGGTTCCTGCAATTTGCCATCCAGAAGCGGGGCAGCTGAATTTTGTTTGCCAGAGAAAAAGGCTGTTGTTTGTGTTTCGGGGCCTGTGGCTGGCAGTGGACGGCTGGCTCCTGAAAATCCATGATACGCAGCATGGTTCCCAGACCCAAGGTGGCACCAGTGCCAAGTCGGGCTGGTTTCATAGTACCCAGTGGCTCCTGCAATTTGCCATCCAGAAGAGGGGCAGTTGAGTTTTGTTTTCCAGAGAAAAGGGCCGTGGTTTGTGTTTGGGGCCTATGGCTGAGAGTGACCGGCTGGCTCCTGAAAAGCTACGATAGGCAGGATGGTGACCAGACCCATGGTGGCACAAGTGCCAAGTCGGGCTGGTTTGATAATACTAAATAGCTCCTGCAATCTGCCATCCAGACGCGGGGCAGCGGATTTTTGCTTGCTGGAGAAAAGTTCCGTGGGTTTTTTTTGGGGGTATATGGCTGGACGTTGCCGGCTGACTCCTTAAAAACATCGATACGCAGGATGGTTCCCTGACCCAAGGTGGCATCACTGCCAAGTCGGACTGTTTTCGTAGTACCAAGTGCGTCCTGCAATTTGCCATCCAGAAGAGGGGCAGTTGAGTTTTGTTTACCAGAGAAAAGAGCCGTGGTTTGTGTTTGGGGGCATATGGCTGAGAGTGGCCGGCTGGCGCCTGAAAATCCACGATAGGCAGGATGGTTCCCAGAGCCAAGGTGGCACCAGTGCCATGTTGGCCTGGTTTGATAGTACCATGTGGCTCCTGCAATCTGCCATCCAGAAGCGGGGCAGCTTACATTTGTTTGCCAGGGAAACGGGCCGAGGTATTTGTCTGGGGGCCTATGGCTGGGAGTGACCGCCTGGCTCCTGAAAAGCTACGATAGGCAGGATGGTGACCAGACCCATGGTGGCACCAGTGCCAAGTTGGGCTGGTTTGATAGTACCAAGTGGCTCCTGCAATCTGCCATCCAGAAGCGGGGTAGCTTACTTTTGTTTGCCAGGGAAACGGGCAGAGCTTTCTGTCTGGGGGCCTATGGTTGGGAGTAACCGGCTGGCTCCTGAAAAGCTACGATAGGCAGGATGGTTCCCAGATCCAAGATGGCACCAGTGCCAAGTCGGGGTGGTTTGATGGTGCAAAGTGGCTCCTGCAATCTGCCATCCTGACGCGGGGCAGCGGATTTTTGTTTCCAAGAGAAATGGTCCGTGGTTTGTTTTTGGGGCTATGTGGCTGGGCGTGGCCTGCTGGCTCCTTAAAAAGCTACGATAGGCAGGATGGTTTCCTGACCCAAGGTGGCACCAGTGCCAAGTCGGGCGGTATTCGTAGTACAAAGTGCGTCCTAAAATTTGCCATCCAGAAGAGGGGCAGTTGAGTTTTGTTTACCAGAGAAAAGGGCCGTGGTTTGTTTTTGGGGGCATATGGCTGATAGTGGCCGTCTGGCGCCTGAAAATCCACGATAGGCAGGATCGTTCCCAGACCAGAGGTGGCACCAGTGCCAAGTCGGGCTGGTTTGATAGTACTAAATAGCACCTGCAATCTCCCATGCAGAAGCGGGGCAGCTTACTTTTGTTTGCCAGGGAAACGGGCCGAGGTTTGTGTCTGGGGGCCTATGGCTGGGAGTGACCGCCTGGCTCCTGAAAAGCTACGATAGGCAGGATGGTTACCAGACCCATGGTGGCACCAGTGCCAAGTTGGGCTGGTTTGATAGTACCAAGTGGCTCCTGCAATCTGCCATCAAAAAGTTGGCAGGCCAGTTTTGTTTTCCAGGGAAAAGCGCCGTTGTTTGTGTATGGGGGACTGTTGGTGGGAGTGGCCGGCTGGCTCCTTAGAACACACGATACGCAGGATGGTTCCCAGACCCAAGGTGGCACCAGTGCCACGTCGGGCTGGTTTGATGGTGAAAAGTGGCTCCTGCAATCTGCCATCCTGAAGCGGGGTAGCTTACATTTGTGTGCCAGGGAAACGGGCCGAGGTTTATGACTGGGGGCCTAGGGCTAGAAGTGACCGGCTGGCTCCTGAAAAGCAACAATAGGCAGGATGGTTCCAAGACCCAAGGTGGCACCAGTGCCAAGTTGGGCTGGTTTGATGGTACCAACTGGCTCCTGCAATCTGCCATCTAAAAGTTGTCAGGCGAGTTTTGTTTTCCAGGGAAAAGCGCCGTTGATTTTGTTTGGAGGCCTGTGGCTGGCAGTGGCTGCCTGTCGTCTTAGAATCCGGGTTAAGCAGCATGGTTCCCAGAGCCAAGGTTGCACCAGTGTCAAGTTGGGCTGGTTTGATAGTACCAAGTGGCTCCTGCAATCTGCCATCCAGAAGCGGGGCAGCTTACTTTTGTTTGCCAGGGAAACGGGCCGAGGTATTTGTCTGGGGACCTATGGCTGGGAGTGACCGGCTGGCTCCTGAAAAGCTACGATAGGCAGGATGGTTCCCTGACCCAAGGTGGCACCAGTGCCAAGTCGGGCGGTTTTCGTAGTACAAAGTGCGTCCTAAAATTTGCCATCCAGAAGAGGGGCAGTTGAGTTTTGTTTACCAGAGAAAAGGGCCGTGGTTTGTTTTTGGGGGCATATGGCTGATAGTGGCCGTCTGGCCCCTGAAAATCCACGATAGGCAGGATGGTTCCCAGACCAGAGGTGGCACCAGTGCCAAGTCGGGCTGGTTTGATAGTACTAAATAGCACCTGCAATCTGCCATGCAGAAGCGGGGCAGCTTACTTTTGTTTGCCAGGGAAACGGGCCGAGGTTTGTGTCTGGGGGCCTATGGCTGGGAGTGACCGGCTGGCTCCTGAAAAGCTACGATAGGCAGGATGGTGACCAGACCCATGGTGGCACCAGTGCCAAGTTGGGCTGGTTTGATAGTACCAAGTGGCTCCTGCAATCTGCCATCAAAATGTTGGCAGGCCAGTTTTGTTTTCCAGGGAAAAGCGCCGTTGTTTGTGTTTGGGGGCCTGTGGCTGGGAGTGGCCGGCTGGCTCCTTAGAACACACGATACGCAGGATGGTTCCCAGACCCAAGGTGGCACCAGTGCCACGTTGGGCTGGTTTGATGGTGAAAAGTGGCTCCTGCAATCTGCCATCCTGAAGCGGGGTAGCTTACATTTGTGTGCCAGGGAAACGGGCCGAGGTTTATGACTGGGGGCCTAGGGCTAGAAGTGACCGGCTGGCTCCTGAAAAGCAACAATAGGCAGGATGGTTCCCAGACCCAAGGTGGCACCAGTGCCAAGGTGGGCTGGTTTGATGGTACCAACTGGCTCCTGCAATCTGCCATCTAAATGTTGTCAGGCGAGTTTTGTTTTCCAGGGAAAAGCGCCGTTGATTTTGTTTGGAGGCCTGTTGCTGGCAGTGGCTGCCTTTCCTCTTAGAATCCGGGTTACGCAGCATGGTTCCCAGAGCCAAGGTGGCACCAGTGTCAAGTTGGGCTGGTTTGATTGTACCAAGTGGCTCCTGCAATCTGCCATCCAGAAGCGGGGCAGCTTACTTTTGTTTGCCAGGGAAACGGGCCGAGGTATTTGTCTGGGGACCTATGGCTGGGAGTGACCGGCTGGCTCCTGAAAAGCTACGATAGGCAGGATGGTGACCAGACCCATGGTGGCACCAGTGCCAAGTTGGGCTGGTTTGATAGTACCAAGTGGCTCCTGCAATCTGCCATCAAAAAGTTGGCAGGTCAGTTTTGTTTTCCAGGGAAAAGCGCCGTTGTTTTTGTTTGGGGGACTGTGGCTGGGAGTGGCCGGCTGGCTCCTTAGAACACAGGATACGCAGGATGGTTCCCAGACCAGAGGTGGCACCAGTGCCAAGTCGGGCTGGTTTGATAGCACCAAGTGGCTCCTGCAATCTGCCATCCAGAAGCGGGGCAGCTTACTTTTGTTTTCCAGGGAAACGGACCGAGGTTTTTTTCTGGGGACCTATGGCTGGGAGTGACCGGCTGGCTCCTGAAAAGCTACGATAGGCAGGATGGTGACCAGACCCATGGTGGCACCAGTGCCAAGTTGGGCTGGTTTGATAGTACCAAGTGGCTCCTGCAATCTGCCATCAAAAAGTTGGCAGGCGAGTTTTGTTTTCCAGGGAAAAGCGCCGTTGTGTGTATTCTGGGGCCTGTGGCTGGGAGTGGCCAGCTGGCTCCTTAGAATCCACGATACGCAGGATGGTTCCCAGACCCAAGGTGGCACCAGTGCCAAGTCGGGCTGGTTTGTTAGTACCAAGTGGTTCCTGCAATCTGCCATCCAGAAGCGGGGCAGCTGAATTTTGTTTGCCAGAGAAAAAGGCTGTTGTTTGTGTTTCGGGGCCTGTGGCTGACAGTGGACGGCTGGCTCATGAAAATCCATGATACGCAGCATGGTTCCCAGACCCAAGGTGGCACCAGTGCCAAGTAGGGCTAGTTTCATAGTACCCAGTGGCTCCTGCAATCTGCCATCCAGAAGAGGGGCAGTTGAGTTTTGTTTTCCAGAGAAAAGGGCCGTGGTTTGTGTTTGGGGCCTATGGCTGAGAGTGACCGGCTGGCCCCTGAAAATCCACGATAGGAAGGATGGTTCCCAGATCCAAGGTGGCAGCAGTGCCATGTTGTGCTGGTGTGATAGTCCCAAGTGGCTCCTGCAATCTGCCATCCAGAAGTGGGGCAGCTGAATTTTGTTTGCCAGAGAAAAAGGCTGTGGTTTTTGTTTGGGGGCCTATGGCTGGGAGTGGCCGGCTGGCTCCTGAAAATCCATGATACGCAGCATGGTTCCCAGACCCAAGGTGGCACCAGTGCCAAGTGGGGCTGGTTTCACAGTGTCAAGTGCCTCCTGCAATCTCCCATCCAGAAGCGGGGCAGCTGAGTTTTGTTTGCCTATGAAACAGGCCGTTGTTTTTGATTGGGGTCTGTGGCCGAGAATGTTCAGCTGGCTCCTGACAATCCACAATACGCAGGATGGTTCCCAGACCCAAGGTGGCACCAGTGCCAAGTCTTGCTGGTTTGATAGTACCAAGTGGCTCCTGCAATCTGCCATCCAGAAGAGGGGCAGTTGAGTTTTGTTTGCCAGAGGAAAGGGCCGTGGGTTGCGTTTGGGGGCATATGGCTGGGAGTGGCCGGCTGTCTCATTAAAAAGATCGATACGCAGGATGGTTCCCAGACCCAAGGTGGCACCAGTGCCAAGTCGGGCTGTTTTTATAGTACCAAGTGCGTCCTGCAATTTGCCATCCAGAAGAGGGGCAGTTGAGTTTTGTTTGCCAGAGAAAAGCGCCGTTGTTTGTGTTTGGGGGCTTGTGGCTGGGAGTGGCCGACTGGCGCCTTAGAATCTGCGATACGCAGCATGGTTCCCAGACCCAAGGTGGCACCAGTTCCAAGTTGGGCTGGTTTGATAGTACCAAGTGGCTCCTGCAATCTGCCATCCAGAAGCGGGGCAGCTTACTTTTGTTTGCCAGGGAAACGGGCCGAGCTTTGTGTTTGGGGGCCTATGGCTGGGAGTGACCGGCTGGCTCCTGGAAAGCTACAATAGGCAGGATGGTGACCAGACCTATGGTGGCACCAGTGCCAAGTTGGGCTGGTTTGATAGTACCAAGTGGCTCCTGCAATCTGCCATCAAAATGTTGGCAGGCGAGTTTTGTTTTCCAGGGAAAAGCGCCGTTGTTTGTGTTTGGGGGCCTGTGGCTGGGAGTGGCCGGCTGGCTCCTTAGAATCCACGATACGCAGGATGGTTCCCAGACCCAAGGTGGCACCAGTGCCAAGTCGGGCTGGTTTGATACTACCAAGTGGTTCCTGCAATCTGCCATCCAGAAGCAGGGCAGCTTACTTTTGTTTGCCAGGGAAACGGGCCGTGGGTTTTGTTTGGGGGCATATAGCTGAGAGTGGCCCGCTGGCCCCTGAAAATCCACGCTAGGCAGCATGGTTCCCAGATGCAAGGTGGCACCAGTGCCAAGTCGGGCTGGTTTGATGGGTCAAAGTGGCTCCTGCAATCTGCCATCCAGAAGCGGGGCAGCTGATTTTTGTTTGCCAGAGAAAAATTCCGTGGATTGTTTTTGGGGGCATATTGCTGGGAGTGGCCGGCTGGCTCCTTAAAATGCTCGATACGCATGATGGTTCCCAGGCCCAAGGTGTCACCACTACCAAGTCGGCCTGCGGTTTTAGTATCAAGTTCATCCTGCAATTTGCCATCCAGAAGAGGGGCAGTTGAGTTTTGTTTGCCAGAGAAACGGGCCGAGGTTTCTGTTTGGGGACATATGGCTGAGAGTGGCCGGCTGGCCCCTGAAAATCCACGATACACAACATGGTTCCCAGATCCAAGGTGGCACCAGTGCCAAGTTGGGCTGGTTTGATAGTCCCAAGTGTCTCCTGCAATCTGCCATCCAGAAGCGGGGCAGCTTACTTTTGTTTGCCAGAGAAATAGGCCTAGGTTTTTGTTTGGGGGCCTGTGGCTAGGAGTGGCCTGCTGGCTCCTAAGAATCCACGATACACAGGATGTTTACCAGACCCATGGTGGCACCAGTGCCAAGTTGGGCTGGTTTGATAGTACTAAATAGCTCCTGAAATCTGCCATTCAGACGCGGGGCAGCGGATTTTTGTTTGCTGGAAAAAAGTTCCGTGGTTTTTTTTTGGGGGTATATGGCTGGACGTGGCCGGCTGGCTCCTTAAAAAGATCGATACGCAGGATTGTTCCCTGACCCAAGGTGGCATCACTGCCAAGTCGGGCTGTTTTCGTAGTACCAAGTGCGTCCTGCAATTTGCCATCCAGAAGAGGGGCAGTTGAGTTTTGTTTGCCAGAGCAAAGGGCCGTGGTATGTGTTTGGGGGCATATGGCTGAGAGTGGCCGGCTGGCCCCTGAAAATCCACGATAGGCAGGATGGTTCCCAGAGCCAAGGTGGCACCAGTGCCATGTTGGCCTGGTTTGATAGTACCATGTGGCTGCTGTAATCTGCCATCCAGAAGCGGGGCAGCTTACTTTTGTTTGCCAGGGAAACGGGCCGAGATATTTGTCTGGCGGCCTATGGCTGGGAGTGACCGGCTGGCTCCTGAAAAGCTACGATAGGCAGGATGGTGACCAGACCCATGGTGGCACCAGTACCAAGTTGGGCTGGTTTGATAGTACCAAGTGGCTCCTGCAATCTGCCATCAAAAATTTGGCAGGCGAGTTTTGTTTTCCAGGGAAAAGCGCCGTTGTTTTTGTTTAGAGGCCTGTGGCTGGGAGTGGCCGCCTGTCCTCGTAGAATCTACGTTACGCAGCATGGTTCCCAGAGCCAAGGTGGCACGAGGGCCAAGTCCGGCAGGTTTGATAGTACCAAATGCATCCTGCAATCTGCCATCCAAAAGCGGGGCAGTTTACTTTTGTTTGCCAGGGAAACGGGCCGAGGTTTGTGTCTGGGGGCCTATGGCAGGGAGTGACCGGCTGGCTCCTGAAAAGCTACGATAGGCAGGATGTTTACCAGACCCATGGTGGCACCAGTGCCAAGTTGGGCTGATTTGATAGTACCAAGTGGCTCCTGCAATCTGCCATCCAGAATCGGGGCAGCTTACTTTTGTTTTCCAGGGAAACGGGCCGAGGTTTGTGTCTGGGGGTCTATGGCTGGGAGTGACCGGCTGGCTCCTGAAAAGCTACGATAGGCAGGATGGTGACCAGACACATGGTGGCACCAGTGCCAAGTTGGGCTGGTTTGATAGCACCAAGTGGCTCCTGCAATCTGCCATCAAAATGTTGGCAGGCGATTTTTGTTTTCCAGGGAAAAGCGCCGTTGTTTGTGTTTGGGCGCCTGTGGCTCAGAGTGCCCGGGTGGCTGCTGAGAATCCACGATACGCAGGATGGTTCCCAGACCCAAGGTGGCACCAGTGCCAAGTCGGGCTGGTTTGACACTACCAAGTGGCTCCTGCAATCTGCCATGCAGAATCGGGGCAGCTTAATTTTGTTTGCCAGGGAAACGGTCCGAGGTTTGTGTCTGGGGGTTTATGCCTGGGAGTGACCGGCTGGCTCCTGAAATGCTACAATAGGCAGGATGGTTCCCAGACCCATAGTGGCACCAGTGCCAAGTTGGGATGATTTGATAGTACCAAGTGGCTCCTGCAATCTGCCATCAAAAAGCTGGCAGGCGAGTTTTGTTTTCCAGGGAAAAGCGCCGTTGTTTGTGTTTGGGGGCCTGTGGCTGGGAGTGGCCGGCTGGCTCCTTAGAATCCACGATATGCAGGATTGTTCCCAGACCCAAGGTGGCACCAGTGCCAAGTCGGGCTGGTTTGATGGTGCAAAGTGGCTCCTGCAATCTGCCATCCAGACGCGGGGCAGCGGATTTTTGTTTCCATGAGAAATGGTCCGTGGTTTGTTTTTGGGGATATATGGCTGGGCCTGGCCGGCTGGCTCCTTAAAAAGCTCGATATGCAGGATGGTTCCCTGACACAAGGTGGCACCAGTGCCACGTCGGGCGGTTTTCGTAGTACAAAGTGCGTCCTAAATTTTGCCATCCAGAAGAGGGGCAGTTGAGTTTTGTTTGCCAGAGAAAAGGGCCGTGGTTTGTTTTTGGGGGCATATGGCTGAGAGTGGCCGGCTGGCCCCTGAAAATCCACGATACGCAGGATGGTTCCCAGACCAGAGGTGTCACCAGTGCCAAGTCGGGCTGGTTTGATAGTATTAAATAGCTCCTGCAATCTGCCATGCAGAAGCGGGGCAGCTTACTTTTGTTTGCCAGGGAAACAGGCCGAGGTTTGTGTCTGGGGGCCTATGGCTGGGAGTGACCGGCTGGCTCCTGAAAAGCTACGATAGGCAGGATGGTGACCAGACCCATGGTGGCACCAGTGCCAAGTTGGGCTGGTTTGATAGTACCAAGTGGCTCCGGCAATCTGCAATCAAAAAGTTGGCAGGCGAGTTTTGTTTTCCAGGGAAAAGCGCCGTTGTTTGTGTTTGGGGGCCTGTGGCTGGGAGTGGCCAGCTGGCTCCTTAGAACCCACGATACGCAGGATGGTTCCCAGACCAGAGGTGGCACCAGTGCCAAGTTGGGCTGGTTTGATGGTGCAAAGTGGCTCCTGCAATCTGCCATCCAGAGGCGGGGTAGCTTACTTTTGTTTGCCAGGGAAACGGGCCGAAATATTTGTCTAGAGGCCTCTGGCTGGGCGTGGCTGGCTGGCACCTGAAAAGCTACGATAGGCAGGATGGTGACCAGACCCATGGTGGCACCAGTGCCAAGTTGGGCTGGTTTGATAGTACCAAGTGGCTCCTGCAATCTGCCATCAAATGTTTGGCAGGCGAGTTTTGTTTTCCAGGGAAAAGCACCGTTGTGTGTGTTTTGGGGCCTGTGGCTGGGCGTGGCCAGCTGGCTCCTTAGAATCCACGATACGCAGGATGGTTCCCAGACCCAAGGTGGCACCAGTGCCAAGTCGGGCTGGTTTGTTAGTACCAAGTGGTTCCTGCAATCTGCCATCCAGAAGCGGGGTAGCTGAATTTTGTTTCCAGAGAAAAAGGCTGTTGTTTGTGTTTCGGGGCCTGTGGCTGGCAGTGGACGGCTGGCTCCTGAAAATCCATGATACGCAGGATGGTTCCCAGACCCAAGGTGGCACCAGTGCCAAGTCGGGCTGGTTTGATACTACCAAGTGCGTCCTGCAATCTGCCATCCAGAAGCGGGGCAGCTTAATTTTGTTTGCCAGGGAAACGGGCCGTGGGTTTTGTATGGGGGCCTATGGCTGGGAGTGGCCGGCTGGCTCCTGAAAATCCACGCTAGGCAGCATGGTTCCCAGATGCAAGGTGGCACCAGTGCCAAGTCGGGCTGGTTTGATACTGCAACGTGGCTCCTGCAATCTGCCATCCAGAAGCGGGGCAGCTGATTTTTGTTTGCCAGAGAAAAATTCCGTGGATTGTTTTTGGGGGCATATTGCTGGGAGTGGCCGGCTGGCTCCTTAGAAACCACGATACGCAGCATGGTTACCAGACAAGAGGTGCCACCAGTGCCAAGTTGTGCTGGTTTGATACTACCACGTGGTTCCTGCAATCAGCCATCCAGAAGCGGGGCAGCTTACTTTTGTTTGCCCCGGAAACGGGCCGTTGTTTGTGTTTGGGGGCCTGTGGCTGGGAGTGGCCGACTGGCTCCTTAGAATCCACGATACGCAGGAGGGGTCCCAGACCAGAGGTGGCACCAGTGCCAAGTCGGACTGGTTTGATAGTACCAAGTGGCTCCTGCAATCTGCCATCCAGAAGCGGGGTAGCTTACTTTTGTTTGCCAGGGAAACGGGCCGAGGTTTGTGACTGGGGACCTATGGCTGGGAGTGACCGGCTGGCTCCTGAAAAGTTACTATAGGCAGGATTGTGACCAGACCCATGGTGGCACCAGTGCCAAGTTGGGCTGGTTTGATAGTACCAAGTGGCTCCTGTAATATGCCATCAAATTGTTGGTAGGCGAGTTTTGTTTTCCAGGGAAAAGCGCCGTTGTTTGTGTTTGGGGGCCTGTGGTAGGGAGTGGCCGGCTGGCTAATTAGAATCCACGATACGCAGGATGGTTCCCAGACCAGAGGTGGCACCAGTGCCAAGACGGGCTAGTTTGATGGTGCAAAGTGGCTCCTGCAATCTGCCATCCAGAAGCGGGGTAGCTTACTTTTGTTTGCCAGGGAAACGGGCCGAGCTTTTTGTCTGGGGGCCTATGGCGGCGAGTGACCGGCTGGCTCCTGAAAAGCTAAGATAGGCAGGATGGTGACCAGACCCATGGTGGCACCAGTGCCAAGTTGGGCTGATTTGATAAAACCAAGTGGTTCCTGCAATCTGCCATCTAAACGTTGGCAGGAGAGTTTTGTTTTCCAGGGAAAAGCGCCGTTGTTTGTGTTTGGGGGCCTGTGGCTGGGAGTGGCCGGCTGGCTCCTTAGAATCCACGATACGCAGCATGGTATCCAGACCCAAGGTGGCACCAGTGCCAAGTTTTTCTGGTTTGATAGTACCAAGTGGTTCCTGCAATCTGCCATCCAGAAGCAGGGCAGCTTACTTTTGTTTGCCAGGGAAACGGGCCGAGGATTTTGTCTGGGGGCCTATGGCTGGGAGTGACCGCCTGGCTCCTGAAAAGCTACGATAGGCAGGATGGTGACCAGACCCATGGTGGCACCAGTCCCAAGTTGGGCTGATTTGATAGTACCAAGTGGCTCCTGCAATCTGCCGTCAAAATTTGGCAGGCGAGTTTTTATTTTCCAGGGAAAAGCGCCGTTGTTTGTGTTTGGGGGCCTGTGGCTGGGAGTGGCCGGCTGGCTGCTTAGAATCCACGATACGCAGGATGGTTCCCAGACCCAAGGTGGCACCAGTGCCAAGTCGGGCTAGTATGATGGTGCAAAGTGGCTCCTGCAATCTGCCATCCAGAAGCGGGGCAGCTTACTTTTGTTTGCCAGGGAAACGGGCCGAGCTTTGTGTCTCGGGGCCTATGGCTGGGAGTGACCGGCTGGCTCCTGAAAAGCTACGATAGGCAGGATGGTGACCAGACCCATGGTGGCACCAGTGCCAAGTTGGCCTGGTTTGATAGTACCAAGTGGCTCCTGCAATCTGCCATCAAAATGTTGGCAGGCGAGTTTTGTTTTCCAGGGAAAAGCGCCGTTGTTTGTGTTTGGGGGCCTGTGGCTGGGAGTGGCCGGCTGGCTCCTTAGAATCCACGATACGCAGGATGGTTCCCAGACCTGAGGTGGCACCAGTGCCAAGTCGGGCTGGTTTTATAGTACCAAGTGCGTCCTGCAATCTGCCATCCAGAAGCGGGGCAGCTTACTTTTGTTTGCCAGGGAAACGGGCCGAGCATTTTGTCTGGGGGCCTATGGCTGGGAGTGAGCGGTTGGCTCCTGAAAAGCTACGATAGGCAGGATGGTGAGCAGACCCATGGTGGCACAAGTGCCAAGTTGGGCTGGTTTGATAGCACCAAGTGGCTCCTGCAATCTGCCATCAAAAAGTTGGCAGGCGAGTTTTGTTTTCCAGGGAAAAGCGCCGTTGTTTGTGTTTGGGTGCCTATGGCTGGGAGTGGCCGGCTGGCTCCTTAGAATCCACGATACGCACCATGGTTCCCAGACCAGAGGTGGCACCAGTGCCAAGTCGGGCTGGTTTGATAGTACCAAGTGGCTCCTGTAATCTGCCATCCAGAAGCGGGGCACCTTACTTTTTTTTGCCAGGGAAACGGGCCGAGGTTTATGACTGGGGGCCTAGGGCTAGAAGTGACCGGCTGGCTCCTGAAAAGCAACAATAGGCAGGATGGTTCCCAGACCCAAGGTGGCACCAGTGCCAAGTTGGGCTGGTTTGATGGTACCAACTGGCTCCTGCAATCTGCCATCTAAAAGTTGTCAGGCGAGTTTTGTTTTCCAGGGAAAAGCGCCGTTGATTTTTTTTGGAGGCCTGTGGCTGGCAGTGGCTGCCAGTCGTCTTAGAATCCGGGTTACGCAGCATGGTTCCCAGAGCCAAGGTGGCACCAGTGTCAAGTTGGGCTGGTTTGATTGTACCAAGTGGCTCCTGCAATCTGCCATCCAGAAGCGGGGCAGCTTACTTTTGTTTGCCAGGGAAACGGGCCGAGGTATTTGTCTGGGGACCTATGGCTGGGAGTGAGCGGCTGGCTCCTGAAAAGCTACGATAGGCAGGATGGTTCCCTGACCCAAGGTGGCACCAGTGCCAAGTCGGGCGGTTTTCGTAGTACAAAGTGCGTCCTAAAATTTGCCATCCAGAAGAGGGGCAGTTGAGTTTTGTTTACCAGAGAAAAGGGCCGTGGTTTGTTTTTGGGGGCATATGGCTGATAGTGGCCGTCTGGCCCCTGAAAATCCACGATAGGCAGGATGGTTCCCAGACCAGAGGTGGCACCAGTGCCAAGTCGGGCTGGTTTGATAGTACTAAATAGCACCTGAAATCTGCCATGCAGAAGCGGGGCAGCTTACTTTTGTTTGCCAGGGAAACGGGCCGAGCTTTGTGTCTGGGGGCCTATGGCTGGGAGTGACCGGCTGGCTCCTGAAAAGCTACGATAGGCAGGATGGTGACCAGACCCATGGTGGCACCAGTGCCAAGTTGGGCTGGTTTGATAGTACCAAGTGGCTCCTGCAATCTGCCATCAAAAAGTTGGCAGGCCAGTTTTGTTTTCCAGGGAAAAGCGCCGTTGTTTGTGTTTGGGGGACTGTGGCTGGGAGTGGCCGGCTGGCTCCTTAGAACGCACGATACGCAGGATGGTTCCCAGACCCAAGGTGGCACCAGTGCCACGTTGGGCTGGTTTGATGGTGAAAAGTGGCTCCTGCAATCTGCCATCCTGAAGCGGGGTCGCTTACATTTGTGTGCCAGGGAAACGGGCCGAGGTTTATGACTGGGGGCCTAGGGCTAGAAGTGACCGGCTGGCTCCTGAAAAGCAACAATAGGCAGGATGGTTCCCAGACCCAAGGTGGCACCAGTGCCAAGTTGGGCTGGTTTGATGGTACCAACTGGCTCCTGCAATCTGCCATCTAAAAGTTGTCAGGCGAGTTTTGTTTTCCAGGGAAAAGCGCCGTTGATTTTGTTTGGACGCCTGTGGCTGGCAGTGCCTGCCTTTCCTCTTAGAATCCGGGTTACGCAGCATGGTTCCCAGAGCCAAGGTGGCACCAGTGTCAAGTTGGGCTGGTTTGATTGTACCAAGTGGCTCCTGCAATCTGCCATCCAGAAGCGGGGCAGCTTACTTTTGTTTGCCAGGGAAACGGGCCGAGGTATTTGTCTGGGGACCTATGGCTGGGAGTGACCGGCTGGCTCCTGAAAAGCTACGTTAGGCAGGATGGTGACCAGACCCATGGTGGCACCAGTGCCAAGTTGGGCTGGTTTGATAGTACCAAGTGGCTCCTGCAATCTGCCATCAAAATGTTGGCAGGTCAGTTTTGTTTTCCAGGGAAAAGCGCCGTTGTTTGTGTTTGGGGGACTGTGGATGGGAGTGGCCGGCTGGCTCCTTAGAACACAGGATACGCAGGATGGTTCCCAGACCCAAGGTGGCACCAGTTCCAAGTCGGGCTATTTGATGGTGAAAAGTGGTTCCTGCAATCTGCCATCCAGAAGCGGGGCAGCTTACTTTGGTTTGTCAGGGAAAAGGGCCGAGGTTTGTGTCTGGGGGCCTATGGCTGGGAGTGACCGGCTGGCTCCTGAAAAGCTACGATAGGCAGGATGGTGACCAGACCCATGGTGGCACCAGTGCCAAGTTGGGCTGATTTGATAGTACCAAGTGGCTCCTGCAATCTGCCATCAAAAAGTTGGCCGGCGAATTTTGTTTTCCAGGGAAAAGCGCTGTGGTTTGTGTTTGGGGGCCTGTGGCTGGGAGTGGCCGGCTGCCTCCTTATAATCCACGATACGCAGCATGGTTCCCAGACCCAAGGTGGCACCAGTGCCAAGTTGGGCTGGTTTGATAGTACCAAGTGGCTCTGGCAATCTGCCATCAAAAAGTTGGCAGACGAGTTTTGTTTTCGAGGGAAAAGCGCCGTTGTTTGCGTTTGGGGGCCTGTGGCTGGGAGTGGACGGATGGCTAATTAGAATCCACGATACGCAGGATGGTTCCCAGACCAGAGGTGGCACCAGTGCCAAGTCGGGCTGGTTTGATAGTACCAAGTGGTTCCTGCAATCTGCCATCTAGAAGCGGGATAACTTACTTTTGTTTGTCAGGGAAATGGGCCGAGCTTTTTGTCTGGGGGCCTATGGCTGGGAGTGACCGGCTGGCTCCTGAAAAGCTACGATAGGCAGGATGGTGACCAGACCCATGGTGGCACCAGTGCCAAGTTGGTCTGATTTGATAAAACCAAGTGGCTCCTGCAATCTCCCATCAAAAAGTTGGCACGAGAGTTTTGTTTTCCAGGGAAAAGCGCCGTTGTTTGTGTTTGGGGGCCTGTGGCTGGGAGTGGCCGGCTGGCTCCTTAGAATCCACGATACGCAGCATGGTATTCAGACCCAAGGTGGCACCAGTGCCAAGTTTTGCTGGTTTGATAGTACCATGTGGTTCCTGCAATCTGCCATCCAGAAGCGGGGCAGCTTACTTTTGTTTGCCAGGGAAACGGGCCGAGGTTTTTGTCTGGGGGCCTATGGCTGGGAGTGACCGGCTGCCTCCTGAAAAGCTACGATAGGCAGGATGGTGACCAGACCCATGGTGGCACCAGTGCCAAGTTGGGCTGATTTGATAGTACCAAGTGGCTCCTGCAATCTGCCGTCAAAATTTGGCAGGCGAGTTTTGTTTTCCAGGGAAAAGCGCCGTTGTTTGTGTTTGGGGGCCTGTGGCTGGAGTGGCCGGCTGGCTCCTTAGAATCCACGATACGCAGGATGGTTCCCAGACCTGAGGTGGCACCAGTGCCAAGTCGGGCTAGTTTGATGGTGCAAAGTGGCTCCTGCAATCTGCCATCCAGAAGCGGGGCAGCTTACTTTTGTTTGCCAGGGAAACGGGCCGAGCTTTTTGTCTGGGGACCTATGGCTTGGAGTGACCGTCTGGCTCCTGAAAAGCTATGATAGGCAGGATGGTGAGCAGACCCATGGTGGCACCAGTGCCAAGTTGAGCTGGTTTGATAGTACCAAGTGGCTCCTGCAATCTGCCATCAAAAAGTTGGCAGGCGAGTTTTGTTTTCCAGGGAAAAGCGCCGTTGTTTGTGTTTGGGTGCCTATGGCTGGGAGTGGCCGGCTGGCTCCTTAGAATCCACGATACGCACCATGGTTCCCAGACCAGAGGTGGCACCAGTGCCAAGTCGGGCTGGTTTGATAGTACCAAGTGCGTCCTACAATCTGCCATCCAGAAGCGGGGCTGCTTACTTTTGTTTGCCAGGGAAACGGGCCGAGGTTTGTGTCTGGGGGCCTATGGCTGGGAGTGACCGGCTGGCTCCTGAAAAGCTTCGATAGGCAGGATGGTGACCAGACCCATGGTGGCACCAGTGCCAAGTTGGGCTGGTTTGATAGTACCAAGTGGCTCCTGCAATCTGCCATCAAAAAGTTGGCAGGCGAGTTTTGTTTTCCAGGGAAAAGCGCCGTTGTTTGTGTTTGGGCGCCTGTGGCACGGAGTGGCCGGGTGGCTGCTTAGAATCCACGATACGCAGGATGGTTCCCAGACCCAAGGTGGCACCAGTGCCAAGTCGGGCTGTTTTGACACTACAAAGTGGCTCCTGCAATCTGCCATCCAGAAGCGGGGCAGCTTAATTTTGTTTGCCAGGGAAACGGTCCGAGGTTTGTGATGGGGGCCTATGGCTGGGAGTGACCGGCTGGCTCCTGAAATGGTACAATTGGCAGGATGGTTCCCAGACCCATAGTGGCACCAGTGCCAAGTTGGGATGAATTGATAGTACCAAGTGGCTCCTGCAATCTGCCATCAAAAAGCTGGCAGGCGAGTTTTGTTTTCCAGGGAAAAGCGCCGTTGTTTGTATTTGGGGGCCTGTGGCTGGGAGTGGCCGCCTGGCGCCTTAGAATCTACCTTACGCAGCATGGTTCCCAGACCCAAAGTGGCACCAGTGTCAAGTTGGGCTGGTTTGATAGTACCAAGTGGCTCCTGCAATCTGCCATCCAGAAGCGGGGTAGCTTACTTTTGTTTGCCAGGGAAACTGGCAGAGCTTTCTGTCTGGGGGCCTATGGTTGGGAGTAACCGGCTGGCTCCTGAAAAGCTACGATAGGCAGGATGGTTCCCAGATCCAAGATGGCACCAGTGCCAAGTCGGGGTGGTTTGATGGTGCAACGTGGCTCCTGCAATCTGCCATCCTGACGCGGGGCAGCGGATTTTTGTTTCCAAGAGAAATGGTCCGTGGTTTGTTTTTGGGGCTATATGGCTGGGCGTGGCCTGCTGGCTCCTTAAAAAGCTACGATAGGCAGGATGGTTCCCTGACCCAAGGTGGCACCAGTGCCAAGTCGGGCGGTTTTCGTAGTACAAAGTGCGTCCTAAAATTTGCCATCCAGAAGAGGGGCAGTTGAGTTTTGTTTACCAGAGAAAAGGGCCGTGGTTTGTTTTTGGGGGCATATGGCTGATAGTGGCCGTCTGGCGCCTGAAAATCCACGATAGGCAGGATGGTTCCCAGACCAGAGGTGGCACCAGTGCCAAGTCGGGCTGGTTTGATAGTACTAAATAGCACCTGCAATCTGCCATGCAGAAGCGGGGCAGCTTACTTTTGTTTGCCAGGGAAACGGGCCGAGGTTTTTGTCTGGGGGCCTATGGCTGGGAGTGACCGCCTGGCTCCTGAAAAGCTACGATAGGCAGGATGGTTACCAGACCCATGGTGGCACCAGTGCCAAGTTGGGCTGGTTTGATAGTACCAAGTGGCTCCTGCAATCTGCCATCAAAAAGTTGGCAGGCCAGTTTTGTTTTCCAGGGAAAAGCGCCGTTGTTTGTGTTTGGGGGACTGTGGGTGGGAGTGGCCGGCTGGCTCCTTAGAACACACGATACGCAGGATGGTTCCCAGACCCAAGGTGGCACCAGTGCCGCGTTGGGCTGGTTTGATGGTGAAAAGTGGCTCCTGCAATCTGCCATCCTGAAGCGGGGTAGCTTACATTTGTGTGCCAGGGAAACGGGCCGAGGTTTATGACTGGGGGCCTAGGGCTAGAAGTGACCGGCTGGCTCCTGAAAAGCAACAATAGGCAGGATGGTTCCCAGACCCAAGGTGGCACCAGTGCCAAGTTGGGCTGGTTTGATGGTACCAACTGGCTCCTGCAATCTGCCATCTAAAAGTTGTCAGGCGAGTTTTGTTTTCCAGGGAAAAGCGCCGTTGATTTTTTTTGGAGGCCTGTGGCTGGCAGTGGCTGCCAGTCGTCTTAGAATCCGGGTTACGCAGCATGGTTCCCAGAGCCAAGGTGGCACCAGTGTCAAGTTGGGCTGGTTTGATAGTACCAAGTGGCTCCTGCAATCTGCCATCCAGAAGCGGGGCAGCTTACTTTTGTTTGCCAGGGAAACGGGCCGAGGTA
The DNA here is from genome assembly GCF_035770615.1 of Melospiza melodia melodia. Classification (NCBI taxonomy): domain Eukaryota; kingdom Metazoa; phylum Chordata; class Aves; order Passeriformes; family Passerellidae; genus Melospiza; species Melospiza melodia. The sequence continues at coordinate 34,804,598 of NC_086195.1, read as the reverse complement.
TTTGTCTGGGGACCTATGGCTGGGAGTGAGCGGCTGGCTCCTGAAAAGCTACGATAGGCAGGATGGTTCCCTGACCCAAGGTGGCACCAGTGCCAAGTCGGGCGGTTTTCGTAGTACAAAGTGCGTCCTAAAATTTGCCATCCAGAAGAGGGGCAGTTGAGTTTTGTTTACCAGAGAAAAGGGCCGTGGTTTGTTTTTGGGGGCATATGGCTGATAGTGGCCGTCTGGCCCCTGAAAATCCACGATAGGCAGGATGGTTCCCAGACCAGAGGTGGCACCAGTGCCAAGTCGGGCTGGTTTGATAGTACTAAATAGCACCTGCAATCTGCCATGCAGAAGCGGGGCAGCTTACTTTTGTTTGCCAGGGAAACGGGCCGAGCTTTGTGTCTGGGGGCCTATGGCTGGGAGTGACCGGCTGGCTCCTGAAAAGCTACGATAGGCAGGATGGTGACCAGACCCATGGTGGCACCAGTGCCAAGTTGGGCTGGTTTGATAGTACCAAGTGGCTCCTGCAATCTGCCATCAAAAAGTTGGCAGGCCAGTTTTGTTTTCCAGGGAAAAGCGCCGTTGTTTGTGTTTGGGGGACTGTGGCTGGGAGTGGCCGGCTGGCTCCTTAGAACGCACGATACGCAGGATGGTTCCCAGACCCAAGGTGGCACCAGTGCCACGTTGGGCTGGTTTGATGGTGAAAAGTGGCTCCTGCAATCTGCCATCCTGAAGCGGGGTAGCTTACATTTGTGTGCCAGGGAAACGGGCCGAGGTTTATGACTGGGGGCCTAGGGCTAGAAGTGACCGGCTGGCTCCTGAAAAGCAACAATAGGCAGGATGGTTCCCAGACCCAAGGTGGCACCAGTGCCAAGTTGGGCTGGTTTGATGGTACCAACTGGCTCCTGCAATCTGCCATCTAAAAGTTGTCAGGCGAGTTTTGTTTTCCAGGGAAAAGCGCCGTTGATTTTGTTTGGAGGCCTGTGGCTGGCAGTGCCTGCCTTTCCTCTTAGAATCCGGGTTACGCAGCATGGTTCCCAGAGCCAAGGTGGCACCAGTGTCAAGTTGGGCTGGTTTGATTGTACCAAGTGGCTCCTGCAATCTGCCATCCAGAAGCGGGGCAGCTTACTTTTGTTTGCCAGGGAAACGGGCCGAGGTATTTGTCTGGGGACCTATGGCTGGGAGTGACCGGCTGGCTCCTGAAAAGCTACGATAGGCAGGATGGTGACCAGACCCATGGTGGCACCAGTGCCAAGTTGGGCTGGTTTGATAGTACCAAGTGGCTCCTGCAATCTGCCATCAAAATGTTGGCAGGTCAGTTTTGTTTTCCAGGGAAAAGCGCCGTTGTTTGTGTTTGGGGGACTGTGGCTGGGAGTGGCCGGCTGGCTCCTTAGAACACAGGATACGCAGGATGGTTCCCAGACCCAAGGTGGCACCAGTGCCAAGTCGGGCTGGTTTGATAGCACCAAGTGGCTCCTGCAATCTGCCATCCAGAAGCGGGGCAGCTTACTTTTGTTTTCCAGGGAAACGGACCGAGGTTTTTTTCTGGGGGCCTATGGCTGGGAGTGACCGGCTGGCTCCTGAAAAGCTACGATAGGCAGGATGGTGACCAGACCCATGGTGGCACCAGTGCCAAGTCGGGCTGGTTTGATAGTACCAAGTGGCTCCTGCAATCTGCCATCAAAAAGTTGGCAGGCGAGTTTTGTTTTCCAGGGAAAAGCGCCGTTGTGTGTATTTTGGGGCCTGTGGCTGGGAGTGGCCAGCTGGCTCCTTAGAATCCACGATACGCAGGATGGTTCCCAGACCCAAGGTGGCACCAGTGCCAAGTCGGGCTGGTTTGTTAGTACCAAGTGGTTCCTGCAATCTGCCATCCAGAAGCGGTGCAGCTGAATTTTGTTTGCCAGAGAAAAAGGCTGTTGTTTGTGTTTCGGGGCCTGTGGCTGACAGTGGACGGCTGGCTCCTGAAAATCCATGATACGCAGCATGGTTCCCAGACCCAAGGTGGCACCAGTGCCAAGTAGGGCTAGTTTCATAGTACCCAGTAGCTCCTGCAATCTGCCATCCAGAAGAGGGGCAGTTGAGTTTTGTTTTCCAGAGAAAAGGGCCGTGGTTTGTGTTTGGGGCCTATGGCTGAGAGTGACCGGCTGGCCCCTGAAAATCCACGATAGGAAGGATGATTCCCAGATCCAAGGTGGCACCAGTGCCATGTTGTGCTGGTGTGATAGTCCCAAGTGGCTCCTGCAATCTGCCATCCAGAAGTGGGGCAGCTGAATTTTGTTTGCCAGAGAAAAAGGCTGTGGTTTTTGTTTGGGGGCCTATGGCTGGGAGTGGCCGGCTGGCTCCTGAAAATCCATGATACGCAGCATGGTTCCCAGACCCAAGGTGGCACCAGTGCCAAGTGGGGCTGGTTTCACAGTGTCAAGTGCCTCCTGCAATCTCCCATCCAGAAGCGGGGCAGCTGAGTTTTGTTTGCCTGTGAAACAGGCCGTTGTTTTTGATTTGGGTCTGTGGCCGAGAATGTTCAGCTGGCTCCTGACAATCCACAATACGCAGGATGGTTCCCAGACCCAAGGTGGCACCAGTGCCAAGTCTTGCTGGTTTGATAGTACCAAGTGGCTCCTGCAATCTGCCATCCAGAAGAGGGGCAGTTGAGTTTTGTTTGCCAGAGGAAAGGGCCGTGGTTTGTGTTTGGGGGCATATGGCTGGGAGTGGCCGGCTGTCTCATTAAAAAGATCGATACGCAGGATGGTTCCCAGACCCAAGGTGGCACCAGTGCCAAGTCGGGCTGTTTTTATAGTACCAAGTGCGTCCTGCAATTTGCCATCCAGAAGAGGGGCAGTTGAGTTTTGTTTGCCAGAGAAAAGCGCCGTTGTTTGTGTTTGGGGGCTTGTGGCTGGGAGTGGCCGACTGGCGCCTTAGAATCTGCGATACGCAGCATGGTTCCCAGACCCAAGGTGGCACCAGTTCCAAGTTGGGCTGGTTTGATAGTACCAAGTTGCTCCTGCAATCTGCCATCAAAAAGTTGGCAGGCGAGTTTTGTTTTCCAGGGAAAAGCGCTGTGGTTTGTGTTTGGGGGCCTGTGGCTGGGAGTGGCCGGCTGGCTCCTTAGAATCCACGATACGCAGGATGGTTCCCAGACCCAAGGTGGCACCAGTGCCAAGTCGGGCTGGTTTGATACTACCAAGTGGTTCCTGCAATCTGCCATCCAGAAGCAGGGCAGCTTACTTTTGTTTGCCAGGGAAACGGGCCGTGGGTTTTGTTTGGGGGCATATAGCTGAGAGTGGCCCGCTGGCCCCTGAAAATCCACGCTAGGCAGCATGGTTCCCAGATGCAAGGTGGCACCAGTGCCCAGTCGGGCTGGTTTGATGGTGCAAAGTGGCTCCTGCAATCTGCCATCCAGAAGCGGGGCAGCTGATTTTTGTTTGCCAGAGAAAAATTCCGTGGATTGTTTTTGGGGGCATATTGCTGGGAGTGGCCGGCTGGCTCCTTAAAATTCTCGATACGCATGATGGTTCCCAGGCCCAAGGTGTCACCACTACCAAGTCGGCCTGCGGTTTTAGTATCAAGTTCATCCTGCAATTTGCCATCCAGAAGAGGGGCAGTTGAGTTTTGTTTGCCAGAGAAACGGGCCGAGGTTTCTGTTTGGGGACATATGGCTGAGAGTGGCCGGCTGGCCCCTGAAAATTCACGATACACAACATGGTTCCCAGATCCAAGGTGGCACCAGTGCCAAGTTGGGCTGGTTTGATAGTACCAAGTGTCTCCTGCAATCTGCCATCCAGAAGCGGGGCAGCTTACTTTTGTTTGCCAGAGAAATAGGCCTAGGTTTTTGTTTGGGGGCCTGTGGCTAGGAGTGGCCTGCTGGCTCCTAAGAATCCACGATACGCAGGATGTTTACCAGACCCATGGTGGCACCAGTGCCAAGTTGGGCTGGTTTGATAGTACCAAGTGGCTCCTGCAAACTCCATCAAAAAGTTGGCAGGCGTGTTTTGCTTTCCAGGGAACAGCGCCGTTGATTTTGTTTGGAGGCCTGTGGCTGGGAGTGGCCGGCTGGCTCCTTAGAATCCACGATACGCAGGATGGTTCCCAGACCCAAGGTGAATCCAGTGCCAAGTCGGGCTGGTTTGATACTACCAAGTGGCTCCTGCAATCTGCCATCCATAAGTGAGGCAGCTATGTTTTGTTTGCCAGAAAAAAGGGCCGTGGTTTTTGTTCGGGGCCTGTGGCTGGGAGTAGCCGGCTGGCTCCTTAAAATCCACGATAGGCAGGATGGTTCCCAGACCCAAGGTGGTACCAGTGCCAAGTCGGGCTGGTTTGATAGTACCAAGTGGCTCCTGCAATCTGCCATCCAGAAGCGGGGCAGCTTACTTTTGTTTGCCAGGGAAACGGGCCGAGCTTTGTGTCTCGGGGCCTATGGCAGGGAGTGACCGGCTGGCTCCTGAAAAGCTACGATAGGCAGGATGATGACCAGACCCATGGTGGCACCAGTGGCAAGTTGGGCTGGTTTGATAGTACCAAGTGGCTCCTGCAATCTGCCATCAAAAAGTTGGCAGGCGAGTTTTGTTTTCCAGGGAAAAGCGCCGTTGTGTGTGTTTTGGGGCCTGTGGCTGGGAGTGGCCAGCTGGCTCCTTAAAATCCACGATATGCAGGATGGTTCCCAGACCCAAGGTGGCACCAGTGCCAAGTCGGGCTGGTTTGATGGTACAAAGTGGCTCCTGCAATCTGCCATCCAGAAGCGGGGCAGCTGAATTTTGTTTGCCAGAGAAAAAGGCTGTTGTTTGTGTTTCGGGGCCTGTGGCTGGCAGTGGACGGCTGGCTCCTGAAAATCCATGATACGCAGCATGGTTCCCAGACCCAAGGTGGCACCAGTGCCAAGTAGGGCTGGTTTCATAGTACCCAGTGGCTCCTGCAATCTGCCATCCAGAAGAGGGGCAGTTGAGTTTTGTTTTCCAGAGAAAAGGGCCGTGGTTTGTGTTTGGGGCCTATGGCTGAGAGTGACCGGCTGGCCCCTGAAAATCCACGATAGGAAGGATGATTCCCAGATCCAAGGTGGCACCAGTGCCATGTTGTGCTGGTGTGATAGTCCCAAGTGGCTCCTGCAATCTGCCATCCAGAAGCGGGGCAGCTGAATTTTGTTTGCCAGAGAAAAAGGCTGTGGTTTTTGTTTGGGGGCCTATGGCTGGGAGTGGCCGGCTGGCTCCTGAAAATCCATGATACGCAGCATGGTTCCCAGACCCAAGGTGGCACCAGTGCCAAGTGGGGCTGGTTTCACAGTGTCAAGTGCCTCCTGCAATCTCCCATCCAGAAGCGGGGCAGCTGAGTTTTGTTTGCCTGTAAAAGGGGCCGTTGTTTTTGATTGGGGTCTGTGGCCGAGAGTGTCCAGCTGGCTCCTTAAAATCCACGATAGGCAGGATGGTTCCCAGACCCAAGGTGGCACCAGTGCCAAGTCGTGCTGGTTTGATAGTACCAAGTGCGTCCTGCAATTTGCCATCCAGAAGCGGGGCAGCTGAATTTTGTTTGCCAGAGAAAAAGGCTGTTGTTTGTGTTTCGGGGCCTGTGGCTGGCAGTGGACGGCTGGCTCCTGAAAATCCATGATACGCAGCATGGTTCCCAGACCCAAGGTGGCACCAGTGCCAAGTGGGGCTGGTTTCACAGTGTCAAGTGCCTCCTGCAATCTCCCATCCAGAAGCGGGGCAGCTGAGTTTTGTTTGCCTGTGAAACGGGCCGTTGTTTTTGATTGGGGTCTGTGGCCGAGAGTGTCCAGCTGGCTCCTTAAAATCCACGATAGGCAGGATGGTTCCCAGACCCAAGGTGGCACCAGTGCCAAGTCGTGCTGGTTTGATAGTACCAAGTGCGTCCTGCAATTTGCCATCCAGAAGAGGGTCAGTTGAGTTTTGTTTGCCAGAGAAAAGCGCCGTTGTTTGTGTTTGGGGTCTTGTGGCTGGGAGTGGCCGACTGGCGCCTTAGAATCTGCGATACGCAGCATGGTTCCCATACCCAAGGTGGCACCAGTGCCAAATCGGGCTGGTTTGATAGTACCAAGTGGCTCCTGCAATCTGCCATCCAGAAGCGGGGCAGCTTACTTTTGTTTGCCAGGGAAACGGGCCGAGGTTTGTGACTGGGGGCCTATGGCTGGGAGTGACCGGCTGGCTCCTGGAAAGCTACAATAGGCAGGATGGTTACCAGACCCATGGTGGCACCAGTGCCAAGTTGGGCTGGTTTGATAGTACCAAGTTGCTCCTGCAATCTGCCATCAAAAAGTTGGCTGGCGAGTTTTGTTTTCCAGGGAAAAGCGCCGTTGTTTGTATTTGGGGGCCTGTGGCTGGGAGTGGCCGGCTGGCTCCTTTGAACCCACAATACGCAGGATGGTTCCCAGACCCAAGGTGGCACCAGTGCCAAGTCGGGCTGGTTTGATACTACCAAGTGCGTCCTGCAATCTGCCATCCAGAAGCGGGGCAGCTTAATTTTGTTTGCCAGGGAAACGGTCCGAGGTTTGTGTCTGGGGCCTATGGCTGGGAGTGACCGGCTGGCTCCTGAAAAGCTACAATAGGCAGGATGGTTCCCAGACCCATAGTGGCACCAGTGCCAAGTTGGGATGATTTGATAGTACCAAGTGGCTCCTGCAATCTGCCATCAAAAAGCTGGCAGGCGAGTTTTGTTTTCCAGGGAAAAGCGCCGTTGTTTGTGTTTGGGGGCCTGTGGCTGGGAGTGGCCGGCTGGCTCCTTAGAATCCACGATATGCAGGATTGTTCCCAGACCCAAGGTGGCACCAGTGCCAAGTCGGGCTGGTTTGATGGTGCAAAGTGGCTCCTGCAATCTGCCATCCAGACGCGGGGCAGCGGATTTTTGTTTCCATGAGGAATGGTCCGTGGTTTGTTTTTGGGGGTATATGGCTGGGCGTGGCCGGCTGGCTCCTTAAAAAGCTCGATATGCAGGATGGTTCCCTGACACAAGGTGGCACCAGTGCCACGTCGGGCGGTTTTCGTAGTACAAAGTGCGTCCTAAAATTTGCCATCCAGAAGAGGGGCAGTTGAGTTTTGTTTGCCAGAGAAAAGGGCCGTGGTTTGTTTTTGGGGGCATATGGCTGAGAGTGGCCGGCTGGCCCCTGAAAATCCACGATAGGCAGGATGGTTCCCAGACCAGAGGTGTCACCAGTTCCAAGTCGGGCTGGTTTGATAGTACTAAATAGCTCCTGCAATCTGCCATGCAGAAGCGGGGCAGCTTACTTTTGTTTGCCAGGGAAACGGGCCGAGTTTTGTGTCTGGGGGCCTATGGCTGGGAGTGACCGGCTGGCTCCTGAAAAGCTACGATAGGCAGGATGGTGACCAGACCCATGGTGGCACCAGTGCCAAGTTGGGCTGGTTTGATAGTACCAAGTGGCTCCGGCAATCTGCCATCAAAAAGTTGGCAGGCGAGTTTTGTTTTCCAGGGAAAAGCGCCGTTGTTTGTGTCTGGGGGCCTGTGGCTGGGAGTGGCCAGCTGGCTCCTTAGAACCCACGATACGCAGGATGGTTCCCAGACCAGAGGTGGCACCAGTGCCAAGTTGGGCTGGTTTGATGGTGCAAAGTGGCTCCTGCAATCTGCCATCCAGAAGCGGGGTAGCTTACTTTTGTTTGCCAGGGAAACGGGCCGAAATATTTGTCTAGGGGCCTCTGGCTGGGGGTGGCTGGTTGGCACCTGAAAAGCTACGATAGGCAGGATGGTGACCAGACCCATGGTGGCACCAGTGCCAAGTTGGGCTGGTTTGATAGTACCAAGTGGCTCCTGCAATCTGCCATCAAATGTTTGGCAGGCGAGTTTTGTTTTCCAGGGAAAAGCACCGTTGTGTGTGTTTTGGGCGCCTGTGGCAGGGAGTGGCCAGCTGGCTCCTTAGAATCCACGATACGCAGGATGGTTCCCAGACCCAAGGTGGCACCAGTGCCAAGTCGGGCTGGTTTGTTAGTACCAAGTGGTTCCTGCAATCTGCCATCCAGAAGCGGGGCAGCTGAATTTTGTTTGCCAGAGAAAAAGGCTGTTGTTTGTGTTTCGGGGCCTGTGGCTGGCAGTGGACGGCTGGCTCCTGAAAATCCATGATACGCAGGATGGTTCCCAGACCCAAGGTGGCACCAGTGCCAAGTCGGGCTGGTTTGATACTACCAAGTGCGTCCTGCAATCTGCCATCCAGAAGCGGGGCAGCTTAATTTTGTTTGCCAGGGAAACGGGCCGTGGGTTTTGTTTGGGGGCCTATGGCTGAGAGTGGCCGGCTGGCTCCTGAAAATCCACGCTAGGCAGCATGGTTCCCAGATGCAAGGTGGCACCAGTGCCAAGTCGGGCTGGTTTGATGGTGCAAAGTGGCTCCTGCAATCTGCCATCCAGAAGCGGGGCAGCTGATTTTTGTTTGCCAGAGAAAAATTCCGTGGATTGTTTTTGGGGGCATATTGCTGGGAGTGGCCGGCTGGCTCCTTAAAATGCTCGATACGCATGATGGTTCCCAGGTCCAAGGTGTCACCACTACCAAGTCGGCCTGCGGTTTTAGTATCAAGTTCATCCTGCAATTTGCCATCCAGAAGAGGGGCAGTTGAGTTTTGTTTGCCAGAGAAACGGGCCGAGGTTTCTGTTTGGGGACATATGGCTGAGAGTGGCCGGCTGGCCCCTGAATATCCACGATACACAGCATGGTTCCCAGATCCAAGGTGGCACCAGTGCCAAGTTGGGCTGGTTTGATAGTACCAAGTGTCTCCTGCAATCTGCCATCCAGAAGCGGGGCAGCTTACTTTTGTTTGCCAGAGAAATAGGCCTAGGTTTTTGTCTGGGGGCCTGTGGCTAGGAGTGGCCGGCTGGCTCCTAAGAATCCACGATACGCAGGATGTTTCCCAGACCCAAGGTGGCACCAGTGCCAAGTCGGGCTGGTTTGATAGTACCAAGTGGCTCCTGCAAACTCCATCAAAAAGTTGGCAGGCGTGTTTTGTTTTCCGGGGAACAGCGCCGTTGATTTTGTTTGGGGGCCTGTGGCTGGGAGTGGCCGGCTGGCTCCTTAGAATCCACGATACGCAGGATGGTTCCCAGACCCAAGGTGGCACCAGTGCCAAGTCGGGCTGGTTTGATTACACCAAGTGGCTCCTGCAATCTGCCATCCAGAAGTGAGGCAGCTAAGTTTTGTTTGCCAGAAAAAAGGGCCGTGGTTTTTGTTGGGGGCCTGTGGCTGGGAGTGGCCGGCTGGCTCCTTAGAATCCACCATACGCAGGATGGTTCCCAGACCCAAGGTGGCACCAGTGCCAAGTCGGGCTGGTTTGATAGTACCAAGTGGCTCCTGCAATCTGCCATCCAGAAGCGGTGCAGTTGAGTTTTGTTTGCCAGAGAAAAGGGCCGTGGGTTGTGTTTGGGGGCATATGGCTGGGAGTGGCCGGCTGTCTCATTAAAAAGATCGATACGCAGGATGGTTCCCAGACCCAAGGTGGCACCAGTGCCAAGTTGGGCTGTTTTTATAGTACCAAGTGCGTCCTGCAATTTGCCATCCAGAAGAGGGGCAGTGGAGTTTTGTTTGCCAGAGAATAGCGCCGTTGTTTGTGTTTGGGAGCTTGTGGCTGGGAGTGGCCGACTGGCGCCGTAGAATCTGTGTTACGCAGCATGGTTCCCAGACCAGAGGTGGCACCAGTGCCAAGTTGGGCTGGTTTGATAGTACCAAGTGGCTCCTGCAATCTGCCATCCAGAAGCGGGGCAGCTTACTTTTGTTTGCCAGGGAAACGGGCCGAGGTTTGTGACTGGGGACCTATGGCTGGGAGTGACCGGCTGGCTCCTGAAAAGCTACGATAGGCAGGATGGTGACCAGACCCATGGTGGCACCAGTGCCAAGTTGGGCTGGTTTGATAGTACCAAGTGGCTCCTGCAATCTGCCATCAAAAAGTTGTCAGGCGAGTTTTGTTTTCCAGGGAAAAGCGCCGTTGTTTGTATTTGGGGGCCTGTGGCTGGGAGTGGCCGGCTGGCTCCTTTGAACCCACAATACGCAGGATGGTTCCCAGACCCAAGGTGGCACCAGTGCCAAGTCGGGCTGGTTTGATACTACCAAGTGCGTCCTGCAATCTGCCATCCAGAAGCGGGGCAGCTTAATTTTGTTTGCCAGGGAAACGGGCCGTGGGTTTTGTTTGGGGGCCTATGGCTGAGAGTGGCCGGCTGGCTCCTGAAAATCCACGCTAGGCAGCATGGTTCCCAGATGCAAGGTGGCACCAGTGCCAAGTCGGGCTGGTTTGATGGTGCAAAGTGGCTCCTGCAATCTGCCATCCAGAAGCGGGGCAGCTGATTTTTGTTTGCCAGAGAAAAATTCCGTGGATTGTTTTTGGGGGCATATTGCTGGGAGTGGCCGGCTGGCTCCTTAAAATGCTCGATACGCATGATGGTTCCCAGGTCCAAGGTGTCACCACTACCAAGTCGGCCTGCGGTTTTAGTATCAAGTTCATCCTGCAATTTGCCATCCAGAAGAGGGGCAGTTGAGTTTTGTTTGCCAGAGAAACGGGCCGAGGTTTCTGTTTGGGGACATATGGCTGAGAGTGGCCGGCTGGCCCCTGAATATCCACGATACACAGCATGGTTCCCAGATCCAAGGTGGCACCAGTGCCAAGTTGGGCTGGTTTGATAGTACCAAGTGTCTCCTGCAATCTGCCATCCAGAAGCGGGGCAGCTTACTTTTGTTTGCCAGAGAAATAGGCCTAGGTTTTTGTCTGGGGGCCTGTGGCTAGGAGTGGCCGGCTGGCTCCTAAGAATCCACGATACGCAGGATGTTTCCCAGACCCAAGGTGGCACCAGTGCCAAGTCGGGCTGGTTTGATAGTACCAAGTGGCTCCTGCAAACTCCATCAAAAAGTTGGCAGGCGTGTTTTGTTTTCCAGGGAACAGCGCCGTTGATTTTGTTTGGGGGCCTGTGGCTGGGAGTGGCCGGCTGGCTCCTTAGAATCCACGATACGCAGGATGGTTCCCAGACCCAAGGTGGCACCAGTGCCAAGTCGGGCTGGTTTGATTACACCAAGTGGCTCCTGCAATCTGCCATCCAGAAGTGAGGCAGCTAAGTTTTGTTTGCCAGAAAAAAGGGCCGTGGTTTTTGTTGGGGGCCTGTGGCTGGGAGTGGCCGGCTGGCTCCTTAGAATCCACCATACGCAGGATGGTTCCCAGACCCAAGGTGGCACCAGTGCCAAGTCGGGCTGGTTTGATAGTCCCAAGTGGCTCCTGCAAACTGCCATCCAGAAGCGGGGCAGCTGAGTTTTGTTTGCCAGGGAAATGGGCCGTTGTTTGTGTTTGGGGGCCTGTGGCTGGGAGTGTTCGGCTGGTTCCTGAATATGTACGACACGCAGGATTGTTCCCAGACCCAAGGTGGCACCAGTGCCAAGTCGGGCTGGTTTGATGGTGCAAAGTGGCTCCTGCAATCTGCCATCCAGACGCGGGGCAGCGGATTTTTGTTTCCATGAGAAATGGTCCGTGGTTTGTTTTTGGGGGTATATGGCTGGGCCTGGCCGGCTGGCTCCTTAAAAAGCTCGATATGCAGGATGGTTCCCTGACACAAGGTGGCACCAGTGCCACGTCGGGCGGTTTTCGTAGTACAAAGTGCGTCCTAAAATTTGCCATCCAGAAGAGGGGCAGTTGAGTTTTGTTTGCCAGAGAAAAGGTCCGTGGTTTGTTTTTGGGGGCATATGGCTGAGAGTGGCTGGCTGGCCCCTGAAAATCCACGATACACAGGATGGTTCCCAGATCCAAGGTGGCACCTGTGCCAAGTCGGGCTGATTTGATAGTACTAAGTAGCTCCTGCAATCTGCCATCCAGAAGCGGGGCAGCTTACTTTTGTTTGCCAGGGAAACGGGCCGAGGTTTGTGTTTGGGGGCCTATGGCTGAGAGTGACCGGCTGGCTCCTGAAAAGCTACAATAGGCAGGATGGTGACCAGACCCATGGTGGCACCAGTGCCAAGTTGGGCTGGTTTGATAGTACCAAGTGGTTCCTGCAATCTGCCATCCAGAAGCAGGGCAGCTGAGTTTTGTTTGCCAGAGAAAAGGGCCTTGGTTTGTGTTTGGGGGCATATGGCTGGGTGTGGCCAGCTGGCTCCTTAAAATGCACGATATGCAACATGGCTCCCAGACCCAAGGTGGCACCAGTGCCAAGTCGGGCTGGTTTGATAGTACCAAGTGGCTCCTGCAATCTTCCATGATCACGTGGAGAAATACTTTCTGGTTTCAGCCTCATGCTCTTTCTTCTCTCCCTCAACTTCTCTATCACCTCTCATCTGGTTCACATGCGCTGTCTTCAAGGTCCACAGGCTGCTTTTCACAGAATCTTCTGGCCTGATGAAGTAAGAATGATGAATAGAACAGAGCTGGGATCTATTTTCCAGTTTGGATAAAATGCATTCTGCACACAAATCCAAGGAGAACGGGCTGCCCCGATGCCCAGAAAATCTTTCACTCCTGCTAGTGTTCTACGTCAACCGCAACTTAGTCTGAAAGAAAAGCTTTTTCTCTGAGAGCATCTGAGAGGTTTGCATGAAGCACTGATATCTGACATATGCAATTTTGAATAGGAGAGGAAAAAGAAAATGGCAAGGAGTTTTTAATTTTAGTGGTTTCAATTTTAATTTCCGTGCACTTTTTCAAAACTTGTCAGCTCAAATGCCCATCAACATCTTTTAGTCATCTGTAAGTCAGTATTCATATAAAATGTGCTTCAAATCCAAAGAATTTCAAATTTGCACTCCAAGCTTCTATGCCTAGATTTATGATTTCCTACACATATTAGATGAAAGGAAGGCCTTTTTTACTGTGGGAGTGCTGGAACACTGGAACAGGTTGCCCAGAGAAGTTGTGGGTGTCCCATCCCTGAAAGTATTCAAGGTCACCTTGGACGGGGCTTGGAGCAGCAACAAAGGAGAAGCTTGATGGTAGAGAAACAAAGTTGGACTATAGAAGAAACTCGGATTGATGTATAGGATCAAGTTTTCTCTCAGCTCTTGGGGTAAATTCAAAGTTGTACAAAATGACATTTATCTGTGCTATTCACTACTGTAACAGAAAGTTTCATGAAAACTGTACAGAAGATAGTAAATTTTAAAAGAGATAAGAATTACAGCATAAAATCCATGGGATAGGTTACAACATGAGACACTCTCTAAGAGAAAATCTCTGTGTTTCAGCACTTCATCGGGGTAAGATTTCATGAAGTGCCAAAGAAGGCGGCAAAATATCATTCGGGACATTATTTACTGGAATTCAGCCTGGCCATTAGTAGGAACTGCCTTTGAACATATCATGTAGATATACCACACACGCTTTCCCTTCACTGAAAAATTACTGTTTACAACAAATAAGCAATTGACGATCAAAATTGATTGAAAGCATCTTAAACATGTCAAGTATTTCATTGTAGATGATCTGTGATCCAAATGCTTCTTCCACCTTCGAGAGGGACAGAAGAATTCTTCCATATCATGATGGTTTAAAATTGTATCAACCAATGTTTTCTGCTGAAAAGATATCATCTATTTTTTTCTATTTTTGGAAGAAAATATTCCTAGACATACAACAGGTGAGAACTAAGTAATTTTAAAGAAACAAATGAAATGAAAATATTCTGTAAATAGAATGAAATGAAAAGCTGTGTTTTAAATAGGAGCTAAATATTAAACAGAATTTTTGTACCAGGCATTTGAATTACTGCACCAGCTCTTTTGCCCATCAAGAGAGGCATTTAGCATTTCAGTCTTTTCCAAGGTGTTCATGATCTGCTATGCTGATCTCTGTGTGTGCCTAGGTGTGTGTGGAGGGGGGGGCATATGAAGGGGAGTGTGTATGTTTGCTTTACAATTGTTGTGGCAGATTCATGCCTCAGCTCCACATTTTGTTTTAAAAAGGTCACACCGAGTGGATATGAAGTTTACTATCAACAAGAGATCGATTCCCAAATCATCCATTTGACTCTCCCTTATAAATCATGTGCTTTGTTGCATATTTTATCAAATATACTTTCAAGCCAGATGGAGGAAGGAGGATGTGGGAATCCCTCCACCATCTTGCAACTTTTATGTAAGTAGGTTTTCAAGAAAATCATCATTTCTCTTTTAAATATGTCTGGAACAGGCATGATGGTAGTGTCAACCTGTTGGAGTTTTTGTTGCTGGAAGAAGTTGTACAAAAGGATTGGTTTTTACATTGACCAGTTACTGAATCAAGCGCAGGAATACATTGGAAATTTAGCTGGGGGTTCCTTTTCCCAGCAGACTACTTCTAGAACGAGCTTGTACACTGAAGCTGACTCTTTTGCTCTCTTTTTGTTTCTTTCCTATTTTCTTGGCTTCTTTGCCACTATCTAGACAATTTTGGAACTTTGTTCCCAACTAAAATGGTTTCAATAGTCTGATTGTGATCATACATTTTTACAAGGAATTTTTAAAATCTTTCCTCGAGTCCAGAAAGTCAAGGACTTAGATCTTTTTCTTCCCTTATCAATATTGCCATGAAATTGATAAATAAAGACCAACTCTTTATTTTTGTTTTTAACCCACGTAGATAATTCCCATCCATTAATCCATTTTGTGGACCAATAGCTGCCATTCTGATGGAAGCTGTCACTTCTTAACAATAGGCATTCTGTGACTATGTTGACTGCACTTTGGGTGAAGATCCTAACTGGTCTTAGATATACATAGGGAGAAATTTGCTCAGCCAGTGTCAGTCTTAAGCATGCGTATCAGAAGATCTTTCTAGAGCTGGGAATTTTCCCATGAAAGGGATTCAGTTAGGGAAGAGACACTTGTGCCAGAGTTTTACATTCTTCTTGAACACTGCTTAAGGAACTTAGATGCCATGTCCATTTGGATCTCTGTCTGCACAGAACTTTGTCATGCCAGCGCTTTGAAATGCATCTTGAAGAGAATTCACTAGCACAGAATGAAAGAGAGTGGAAGGGGTTGGTGGGGCTAACCAGGCCCAACCCCCCTGCCTAAACCAGGATACCTAGAGCCTCTTGCCCAGGATTCTATCTGGGTGTACTTTTAATGTCTTCAAAGATCCAGGCTCCACAATCTTTCTGGGCAGTCTGTGCCGTGGTTCAGTCACCCTGACAGTAAAGAAACATTTACTGATGTTCAAAGGCAATCTCCTGTATTTCAGTGTGTGCCCACTGCCTCTTGTCTTTTCCCTCAGCATCACTGAAAAGACACTGATTCCCTCCCCTTTGCACTATTGCTTCCATATGTATGTGTGATGCCATGTAGAGGTATGTCAAAAACCTCCCTGAAGCCCAGGCAGATAATATTCCCTTCATCTACCAGTCAAGTTGATTCATCAGAGGAGTTTAAAGTGATGTTCAGCATGAAATTCCCCTGAAAAATCATGCTAACTACATTATTTGGTCATCTGTCATGTGCCTGGCAAGGATTTCCAGGAAGAGCTGCTTCATCAACTTCCTGGGGATAAAAAAGAGGCTGGCTGGTTTGTACTATGGCGAGTCCTCTTAATTGCCTTTTTTGAAGATGGGTGTCATTTGCTAACATCCACTCTTTAGCTCCTCTTCTCATCTACACCTCGGCAAAAAGCTTTTCCACTATGTCTGGCTAGGAAAAACTGTGCCAGCACAGAAAACATCTCCCATCGTGTTCTAGAAGTTGCACGGATGTCTGCCAAGTGTTTGGCAGGAAGAAAAGAAAAGTTGTCCAAAACAGCTTCCAATCGAATGTTCCTGTGATTGGAAAAGTCAGGAGAGTGCAAAGGTACTGTTTTCTATCAGTTGGCAAGGTGCGCACACAATCCCAGTGTTGTACAGCTTGCTTCTTCACCTTCCCGAAGCTGCCGCTCTCGCCGGCTGCCGGAGCCCAAGAAGCGGCTTCTTCGCGCAAAGACGATTGTGCCGCTCACAGTGCTCTCCTTAGCGCGGCTTCTGCCGAAAGACGCCCGGCAGCGGCTCTTACCTCCGGAGAGCATCCTACCTTCGTCTTTCGCGTCTTTTGTAGTCTACACCTCGGCAAAACGCTTTTCCACTATGTCTGGCTAGGAAAAACTGTGCCAGCACAGAAAACATCTCCCATCGTGTTCTAGAAGTTGCACGGATGTCTGCCAAGTGTTTGGCAGGAAGAAAAGAAAAGTTGTCCAAAACAGCTTCCAATCGAATGTTCCTGTGATTGGAAAAGTCAGGAGAGTGCAAAGGTACTGTTTTCTATCAGTTGGCAAGGTGCGCACACAATCCCAGTGTTGTACAGCTTGCTTCTTCACCTTCCCGAAGCTGCCGCTCTCGCCGGCTGCCGGAGCCCAAGAAGCGGCTTCTTCGCGCAAAGACGATTGTGCCGCTCACAGTGCTCTCCTTAGCGCGGCTTCTGCCGAACGACGCCCGGCAGCGGCTCTTACCTCCGGAGAGCATCCTACCTTCGTCTTTCGCGTCTTATGTAGTCTACACCCTGGTAAAAAGCTTTTCCACTATGTCTGGCTAGGAAAAACTGTGCCAGCACAGAAAACATCTCCCATCGTGTTCTAGAAGTTGCACGGATGTCTGCCAAGTGTTTGGCAGGAAGAAAAGAAAAGTTGTCCAAAACAGCTTCCAATCGAATGTTCCTGTGATTGGAAAAGTCAGGAGAGTGCAAAGGTACTGTTTTCTATCAGTTGGCAAGGTGCGCACACAATCCCAGTGTTGTACAGCTTGCTTCTTCACCTTCCCGAAGCTGCCGCTCTCGCCGGCTGCCGGAGCCCAAGAAGCGGCTTCTTCGCGCAAAGACGATTGTGCCGCTCACAGTGCTCTCCTTAGCGCGGCTTCTGCCGAAAGACGCCCGGCAGCGGCTCTTACCTCCGGAGAGCATCCTACCTTCGTCTTTCGCGTCTTATGTAGTCTACACCTCGGCAAAAAGCTTTTCCACTATGTCTGGCTAGGAAAAACTGTGCCAGCACAGAAAACATCTCCCATCGTGTTCTAGAAGTTGCACGGATGTCTGCCAAGTGTTTGGCAGGAAGAAAAGAAAAGTTGTCCAAAACAGCTTCCAATCGAATGTTCCTGTGATTGGAAAAGTCAGGAGAGTGCAAAGGTACTGTTTTCTATCAGTTGGCAAGGTGCGCACACAATCCCAGTGTTGTACAGCTTGCTTCTTCACCTTCCCGAAGCTGCCGCTCTCGCCGGCTGCCGGAGCCCAAGAAGCGGCTTCTTCGCGCAAAGACGATTGTGCCGCTCACAGGGCTCTCCTTAGCGCGGCTTCTGCCGAAAGACGCCCGGCAGCGGCTCTTACCTCCGGAGAGCATCCTACCTTCGTCTTTCGCGTCTTATGTAGTCCACACCTCGGCAAAAAGCTTTTCCACTATGTCTGGCTAGGAAAAACTGTGCCAGCACAGAAAACATCTCCATCGTGTTCTAGAAGTTGCACGGATGTCTGCCAAGTGTTTGGCAGGAAGAAAAGAAAAGTTGTCCAAAACAGCTTCCAATCGAATGTTCCTGTGATTGGAAAAGTCAGGAGAGTGCAAAGGTACTGTTTTCTATCAGTTGGCAAGGTGCGCACACAATCCCAGTGTTGTACAGCTTGCTTCTTCACCTTCCCGAAGCTGCCGCTCTCGCCGGCTGCCGGAGCCCAAGAAGCGGCTTCTTCGCGCAAAGACGATTGTGCCGCTCACAGTGCTCTCCTTAGCGCGGCTTCTGCCGAAAGACGCCCGGCAGCGGCTCTTACCTCCGGAGAGCATCCTACCTTCGTCTTTCGCGTCTTTTGTAGTCTACACCTCGGCAAAACGCTTTTCCACTATGTCTGGCTAGGAAAAACTGTGCCAGCACAGAAAACATCTCCCATCGTGTTCTAGAAGTTGCACGGATGTCTGCCAAGTGTTTGGCAGGAAGAAAAGAAAAGTTGTTCAAAACAGCTTCCAATCGAATGTTCATGTGATTGGAAAAGTCAGGAGAGTGCAAAGATACTGTTTTCTATCAGTTGGCAAGGTGCGCACACAATCCCAGTGTTGTACAGCTTGCTTCTTCACCTTCCCGAAGCTGCCGCTCTCGCCGGCTGCCGGAGCCCAAGAAGCGGCTTCTTCGCGCAAAGACGATTGTGCCGCTCACAGTGCTCTCCTTAGCGCGGCTTCTGCCGAAAGACGCCCGGCAGCGGCTCTTACCTCCGGAGAGCATCCTACCTTCGTCTTTCGCGTCTTTTGTAGTCTACATCTTAGCAAAACGCTTCTCCACTAGGTCTGGCTAGGAAAAACTGTGCCAGCACAGAAAACATCTCCCATCGTGTTCTAGAAGTTGCACGGATGTCTGCCAAGTGTTTGGCAGGAAGAAAAGAAAAGTTGTCCAAAACAGCTTCCAATCGAATGTTCCTGTGATTGGAAAAGTCAGGAGAGTGCAAAGGTACTGTTTTCTATCAGTTGGCAAGGTGCGCACACAATCCCAGTGTTGTACAGCTTGCTTCTTCACCTTCCCGAAGCTGCCGCTCTCGCCGGCTGCCGGAGCCCAAGAAGCGGCTTCTTCCCGCAAAGACGATTGTGCCGCTCACAGTGCTCTCCTTAGCGCGGCTTCTGCCGAAAGACGCCCGGCAGCGGCTCTTACCTCCGGAGAGCATCCTACCTTCGTCTTTCGCGTCTTTTGTAGTCTACACCTCGGCAAAACGCTTTTCCACTATGTCTGGCTAGGAAAAACTGTGCCAGCACAGAAAACATCTCCCATCGTGTTCTAGAAGTTGCACGGATGTCTGCCAAGTGTTTGGCAGGAAGAAAAGAAAAGTTGTTCAAAACAGCTTCCAATCGAATGTTCATGTGATTGGAAAAGTCAGGAGAGTGCAAAGATACTGTTTTCTATCAGTTGGCAAGGTGCGCACACAATCCCAGTGTTGTACAGCTTGCTTCTTCACCTTCCCGAAGCTGCCGCTCTCGCCGGCTGCCGGAGCCCAAGAAGCGGCTTCTTCGCGCAAAGACGATTGTGCCGCTCACAGGGCTCTCCTTAGCGCGGCTTCTGCCGAAAGACGCCCGGCAGCGGCTCTTACCTCCGGAGAGCATCCTACCTTCGTCTTTCGCGTCTTTTGTAGTCTACATCTTAGCAAAACGCTTTTCCACTATGTCTGGCTAGGAAAAACTGTGCCAGCACAGAAAACATCTCCCATCGTGTTCTAGAAGTTGCACGGATGTCTGCCAAGTGTTTGGCAGGAAGAAAAGAAAAGTTGTCCAAAACAGCTTCCAATCGAATGTTCCTGTGATTGGAAAAGTCAGGAGAGTGCAAAGGTACTGTTTTCTATCAGTTGGCAAGGTGCGCACACAATCCCAGTGTTGTACAGCTTGCTTCTTCACCTTCCCGAAGCTGCCGCTCTCGCCGGCTGCCGGAGCCCAAGAAGCGGCTTCTTCGCGCAAAGACGATTGTGCCGCTCACAGTGCTCTCCTTAGCGCGGCTTCTGCCGAAAGACGCCCGGCAGCGGCTCTTACCTCCGGAGAGCATCCTACCTTCGTCTTTCGCGTCTTATGTAGTCTACACCTCGGCAAAAAGCTTTTCCACTATGTCTGGCTAGGAAAAACTGTGCCAGCACAGAAAACATCTCCCATCGTGTTCTAGAAGTTGCACGGATGTCTGCCAAGTGTTTGGCAGGAAGAAAAGAAAAGTTGTCCAAAACAGCTTCCAATCGAATGTTCCTGTGATTGGAAAAGTCAGGAGAGTGCAAAGGTACTGTTTTCTATCAGTTGGCAAGGTGCGCACACAATCCCAGTGTTGTACAGCTTGCTTCTTCACCTTCCCGAAGCTGCCGCTCTCGCCGGCTGCCGGAGCCCAAGAAGCGGCTTCTTCGCGCAAAGACGATTGTGCCGCTCACAGGGCTCTCCTTAGCGCGGCTTCTGCCGAAAGACGCCCGGCAGCGGCTCTTACCTCCGGAGAGCATCCTACCTTCGTCTTTCGCGTCTTATGTAGTCTACACCTCGGCAAAACGCTTTTCCACTATGTCTGGCTAGGAAAAACTGTGCCAGCACAGAAAACATCTCCCATCGTGTTCTAGAAGTTGCACGGATGTCTGCCAAGTGTTTGGCAGGAAGAAAAGAAAAGTTGTCCAAAACAGCTTCCAATCGAATGTTCCTGTGATTGGAAAAGTCAGGAGAGTGCAAAGGTACTGTTTTCTATCAGTTGGCAAGGTGCGCACACAATCCCAGTGTTGTACAGCTTGCTTCTTCACCTTCCCGAAGCTGCCGCTCTCGCCGGCTGCCGGAGCCCAAGAAGCGGCTTCTTCGCGCAAAGACGATTGTGCCGCTCACAGGGCTCTCCTTAGCGCGGCTTCTGCCGAAAGACGCCCGGCAGAGGCTCTTACCTCCGGAGAGCATCCTACCTTCGTCTTTCGCGTCTTTTGTAGTCTACACCTCGGCAAAACGCTTTTCCACTATGTCTGGCTAGGAAAAACTGTGCCAGCACAGAAAACATCTCCCATCGTGTTCTAGAAGTTGCACGGATGTCTGCCAAGTGTTTGGCAGGAAGAAAAGAAAAGTTGTTCAAAACAGCTTCCAATCGAATGTTCATGTGATTGGAAAAGTCAGGAGAGTGCAAAGATACTGTTTTCTATCAGTTGGCAAGGTGCGCACACAATCCCAGTGTTGTACAGCTTGCTTCTTCACCTTCCCGAAGCTGCCGCTCTCGCCGGCTGCCGGAGCCCAAGAAGCGGCTTCTTCGCGCAAAGACGATTGTGCCGCTCACAGTGCTCTCCTTAGCGCGGCTTCTGCCGAAAGACGCCCGGCAGCGGCTCTTACCTCCGGAGAGCATCCTACCTTCGTCTTTCGCGTCTTTTGTAGTCTACATCTTAGCAAAACGCTTCTCCACTAGGTCTGGCTAGGAAAAACTGTGCCAGCACAGAAAACATCTCCCATCGTGTTCTAGAAGTTGCACGGATGTCTGCCAAGTGTTTGGCAGGAAGAAAAGAAAAGTTGTCCAAAACAGCTTCCAATCGAATGTTCCTGTGATTGGAAAAGTCAGGAGAGTGCAAAGGTACTGTTTTCTATCAGTTGGCAAGGTGCGCACACAATCCCAGTGTTGTACAGCTTGCTTCTTCACCTTCCCGAAGCTGCCGCTCTCGCCGGCTGCCGGAGCCCAAGAAGCGGCTTCTTCCCGCAAAGACGATTGTGCCGCTCACAGTGCTCTCCTTAGCGCGGCTTCTGCCGAAAGACGCCCGGCAGCGGCTCTTACCTCCGGAGAGCATCCTACCTTCGTCTTTCGCGTCTTTTGTAGTCTACACCTCGGCAAAACGCTTTTCCACTATGTCTGGCTAGGAAAAACTGTGCCAGCACAGAAAACATCTCCCATCGTGTTCTAGAAGTTGCACGGATGTCTGCCAAGTGTTTGGCAGGAAGAAAAGAAAAGTTGTTCAAAACAGCTTCCAATCGAATGTTCATGTGATTGGAAAAGTCAGGAGAGTGCAAAGATACTGTTTTCTATCAGTTGGCAAGGTGCGCACACAATCCCAGTGTTGTACAGCTTGCTTCTTCACCTTCCCGAAGCTGCCGCTCTCGCCGGCTGCCGGAGCCCAAGAAGCGGCTTCTTCGCGCAAAGACGATTGTGCCGCTCACAGGGCTCTCCTTAGCGCGGCTTCTGCCGAAAGACGCCCGGCAGCGGCTCTTACCTCCGGAGAGCATCCTACCTTCGTCTTTCGCGTCTTTTGTAGTCTACATCTTAGCAAAACGCTTTTCCACTATGTCTGGCTAGGAAAAACTGTGCCAGCACAGAAAACATCTCCCATCGTGTTCTAGAAGTTGCACGGATGTCTGCCAAGTGTTTGGCAGGAAGAAAAGAAAAGTTGTCCAAAACAGCTTCCAATCGAATGTTCCTGTGATTGGAAAAGTCAGGAGAGTGCAAAGGTACTGTTTTCTATCAGTTGGCAAGGTGCGCACACAATCCCAGTGTTGTACAGCTTGCTTCTTCACCTTCCCGAAGCTGCCGCTCTCGCCGGCTGCCGGAGCCCAAGAAGCGGCTTCTTCGCGCAAAGACGATTGTGCCGCTCACAGTGCTCTCCTTAGCGCGGCTTCTGCCGAAAGACGCCCGGCAGCGGCTCTTACCTCCGGAGAGCATCCTACCTTCGTCTTTCGCGTCTTTTGTAGTCTACACCTCGGCAAAACGCTTTTCCACTATGTCTGGCTAGGAAAAACTGTGCCAGCACAGAAAACATCTCCCATCGTGTTCTAGAAGTTGCACGGATGTCTGCCAAGTGTTTGGCAGGAAGAAAAGAAAAGTTGTTCAAAACAGCTTCCAATCGAATGTTGCTGTGATTGGAAAAGTCAGGAGAGTGCAAAGGTACTGTTTTCTATCAGTTGGCAAGGTGCGCACACAATCCCAGTGTTGTACAGCTTGCTTCTTCACCTTCCCGAAGCTGCCGCTCTCGCCGGCTGCCGGAACCGAAGAAGCGGCTTCTTCGCGCAAAGACGATTGTGCCGCTCACAGGGCTCTCCTTAGCGCGGCTTCTGCCGAAAGACGCCCGGCAGCGGCTCTTACCTCCGGAGAGCATCCTACCTTCGTCTTTCGCGTCTTTTGTAGTCTACATCTTAGCAAAACGCTTTTCCACTATGTCTGGCTAGGAAAAACTGTGCCAGCACAGAAAACATCTCCCATCGTGTTCTAGAAGTTGCACGGATGTCTGCCAAGTGTTTGGCAGGAAGAAAAGAAAAGTTGTCCAAAACAGCTTCCAATCGAATGTTCCTGTGATTGGAAAAGTCAGGAGAGTGCAAAGGTACTGTTTTCTATCAGTTGGCAAGGTGCGCACACAATCCCAGTGTTGTACAGCTTGCTTCTTCACCTTCCCGAAGCTGCCGCTCTCGCCGGCTGCCGGAGCCCAAGAAGCGGCTTCTTCGCGCAAAGACGATTGTGCCGCTCACAGGGCTCTCCTTAGCGCGGCTTCTGCCGAAAGACGCCCGGCAGCGGCTCTTAACTCCGGAGAGCATCCTACCTTCGTCTTTCGCGTCTTATGTAGTCTACATCTTAGCAAAACGCTTTTCCACTATGTCTGGCTAGGAAAAACCGTGCCAGCACAGAAAACATCTCCCATCGTTTTCTAGAAGTTGCAGATATGTCTGCCAAGTATTTGGGAGGAAGAAAAGAAAAGTTGTCCAAAACAGCTTCCAATCGAATGTTCCTGTGATTGGAAAAGTCAGGAGAGTGCAAAGGTACTGTTTTCTATCAGTTGGCAAGGTGCGCACACAATCCCAGTGTTGTACAGCTTGCTTCTTCACCTTCCAGAAGCTGCCACTCTCAGGAGGTAAGAGCCGCTGCCGGGCGTCTTTCGGCAGAAGCCGCGCTAAGGGGAGCACTGTGAGCGGCACAATCGTCTTTGCGCGAAGAAGCCGCTTCTTGGGCTCCGGCAGCCGGCGAGAGCGGCAGCTTCGGGAAGGTGAAGAAGCAAGCTGTACAACACTGGGATTGTGTGCGCACCTTGCCAACTGATAGAAAACAGTACCTTTGCACTCTCCTGACTTTTCCAATCACAGGAACATTCGATTGGAAGCTGTTTTGGACAACTTTTCTTTTCTTCCTGCCAAACACTTGGCAGACATCCGTGCAACTTCTAGAACACGATGGGAGATGTTTTCTGTGCTGGCACAGTTTTTCCTAGCCAGACATAGTGGAAAAGCTTTTTGCCGAGGTGTAGACTACATAAGACGCGAAAGACGAAGGTAGGATGCTCTCCGGAGGTAAGAGCCGCTGCCGGGCGTCTTTCGGCAGAAGCCGCGCTAAGGAGAGCACTGTGAGCGGTACAATCGTCTTTGCGCGAAGAAGCCGCTTCTTGGGCTCCGGCAGCCGGCGAGAGCGGCAGCTTCGGGAAGGTGAAGAAGCAAGCTGTACAACACTGGGATTGTGTGCGCACCTTGCCAACTGATAGAAAACAGTACCTTTGCACTCTCCTGACTTTTCCAATCACAGGAACATTCGATTGGAAGCTGTTTTGGACAACTTTTCTTTTCTTCCTGCCAAACACTTGGCAGACATCCGTGCAACTTCTAGAACACGATGGGAGATGTTTTCTGTGCTGGCACAGTTTTTCCTAGCCAGACATAGTGGAAAAGCGTTTTGCTAAGATGTAGACTACAAAAGACGCGAAAGACGAAGGTAGGATGCTCTCCGGAGGTAAGAGCCGCTGCCGGGCGTCTTTCGGCAGAAGCCGCGCTAAGGAGAGCCCTGTGAGCGGCACAATCGTCTTTGCGCGAAGAAGCCGCTTCTTGGGCTCCGGCAGCCGGCGAGAGCGGCAGCTTCGGGAAGGTGAAGAAGCAAGCTGTACAACACTGGGATTGTGTGCGCACCTTGCCAACTGATAGAAAACAGTACCTTTGCACTCTCCTGACTTTTCCAATCACAGGAACATTCGATTGGAAGCTGTTTTGGACAACTTTTCTTTTCTTCCTGCCAAACACTTGGCAGACATCCGTGCAACTTCTAGAACACGATGGGAGATGTTTTCTGTGCTGGCACAGTTTTTCCTAGCCAGACATAGTGGAAAAGCGTTTTGCTAAGATGTAGACTACAAAAGACGCGAAAGACGAAGGTAGGATGCTCTCCGGAGGTAAGAGCCGCTGCCGGGCGTCTTTCGGCAGAAGCCGCGCTAAGGAGAGCACTGTGAGCGGCACAATCGTCTTTGCGCGAAGAAGCCGCTTCTTCGGTTCCGGGAGCCGGCGAGAGCGGCAGCTTCGGGAAGGTGAAGAAGCAAGCTGTACAACACTGGGATTGTGTGCGCACCTTGCCAACTGATAGAAAACAGTACCTTTGCACTCTCCTGACTTTTCCAATCACAGGAACATTCGATTGGAAGCTGTTTTGGACAACTTTTCTTTTCTTCCTGCCAAACACTTGGCAGACATCCGTGCAACTTCTAGAACACGATGGGAGATGTTTTCTGTGCTGGCACAGTTTTTCCTAGCCAGACATAGTGGAAAAGCTTTTTGCCGAGGTGTGGACTACATAAGACGCGAAAGACGAAGGTAGGATGCTCTCCGGAGGTAAGAGCCGCTGCCGGGCGTCTTTCGGCAGAAGCCGCGCTAAGGAGAGCACTGTGAGCGGCACAATCGTCTTTGCGCGAAGAAGCCGCTTCTTGGGCTCCGGCAGCCGGCGAGAGCGGCAGCTTCGGGAAGGTGAAGAAGCAAGCTGTACAACACTGGGATTGTGTGCGCACCTTGCCAACTGATAGAAAACAGTACCTTTGCACTCTCCTGACTTTTCCAATCACAGGAACATTCGATTGGAAGCTGTTTTGGACAACTTTTCTTCCTGCCAAACACTTGGCAGACATCCGTGCAACTTCTAGAACACGATGGGAGATGTTTTCTGTGCTGGCACAGTTTTTCCTAGCCAGACATAGTGGAAAAGCTTTTTGCCGAGGTGTAGATGAGAAGAGGAGCTAAAGAGTGGATGTTAGCAAATGACACCCATCTTCAAAAAAGGCAATTAAGAGGACTCGCCATAGTACAAACCAGCCAGCCTCTTTTTTATCCCCAGGAAGTTGATGAAGCAGCTCTTCCTGGAAATCCTTGCCAGGCACATGACAGATGACCAAATAATGTAGTTAGCATGATTTTTCAGGGGAATTTCATGCTGAACATCACTTTAAACTCCTCTGATGAATCAACTTGACTGGTAGATGAAGGGAATATTATCTGCCTGGGCTTCAGGGAGGTTTTTGACATACCTCTACATGGCATCACACATACATATGGAAGCAATAGTGCAAAGGGGAGGGAATCAGTGTCTTTTCAGTGATGCTGAGGGAAAAGACAAGAGGCAGTGGGCACACACTGAAATACAGGAGATTGCCTTTGAACACCAGTAAATGTTTCTTTACTGTCAGGGTGACTGAACCACGGCACAGACTGCCCAGAAAGATTGTGGAGCCTGGATCTTTGAAGACATTAAAAGTACACCCAGATAGAATCCTGGGCAAGAGGCTCTAGGTATCCTGGTTTAGGCAGGGGGGTTGGGCCTGGTTAGCCCCACCAACCCCTTCCACTCTCTTTCATTCTGTGCTAGTGAATTCTCTTCAAGATGCATTTCAAAGCGCTGGCATGACAAAGTTCTGTGCAGACAGAGATCCAAATGGACATGGCATCTAAGTTCCTTAAGCAGTGTTCAAGAAGAATGTAAAACTCTGGCACAAGTGTCTCTTCCCTAACTGAATCCCTTTCATGGGAAAATTCCCAGCTCTAGAAAGATCTTCTGATACGCATGCTTAAGACTGACACTGGCTGAGCAAATTTCTCCCTATGTATATCTAAGACCAGTTAGGATCTTCACCCAAAGTGCAGTCAACATAGTCACAGAATGCCTATTGTTAAGAAGTGACAGCTTCCATCAGAATGGCAGCTATTGGTCCACAAAATGGATTAATGGATGGGAATTATCTACGTGGGTTAAAAACAAAAATAAAGAGTTGGTCTTTATTTATCAATTTCATGGCAATATTGATAAGGGAAGAAAAAGATCTAAGTCCTTGACTTTCTGGACTCGAGGAAAGATTTTAAAAATTCCTTGTAAAAATGTATGATCACAATCAGACTATTGAAACCATTTTAGTTGGGAACAAAGTTCCAAAATTGTCTAGATAGTGGCAAAGAAGCCAAGAAAATAGGAAAGAAACAAAAAGAGAGCAAAAGAGTCAGCTTCAGTGTACAAGCTCGTTCTAGAAGTAGTCTGCTGGGAAAAGGAACCCCCAGCTAAATTTCCAATGTATTCCTGCGCTTGATTCAGTAACTGGTCAATGTAAAAACCAATCCTTTTGTACAACTTCTTCCAGCAACAAAAACTCCAACAGGTTGACACTACCATCATGCCTGTTCCAGACATATTTAAAAGAGAAATGATGATTTTCTTGAAAACCTACTTACATAAAAGTTGCAAGATGGTGGAGGGATTCCCACATCCTCCTTCCTCCATCTGGCTTGAAAGTATATTTGATAAAATATGCAACAAAGCACATGATTTATAAGGGAGAGTCAAATGGATGATTTGGGAATCGATCTCTTGTTGATAGTAAACTTCATATCCACTCGGTGTGACCTTTTTAAAACAAAATGTGGAGCTGAGGCATGAATCTGCCACAACAATTGTAAAGCAAACATACACACTCCCCTTCATATGCCCCCCCCTCCACACACACCTAGGCACACACAGAGATCAGCATAGCAGATCATGAACACCTTGGAAAAGACTGAAATGCTAAATGCCTCTCTTGATGGGCAAAAGAGCTGGTGCAGTAATTCAAATGCCTGGTACAAAAATTCTGTTTAATATTTAGCTCCTATTTAAAACACAGCTTTTCATTTCATTCTATTTACAGAATATTTTCATTTCATTTGTTTCTTTAAAATTACTTAGTTCTCACCTGTTGTATGTCTAGGAATATTTTCTTCCAAAAATAGAAAAAAATAGATGATATCTTTTCAGCAGAAAACATTGGTTGATACAATTTTAAACCATCATGATATGGAAGAATTCTTCTGTCCCTCTCGAAGGTGGAAGAAGCATTTGGATCACAGATCATCTACAATGAAATACTTGACATGTTTAAGATGCTTTCAATCAATTTTGATCGTCAATTGCTTATTTGTTGTAAACAGTAATTTTTCAGTGAAGGGAAAGCGTGTGTGGTATATCTACATGATATGTTCAAAGGCAGTTCCTACTAATGGCCAGGCTGAATTCCAGTAAATAATGTCCCGAATGATATTTTGCCGCCTTCTTTGGCACTTCATGAAATCTTACCCCGATGAAGTGCTGAAACAAAGAGATTTTCTCTTAGAGAGTGTCTCATGTTGTAACCTATCCCATGGATTTTATGCTGTAATTCTTATCTCTTTTAAAATTTACTATCTTCTGTACAGTTTTCATGAAACTTTCTGTTACAGTAGTGAATAGCACAGATAAATGTCATTTTGTACAACTTTGAATTTACCCCAAGAGCTGAGAGAAAACTTGATCCTATACTTCAATCCGAGTTTCTTCTATAGTCCGACTTTGTTTCTCTACCATCAAGCTTCTCCTTTGTTGCTGCTCCAAGCCCCGTCCAAGGTGACCTTGAATACTTTCAGGGATGGGACACCCACAACTTCTCTGGGCAACCTGTTCCAGTGTTCCAGCACTCCCACAGTAAAAAAGGCCTTCCTTTCATCTAATATGTGTAGGAAATCATAAATCTAGGCATAGAAGCTTGGAGTGCAAATTTGAAATTCTTTGGATTTGAAGCACATTTTATATGAATACTGACTTACAGATGACTAAAAGATGTTGATGGGCATTTGAGCTGACAAGTTTTGAAAAAGTGCACGGAAATTAAAATTGAAACCACTAAAATTAAAAACTCCTTGCCATTTTCTTTTTCCTCTCCTATTCAAAATTGCATATGTCAGATATCAGTGCTTCATGCAAACCTCTCAGATGCTCTCAGAGAAAAAGCTTTTCTTTCAGACTAAGTTGCGGTTGACGTAGAACACTAGCAGGAGTGAAAGATTTTCTGGGCATTGGGGCAGCACGTTCTCCTTGGATTTGTGTGCAGAATGCATTTTATCCAAACTGGAAAATATATCCCAGCTCTGTTCTATTCATCATTCTTACTTCATCAGGCCAGAAGATTCTGTGAAAAGTAGCCTGTGGACCTTGAAGACAGCGCATGTGAACCAGATGAGAGGTGATAGAGAAGTTGAGGGAGAGAAGAAAGAGCATGAGGCTGAAACCAGAAAGTATTTCTCCACGTGATCATGGAAGATTGCAGGAGCCACTTGGTACTATCAAACCAGCCCAACTTGGCACTGGTGCCACCTTGGGTCTGGGAGCCATGTTGCATATCGTGCATTTTAAGGAGCCAGCTGGCCACACCCAGCCATATGCCCCCAAACACAAACCAAGGCCCTTTTCTCTGGCAAACAAAACTCAGCTGCCCTGCTTCTGGATGGCAGATTGCAGGAACCACTTGGTACTATCAAACCAGCCCAACTTGGCACTGGTGCCACCATGGGTCTGGTCACCATCCTGCCTATTGTAGCTTTTCAGGAGCCAGCCGGTCACTCTCAGCCATAGGCCCCCAAACACAAACCTCGGCCCGTTTCCCTGGCAAACAAAAGTAAGCTGTCCCGCTTCTGGATGGCAGATTGCAGGAGCTACTTAGTACTATCAAATCAGCCCGACTTGGCACAGGTGCCACCTTGGATCTGGGAACCATCCTGTGTATCGTGGATTTTCAGGGGCCAGCCAGCCACTCTCAGCCATATGCCCCCAAAAACAAACCACGGCCCTTTTCTCTGGTAAACAAAACTCAACTGCCCCTCTTCTGGATGGCAAATTTTAGGACGCACTTTGTACTACGAAAACCGCCCGACGTGGCACTGGTGCCACCTTGTGTCAGGGAACCATCCTGCATATCGAGCTTTTTAAGGAGCCAGCCGGCCAGGCCCAGCCATATACCCCCAAAAACAAACCACGGACCATTTCTCATGGAAACAAAAATCCGCTGCCCCGCGTCTGGATGGCAGATTGCAGGAGCCACTTTGCACCATCAAACCAGCCCGACTTGGCACTGGTGCCACCTTGGGTCTGGGAACAATCCTGCGTATCGTACATATTCAGGAACCAGCCGAACACTCCCAGCCACAGGCCCCCAAACACAAACAACGGCCCATTTCCCTGGCAAACAAAACTCAGCTGCCCCGCTTCTGGATGGCAGTTTGCAGGAGCCACTTGGGACTATCAAACCAGCCCGACTTGGCACTGGTGCCACCTTGGGTCTGGGAACCATCCTGCGTATGGTGGATTCTAAGGAGCCAGCCGGCCACTCCCAGCCACAGGCCCCCAACAAAAACCACGGCCCTTTTTTCTGGCAAACAAAACTTAGCTGCCTCACTTCTGGATGGCAGATTGCAGGAGCCACTTGGTGTAATCAAACCAGCCCAACTTGGCACTGGTGCCACCTTGGGTCTGGGAACCATCCTGCGTATCGTGGATTCTAAGGAGCCAGCCGGCCACTCCCAGCCACAGGCCCCCAAACAAAATCAACGGCGCTGTTCCCTGGAAAACAAAACA
Source organism: Melospiza melodia melodia (assembly GCF_035770615.1). Lineage (NCBI taxonomy): Eukaryota > Metazoa > Chordata > Aves > Passeriformes > Passerellidae > Melospiza > Melospiza melodia. The sequence goes on along the minus strand of NC_086195.1, from coordinate 34,774,646 downwards.
CGCCTGCCAACTTTTTGATGGAATTTGCAGGAGCCACTTGGTACTATCAAACCAGCCCGACTTGGCACTGGTGCCACCTTGGGTCTGGGAAACATCCTGCGTATCGTGGATTCTTAGGAGCCAGCCGGCCACTCCTAGCCACAGGCCCCCAGACAAAAACCTAGGCCTATTTCTCTGGCAAACAAAAGTAAGCTGCCCCGCTTCTGGATGGCAGATTGCAGGAGACACTTGGTACTATCAAACCAGCCCAACTTGGCACTGGTGCCACCTTGGATCTGGGAACCATGCTGTGTATCGTGGATATTCAGGGGCCAGCCGGCCACTCTCAGCCATATGTCCCCAAACAGAAACCTCGGCCCGTTTCTCTGGCAAACAAAACTCAACTGCCCCTCTTCTGGATGGCAAATTGCAGGATGAACTTGATACTAAAACTGCAGGCCGACTTGGTAGTGGTGACACCTTGGACCTGGGAACCATCATGCGTATCGAGCATTTTAAGGAGCCAGCCGGCCACTCCCAGCAATATGCCCCCAAAAACAATCCACGGAATTTTTCTCTGGCAAACAAAAATCAGCTGCCCCGCTTCTGGATGGCAGATTGCAGGAGCCACTTTGCACCATCAAACCAGCCCGACTTGGCACTGGTGCCACCTTGCATCTGGGAACCATGCTGCCTAGCGTGGATTTTCAGGAGCCAGCCGGCCACTCTCAGCCATAGGCCCCCAAACAAAACCCACGGCCCGTTTCCCTGGCAAACAAAATTAAGCTGCCCCGCTTCTGGATGGCAGATTGCAGGACGCACTTGGTAGTATCAAACCAGCCCGACTTGGCACTGGTGCCACCTTGGGTCTGGGAACCATCCTGCGTATTGTGGGTTCAAAGGAGCCAGCCGGCCACTCCCAGCCACAGGCCCCCAAATACAAACAACGGCGCTTTTCCCTGGAAAACAAAACTCGCCTGACAACTTTTTGATGGCAGATTGCAGGAGCCACTTGGTACTATCAAACCAGCCCAACTTGGCACTGGTGCCACCATGGGTCTGGTCACCATCCTGCCTATCGTAGCTTTTCAGGAGCCAGCCGGTCACTCCCAGCCATAGGTCCCCAGTCACAAACCTCGGCCCGTTTCCCTGGCAAACAAAAGTAAGCTGCCCCGCTTCTGGATGGCAGATTGCAGGAGCCACTTGGTACTATCAAACCAGCCCAACTTGGCACTGGTGCCACCTCTGGTCTGGGAACCATGCTGCGTAACACAGATTCTAAGGCGCCAGTCGGCCACTCCCAGCCACAAGCCCCCAAACACAAACAACGGCGCTATTCTCTGGCAAACAAAACTCCACTGCCCCTCTTCTGGATGGCAAATTGCAGGATGCACTTGGTACTATAAAAACAGCCCGACTTGGCACTGGTGCCACCTTGGGTCTGGGAACCATCCTGTGTATCGATCTTTTTAATGAGACAGCCGGCCACTCCCAGCCATATGCCCCCAAACACAACCCACGGCCCTTTTCTCTGGCAAACAAAACTCAACTGCACCGCTTCTGGATGGCAGATTGCAGGAGCCACTTGGTACTATCAAACCAGCCCGACTTGGCACTGGTGCCACCTTGGGTCTGGGAACCATCCTGCGTATGGTGGATTCTAAGGAGCCAGCCGGCCACTCCCAGCCACAGGCCCCCAACAAAAACCACGGCCCTTTTTTCTGGCAAACAAAACTTAGCTGCCTCACTTCTGGATGGCAGATTGCAGGAGCCACTTGGTGTAATCAAACCAGCCCGACTTGGCACTGGTGCCACCTTGGGTCTGGGAACCATCCTGCGTATCGTGGATTCTAAGGAGCCAGCCGGCCACTCCCAGCCACAGGCCCCCAAACAAAATCAACGGCGCTGTTCCCCGGAAAACAAAACACGCCTGCCAACTTTTTGATGGAGTTTGCAGGAGCCACTTGGTACTATCAAACCAGCCCGACTTGGCACTGGTGCCACCTTGGGTCTGGGAAACATCCTGCGTATCGTGGATTCTTAGGAGCCAGCCGGCCACTCCTAGCCACAGGCCCCCAGACAAAAACCTAGGCCTATTTCTCTGGCAAACAAAAGTAAGCTGCCCCGCTTCTGGATGGCAGATTGCAGGAGACACTTGGTACTATCAAACCAGCCCAACTTGGCACTGGTGCCACCTTGGATCTGGGAACCATGCTGTGTATCGTGGATATTCAGGGGCCAGCCGGCCACTCTCAGCCATATGTCCCCAAACAGAAACCTCGGCCCGTTTCTCTGGCAAACAAAACTCAACTGCCCCTCTTCTGGATGGCAAATTGCAGGATGAACTTGATACTAAAACCGCAGGCCGACTTGGTAGTGGTGACACCTTGGACCTGGGAACCATCATGCGTATCGAGCATTTTAAGGAGCCAGCCGGCCACTCCCAGCAATATGCCCCCAAAAACAATCCACGGAATTTTTCTCTGGCAAACAAAAATCAGCTGCCCCGCTTCTGGATGGCAGATTGCAGGAGCCACTTTGCACCATCAAACCAGCCCGACTTGGCACTGGTGCCACCTTGCATCTGGGAACCATGCTGCCTAGCGTGGATTTTCAGGAGCCAGCCGGCCACTCTCAGCCATATGCCCCCAAAAACAAACCACGGACCTTTTCTCTGGCAAACAAAACTCAACTGCCCCTCTTCTGGATGGCAAATTTTAGGACGCACTTTGTACTACGAAAACCGCCCGACGTGGCACTGGTGCCACCTTGTGTCAGGGAACCATCCTGCATATCGAGCTTTTTAAGGAGCCAGCCGGCCAGGCCCAGCCATATACCCCCAAAAACAAACCACGGACCATTTCTCATGGAAACAAAAATCCGCTGCCCCGCGTCTGGATGGCAGATTGCAGGAGCCACTTTACACCATCAAACCAGCCCGACTTGGCACTCGTGCCACCTTGGGTCTGGGAACAATCCTGCGTATCGTACATATTCAGGAACCAGCCGAACACTCCCAGCCACAGGCCCCCAAACACAAACAACGGCCCATTTCCCTGGCAAACAAAACTCAGCTGCCCCGCTTCCGGATGGCAGTTTGCAGGAGCCACTTGGGACTATCAAACCAGCCCGACTTGGCACTGGTGCCACCTTGGGTCTGGGAATCATCCTGCATATGGTGGATTCTAAGGAGCCAGCCGGCCACTCCCAGCCACAGGCCCCCAACAAAAACCACGGCCCTTTTTTCTGGCAAACAAAACTTAGCTGCCTCACTTCTGGATGGCAGATTGCAGGAGCCACTTGGTGTAATCAAACCAGCCCGACTTGGCACTGGTGCCACCTTGGGTCTGGGAACCATCCTGCGTATCGTGGATTCTAAGGAGCCAGCCGGCCACTCCCAGCCACAGGCCCCCAAACAAAATCAACGGCGCTGTTCCCTGGAAAACAAAACACGCCTGCCAACTTTTTGATGGAGTTTGCAGGAGCCACTTGGTACTATCAAACCAGCCCGACTTGGCACTGGTGCCACCTTGGGTCTGGGAAACATCCTGCGTATCGTGGATTCTTAGGAGCCAGCCGGCCACTCCTAGCCACAGGCCCCCAGACAAAAACCTAGGCCTATTTCTCTGGCAAACAAAAGTAAGCTGCCCCGCTTCTGGATGGCAGATTGCAGGAGACACTTGGTACTATCAAACCAGCCCAACTTGGCACTGGTGCCACCTTGGATCTGGGAACCATGCTGTGTATCGTGGATATTCAGGGGCCAGCCGGCCACTCTCAGCCATATGTCCCCAAACAGAAACCTCGGCCCGTTTCTCTGGCAAACAAAACTCAACTGCCCCTCTTCTGGATGGCAAATTGCAGGATGAACTTGATACTAAAACCGCAGGCCGACTTGGTAGTGGTGACACCTTGGGCCTGGGAACCATCATGCGTATCGAGCATTTTAAGGAGCCAGCCGGCCACTCCCAGCAATATGCCCCCAAAAACAATCCACGGAATTTTTCTCTGGCAAAAAAAAATCAGCTGCCCCGCTTCTGGATGGCAGATTGCAGGAGCCACTTTGCACCATCAAACCAGCCCGACTTGGCACTGGTGCCACCTTGCATCTGGGAACCATGCTGCCTAGCGTGGATTTTCAGGAGCCAGCCGGCCACTCTCAGCCATAGGCCCCCAAACAAAACCCACGGCCCGTTTCCCTGGCAAACAAAATTAAGCTGCCCCGCTTCTGGATGGCAGATTGCAGGACGCACTTGGTAGTATCAAACCAGCCCGACTTGGCACTGGTGCCACCTTGGGTCTGGGAACCATCCTGCGTATCGTGGGTTCAAAGGAGCCAGCCGGCCACTCCCAGCCACAGGCCCCCAAATACAAACAACGGCGCTTTTCCCTGGAAAACAAAACTCGCCTGACAACTTTTTGATGGCAGATTGCAGGAGCCACTTGGTACTATCAAACCAGCCCAACTTGGCACTGGTGCCACCATGGGTCTGGTCACCATCCTGCCTATCGTAGCTTTTCAGGAGCCAGCCAGCCACCCCCAGCCAGAGGCCTCTAGACAAATATTTCGGCCCGTTTCCCTGGCAAACAAAAGTAAGCTACCCCGCTTCTGGATGGCAGATTGCAGGAGCCACTTTGCACCATCAAACTAGCCCGACTTGGCACTGGTGCCACCTCAGCTCTGGGAACCATCCTGCGTATCGTTCATTGTAAGGAGCCAGCCGGCCACTCCAGCCACAGGCCCCCAGACACAAACAACGGCGCTTTTCCCTGGAAAACAAAACTCGCCTGCCAACTTTTTGATGGCAGATTGCAGGAGCCACTTGCTACTATCAAATCAGCCCAACTTGGCACTGGTGCCACCATGGGTCTGGTCACCATCCTGCCTATCGTAGCTTTTCAGGAGCCAGCCGGTCACTCGCAGCCATAGGCCCCCAGACACAAAAATCGGCCCGTTTCCCTGGCAAACAAAAGTAAGCTACCCCGCTTCTGGATGGCAGATTGCAGGAGCCACTTTGCACCATCAAACTAGCCCGACTTGGCACTGGTGCCACCTCTGGTCTGGGAACCATCCTGCGTATCGTGGATTCTAAGGAGCCAGCCGGTCACTCCCACCCACAGGCCCCCAAACACAAACAACGGCACTTTTCCCTGGAAAACAAAACTCGCCTGCCAACTTTTTGATGGCAGATTGCAGGAGCCACTTGGTACTATCAAACCAGCCCAACTTGGCACTGGTGCCACCATGGGTCTGGTCACCATCCTGCCTATCGTAGCTTTTCAGGAGCCAGCCGGTCACTCCCAGCCATAGGCCCCCAGACAAAAACCTCGGCCCGTTTCCCTGGCAAACAAAAGTAAGTCATCCCGCTTCTGGATGGCAGAGTGCAGGAGCCACTTTTCACCATCAAACCAGCCCGACTTGGCACTGGTGCCACCTCTGGTCTGGGAACCATCCTGCGTATCATGGATTCTAAGGAGCCAGCCGGCCACTCCCAGCCACAGGCCCCCAAACACAAACAACGGCGCTTTTCCCTGGATAACAAACTCGCCTGCCAACTTTTTGATGGCAGATTGCAGGAGCCACTTGGTACTATCAAATCAGCCCAACTTGGCACTGGTGCCACCATGGGTCTGGTCACCACCCTGCCTATCGTAGCTTTTCAGGAGCCAGCCGGTAACTCCCAGCCATAGGCCCTGAGACACAAACCTCGGCCCGTTTCCCTGGCAAACAAAAGTAAGCTGCCCCGCTTCTGGATGGTAGATTGCAGGACGCACTTGGTACTATCAAACCAGCCCAACTTGGCACTGGTGCCACCTCTGGTCTGGGAACCATCCTGCGTATCGTGGATTCTAAGGAGCCAGCCGGCCACTCCCAGCCACAGGCCCCCAAACACAAACAACGGCGCTTTTCCCTGGAAAACAAAACTCGCCTGCCAACTTTTTGATGGCAGATTGCAGGAGCCACTTGGTACTATCAAACCAGCCCAACTTGGCACTGGTGCCACCATGGGTCTGGTCACCATCCTGCCTATCGTAGCTTTTCAGGAGCCAGCCGGTCACTCCCAGCCATAGGCCCCCAGACACAAACCTCGGCCCGTTTCCCTGGCAAACAAAAGTAAGCTGCCCCGCTTCTGGATGGCAGATTGCAGGACGCACTTGGTAGTATCAAACCAGCCCGATTTGGCACTGGTGCCACCTCTGGTCTGGGAACCATCCTGCGTATCGTGGATTCTAAGGAGCCAGCCGGCCACTCCCAGCCACAGGCCCCCAAACACAAACAACGGCGCTTTTCCCTGGAAAACAAAACTCGCCTGCCAACATTTTGATGGCAGATTGCAGGAGCCACTTGGTACTATCAAATCAGCCCAACTTGGCACTGGTGCCACCATGCGTTTGGTCACCATCCTGCCTATCGTAGCTTTTCAGGAGCCAGACGGTCACTCCCAGCTGTAGGCCCCCAGACAAAAACCTCGGCCCGTTTCCCTGGCATACAAAAGTAAGCTGCCCCGCTTCTGGATGGCAGATTGCAGGACGCACTTGGTACTATCAAACCAGCCCGACTTGGCACTGGTGCCACCTCTGGTCTGGGAACCATCCTGCGTATCGTGGTTCTAAGGAGCCATCCGTCCACTCCCAGCCACAGGCCCCCAAACACAAACAACGGCGCTTTTCCCTGGAAAACAAAACTCGCCTGCCAACTTTTTGATGGCAGATTGCAGGAGCCACTTGGTAGTATCAAACCAGCCCAACTTGGCACTGGTGCCACCATGTGTCTGGTCACCATCCTGCCTATCGTAGCTTTTCAGGAGCCAGCCGGTCACTCGCAGCCATAGGCCCCCAGACACAAAACTCGGCCCGTTTCCCTGGCAAACAAAAGTAAGCTACCCCGCTTCTGGATGGCAGATTGCAGGAGCCACTTTGCACCATCAAACTGGCCCGACTTGGCACTGGTGCGACCTCTGGTCTGGGAACCATCCTGCGTATCGTGGATTCTAAGGAGCCAGCCGGTCACTCCCACCCACAGGCCCCCAAACACAAACAACGGCACTTTTCCCTGGAAAACAAAACTCGCCTGCCAACATTTTGATGGCAGATTGCAGGAGCCACTTGGTACTATCAAACCAGCCCAACTTGGCACTGGTGCCACCATGGGTCTGGTCACCATCCTGCCTATCGTAGCTTTTCAGGAGCCAGCCGATCACTCCCAGCCATAGGCCCCCAGACAAAAAGCTCGGCCCGTTTCCCTGGCAAACAAAAGTAAGTTATCCCGCTTCTGGATGGCAGATTGCAGGAGCCACTTTTCACCATCAAACCAGCCCGACTTGGCACTGGTGCCACCTCTGGTCTGGGAACCATCCTGCGTATCGTGGATTCTAAGGAGCCAGCCGGCCACTCCCAGCCACTGGCCCCCAAACACAAACAACGGCGCTTTTCCCTGGATAACAAACTCGCCTGCCAACTTTTTGATGGCAGATTGCAGGAGCCACTTGGTACTATCAAACCAGCCCAACTTGGCACTGGTGCCACCATGGGTCTGGTCACCATCCTGCCTATCGTAGCTTTTCAGGAGCCAGGCGGTCACTCCCAGCCATAGGCCCCCAGACACAAACCTCGGCCCGTTTCCCTGGCAAACAAAAGTAAGCTGCCCCGCTTCTGGATGGCAGATTGCAGGAACCACTTCGTAGTATCAAACCAGCCCGACTTGGCACTGGTGCCACCTCTGGTCTGGGAACCATCCTGCGTATCGTGGTTCTAAGGAGCCATCCGTCCACTCCCAGCCACAGGCCCCCAAACAAAAACAACGGCGCTTTTCCCTGGAAAACAAAACTCGCCTGCCAACTTTTTGATGGCAGATTGCAGGAGCCACTTGGTACTATCAAATCAGCCCAACTTGGCACTGGTGCCACCATGGGTCTGGTCACCATCCTGCCTATCGTAGCTTTTCAGGAGCCAGCCGGTCACTCGCAGCCATAGGCCCCCAGACACAAAACTCGGCCCGTTTCCCTGGCAAACAAAAGTAAGCTACCCCGCTTCTGGATGGCAGATTGCAGGAGCCACTTTGCACCATCAAACTGGCCCGACTTGGCACTGTTGCGACCTCTGGTCTGGGAACCATCCTGCGTATCGTGGATTCTAAGGAGCCAGCCGGTCACTCCCACCCACAGGCCCCCAAACACAAACAACGGCACTTTTCCCTGGAAAACAAAACTCGCCTGCCAACATTTTGATGGCAGATTGCAGGAGCCACTTGGTACTATCAAATCAGCCCAACTTGGCACTGGTGCCACCATGGGTCTGGTCACCATCCTGCCTATCGTAGCTTTTCAGGAGCCAGCCGGTCACTCGCAGCCGTAGGCCCCCAGAAACAATACTCGGCCCGTTTCCCTGGCAAACAAAAGTAAGCTGCCCCGCTTCTGGATGGCAGATTGCAGGAGCCACTTTTCACCATCAAACCAGCCCGACTTGGCACTGGTGCCACCTCTGGTCTGGGAACCATCCTGCGTATCGTGGATTCTAAGGAGCCAGCCGGCCACTCCCAGCCACTGGCCCCCAAACACAAACAACGGCGCTTTTCCCTGGATAACAAACTCGCCTGACAACTTTTTGATGGCAGATTGCAGGAGCCACTTGGTACTATCAAACCAGCCCAACTTGGCACTGGTGCCACCATGGGTCTGGTCACCATCCTGCCTATCGTAGCTTTTCAGGAGCCAGGCGGTCACTCCCAGCCATAGGCCCCCAGACACAAACCTCGGCCCGTTTCCCTGGCAAACAAAAGTAAGCTGCCCCGCTTCTGGATGGCAGATTGCAGGACGCACTTGGTAGTATCAAACCAGCCCAACTTGGCACTGGTGCCACCTCTGGTCTGGGAACCATCCTGCGTATCGTGGTTCTAAGGAGCCATCCGTCCACTCCCAGCCACAGGCCCCCAAACAAAAACAACGGCGCTTTTCCCTGGAAAACAAAACTCGCCTGCCAACTTTTTGATGGCAGATTGCAGGAGCCACTTGGTACTATCAAATCAGCCCAACTTGGCACTGGTGCCACCATGGGTCTGGTCACCATCCTGCCTATCGTAGCTTTTCAGGAGCCAGCCGGTCACTCGCAGCCATAGGCCCCCAGAAACAATACTCGGCCCGTTTCCCTGGCAAACAAAAGTAAGCTGCCCCGCTTCTGGATGGCAGATTGCAGGAGCCACTTTGCACCATCAAACTAGCCCGACTTGGCACTGGTGCCACCTCTGGTCTGGGAACCATCCTGCGTATCGTGGATTCTAAGGAGCCAGCCGGTCACTCCCACCCACAGGCCCCCAAACAAAAACAACGGCGCTTTTCCCTGGAAAACAAAACTCGCCTGCCAATTTTTTGATGGCAGATTGCAGGAGCCACTTGGTACTATCAAACCAGCCCAACTTGGCACTGGTGCCACCATGGGTCTGGTCACCATCCTGCCTATCGTAGCTTTTCAGGAGCCAGCCGGTCACTCCCAGCCATAGGCCCCCAGACACAAACCTCGGCCCGTTTCCCTGGCAAACAAAAGTAAGCTACCCCGCTTCTGGATGGCAGATTGCAGGACGCACTTGATAGTATCAAACCAGCCCGACTTGGCACTGGTGCCACCTCAGGTCTGGGAACCATGCTGCGTATCGTGGATTCTAATTAGCCATCTGGCCACTCCCACCCACAGGCCCCCAAACAAAATCAACGGCGCTTTTCCCTGGAAAACAAACCTCGCCTGCCAAATTTTGATGGCAGATTGCCGGAGCCACTTGGTACTATCAAACCAGCCCAACTTGACACTGGTGCCACCATGGGTCTGGTCACCATCCTGCCTATCGTAGCTTTTCAGGAGCCAGCAGGTCACTCCCAGCCATAGGCCCCCAGACAAAAACCTTGGCCCGTTTCCCTGGCAAACAAAAGTAAGTTATCCCGCTTCTGGATGGCAGATTGCAGGAGCCACTTTTCACCATCAAACCAGCCCGACTTGGCACTGGTGCCACCTCTGGTCTGGGAACCATCCTGCGTATCGTGGATTCTAAGGAGCCAGCCGGCCACTCCCAGCCACAGGCCCCCAAACACAAACCACAGCGCTTTTCCCTGGAAAACAAAACTCGCCTGCCAACTTTTTGATGGCAGATTGCAGGAGCCACTTGGTACTATCAAACCAGCCCAACTTGGCACTGGTGCCACCATGGGTCTGGTCACCATCCTGCCTATCGTAGCTTTTCAGGACCTAGCCGGTCACTCCAAGCCATAGGCCCCCAGAGAAAAACCTCGGCCCGTTTCCCTGGCAAACAAAAGTAAGCTGCCCCGCTTCTGGATGGCAGATTGCAGGAACCACTTGGTACTATCAAACCAGCCCAACTTGGCACTGGTGCCACCATGGGTCTGGTCACCATCCTGCCTATCGTAGCTTTTCAGGAGCCAGCCGGTCCCTCCCTGCCATAGGCCCCCAGAGAAAAACCTCGGCCCGTTTCCCTGGCAAACAAAAGTAAGCTACCCCGCTTCTGGATGGCAGATTGCAGGAGCCACTTTGCACCATCAAACTAGCCCGACTTGGCACTGGTGCCACCTCAGGTCTGGGAACCATCCTGCGTATCGTTCATTGTAAGGAGCCAGCCGGCCACTCCCAGCCACAGGCCCCCAGACACAAACAACGGCGCTTTTCCCTGGAAAACAAAACTCGCCTGCCAACTTTTTGATGGCAGATTGCAGGAGCCACTTGGTACTATCAAATCAGCCCAACTTGGCACTGGTACCACCATGGGTCTGGTCACCATCCTGCCTATCGTAGCTTTTCAGGACCTAGACGGTCACTCCAAGCCATAGGCCCTGAGACACAAACCTCGGCCCGTTTCCCTGGCAAACAAAAGTAAGCTGCCCCGCTTCTGGATGGTAGATTGCAGGACGCACTTGGTACTATCAAACCAGCCCAACTTGGCACTGGTGCCACCTCTGGTCTGGGAACCATCCTGCGTATCGTGGATTCTAAGGAGCCAGCTGGCCACTCCCAGCCACAGGCCCCCAAACACAAACAACGGCGCTTTTCCCTGGAAAACAAAACTCGCCTGCCAACTTTTTGATGGCAGATTGCAGGAGCCACTTGGTACTATCAAACCAGCCCAACTTGGCACTGGTGCCACCATGGGTCTGGTCACCATCCTGCCTATCGTAGCTTTTCAGGAGCCAGCCGGTCACTCCCAGCCATAGGCCCCCAGACAAAAACCTCGGCCCGTTTCCCTGGCAAACAAAAGTAAGTTATCCCGCTTCTGGATGGCAGATTGCAGGAGCCACTTTTCACCATCAAACCAGCCCGACTTGGCACTGGTGCCACCTCTGGTCTGGGAACCATCCTTCGTATCGTGGATTCTAAGGAGCCAGCCGGCCACTCCCAGCCACAGGCCCCCAAACACAAACAACGGCGCTTTTCCCTGGATAACAAAACTCGCCTGCCAACTTTTTCATGGCAGATTGCAGGAGCCACTTGGTACTATCAAATCAGCCCAACTTGGCACTGGTGCCACCATGGGTCTGGTCACCATCCTGCCTATCGTAGCTTTTCAGGAGCCAGCCGGTCACTCCCAGCCATAGGCCCTGAGACACAAACCTCGGCCCATTTCCCTGGCAAACAAAAGTAAGCTGCCCCGCTTCTGGATGGCAGATTGCAGGAGCCACTTGCTACTATCAAACCAGCCCAACTTGGCACTGGTGCCACCTCTGGTCTGGGAACCATCCTGCGTAACACAGATTCTAAGGCGCCAGTCGGCCACTCCCAGCCACAAGCCCCCAAACACAAACAACGGCGCTATTCTCTGGCAAACAAAACTCCACTGCCCCTCTTCTGTATGGTAAATTGCAGGACGCACTTGGTACTATAAAAACAGCCCGACTTGGCAATGGTGCCACCTTGGGTCTGGGAACCATCCTGCGTATCGATCTTTTTAATGAGACAGCCGGCCACTCCCAGCCATATGCCCCCAAACACAACCCACGGCCCTTTTCTCTGGCAAACAAAATTCAACTGCACCGCTTCTGGATGGCAGATTGCAGGAGCCACTTGGTACTATCAAACCAGCCCGACTTGGCACTGGTGCCACCTTGGGTCTGGGAACCATCCTGCGTATGGTGGATTCTAAGGAGCCAGCCGGCCACTCCCAGCCACAGGCCCCCAACAAAATCCACGGCCCTTTCCCTGGCAAACAAAAGTAAGCTGCCTCACTTCTGGATGGCAGATTGCAGGAGCCACTTGGTGTAATCAAACCAGCCCGACTTGGCACTGGTGCCACCTTGGGTCTGGGAACCATCCTGCGTATCGTGGATTCTAAGGAGCCAGCCGGCCACTCCCAGCCACAGGCCCCCAAACAAAATCAGCGGCGCTGTTCCCTGGAAAACAAAACACGCCTGCCAACTTTTGGATGGAGTTTGCAGGAGCCACTTGGTACTATCAAACCAGCCCGACTTGGCACTGGTGCCACCATGGGTCTGTCACCATCCTGCCTATCGTAGCTTTTCAGGAGCCAGCCGGTCACTCCCTGCCATAGGCCCCCTGAGAAAAACCTCGGCCCGTTTCCCTGGCAAACAAAAGTAAGCTACCCCGCTTCTGGATGGCAGATTGCAGGAGCCACTTTGCACCATCAAACTAGCCCGACTTGGCACTGGTGCCACCTCAGGTCTGGGAACCATCCTGCGTATCGTTCATTGTAAGGAGCCAGCCGGCCACTCCCAGCCACAGGCCCCCAGACACATACAACGGCGCTTTTCCCTGGAAAACAAAACTCGCCTGCCAACATTTTGATGGCAGATTGCAGGAGCCACTTGGTACTATCAAATCAGCCCAACTTGGCACTGGTGCCACCATGGGTCTGGTCACCATCCTGCCTATCGTAGCTTTTCAGGAGCCAGCCGGTCACTCGCAGCCATAGGCCCCCAGAAACAATACTCGGCCCGTTTCCCTGGCAAACAAAAGTAAGCTACCCCGCTTCTGGATGGCAGATTGCAGGAGCCACTTTGCACCATCAAACTGGCCCGACTTGGCAATGGTGCGACCTCTGGTCTGGGAACCATCCTGCGTATCGTGGATTCTAAGGAGCCAGCCGGTCACTCCCACCCACAGGCCCCCAAACACAAACAACGGCACTTTTCCCTGGAAAACAAAACTCGCCTGCCAACATTTTGATGGCAGATTGCAGGAGCCACTTGGTACTATCAAATCAGCCCAACTTGGCACTGGTACCACCATGGGTCTGGTCACCATCCTGCCTATCGTAGCTTTTCAGGAGCCAGCCGGTCACTCCCAGCCATAGGCCCCCAGACACAAACCTCGGCCCGTTTCCCTGGCAAACAAAAGTAAGCTACCCCGCTTCTGGATGGCAGATTGCAGGAGCCACTTTGCACCATCAAACCAGCCCGACTTGGCACTGGTGCGACCTCTGGTCTGGGAACCATCCTGCGTATCGTGGATTCTAAGGAGCCAGCCGGTCACTCCCACCCACAGGCCCCCAAACACAAACAACGGCACTTTTCCCTGGAAAACAAAACTCGCCTGCCAACATTTTGATGGCAGATTGCAGGAGCCACTTGGTACTATCAAACCAGCCCAACTTGGCACTGGTGCCACCATGGGTCTGGTCACCATCCTGCCTATCGTAGCTTTTCAGGAGCCAGCCGGTCACTCCCAGCCATAGGCCCCCAGACAAAAACCTCGGCCCGTTTCCCTGGCAAACAAAAGTAAGTTATCCCGCTTCTGGATGGCAGATTGCAGGAGCCACTTTTCACCATCAAACCAGCCCGACTTGGCACTGGTGCCACCTCTGGTCTGGGAACCATCCTGCGTATCGTGGATTCTAAGGAGCCAGCCGGCCACTCCCAGCCACAGGCCCCCAAACACAAACAACGGCGCTTTTCCCTGGATAACAAACTCGCCTGCCAACTTTTTGATGGCAGATTGCAGGAGCCACTTGGTACTATCAAACCAGCCCAACTTGGCACTGGTGCCACCATGGGTCTGGTCACCATCCTGCCTATCGTAGCTTTTCAGGAGCCAGCCGGTCACTCCCAGCCATAGGCCCCCAGACACAAACCTCGGCCCGTTTCCCTGGCAAACAAAAGTAAGCTGCCCCGCTTCTGGATGGCAGATTGCAGGACGCACTTGGTACTATCAAACCAGCCCAACTTGGCACTGGTGCCACCTCTGGTCTGGGAACCATGCCGCGTATCGTGGATTCTAAGGAGCCAGCCGTCCACTCCCAGCCACAGGCCCCCAAATACAAACAACGGCGCTTTTCCCTGGAAAACAAAACTCGCCTGCCAACTTTTTCATGGCAGATTGCAGGAGCCACTTGGTACTATCAAATCAGCCCAACTTGGCACTGGTGCCACCATGGGTCTGGTCACCATCCTGCCTATCGTAGCTTTTCAGGAGCCAGCCGGTCACTCCCAGCCATAGGCCCCCAGACACAAACCTCGGCCCGTTTCCCTGGCAAACAGAAGTAAGCTGCCCTGCTTCTGGATGGCAGATTGCAGGAGCCACTTGGTACTATCAAACCAGCCCAACTTGGCACTGGTGCCACCTCTGGTCTGGGAACCATCCTGCGTAACACAGATTCTAAGGCGCCAGTCGGCCACTCCCAGCCACAAGCCCCCAAACACAAACAACGGCGCTATTCTCTGGCAAACAAAACTCCACTGCCCCTCTTCTGTATGGTAAATTGCAGGACGCACTTGGTACTATAAAAACAGCCCGACTTGGCACTGGTGCCACCTTGGGTCTGGGAACCATCCTGCGTATCGATCTTTTTAATGAGACAGCCGGCCACTCCCAGCCATATGCCCCCAAACACAACCCACGGCCCTTTTCTCTGGCAAACAAAACTCAACTGCACCGCTTCTGGATGGCAGATTGCAGGAGCCACTTGGTACTATCAAACCAGCCCGACTTGGCACTGGTGCCACCTTGGGTCTGGGAACCATCCTGCGTATGGTGGATTCTAAGGAGCCAGCCGGCCACTCCCAGCCACAGGCCCCCAACAAAATCCACGGCCCTTTCCCTGGCAAACAAAAGTAAGCTGCCTCACTTCTGGATGGCAGATTGCAGGAGCCACTTGGTGTAATCAAACCAGCCCGACTTGGCACTGGTGCCACCTTGGGTCTGGGAACCATCCTGCGTATCGTGGATTCTAAGGAGCCAGCCGGCCACTCCCAGCCACAGGCCCCCAAACAAAATCAGCGGCGCTGTTCCCTGGAAAACAAAACACGCCTGCCAACTTTTGGATGGAGTTTGCAGGAGCCACTTGGTACTATCAAACCAGCCCGACTTGGCACTGGTGCCACCTTGGGTCTGGGAAACATCCTGCGTATCGTGGATTCTTAGGAGCCAGCCGGCCACTCCTAGCCACAGGCCCCCAGACAAAAACCTAGGCCTATTTCTCTGGCAAACAAAAGTAAGCTGCCCCGCTTCTGGATGGCAGATTGCAGGAGACACTTGGTACTATCAAACCAGCCCAACTTGGCACTGGTGCCACCTTGGATCTGGGAACCATGCTGTGTATCGTGGATATTCAGGGACCAGCCGGCCACTCTCAGCCATATGTCCCCAAACAGAAACCTCGGCCCGTTTCTCTGGCAAACAAAACTCAACTGCCCCTCTTCTGGATGGCAAATTGCAGGATGAACTTGATACTAAAACCGCAGGCCGACTTGGTAGTGGTGACACCTTGGACCTGGGAACCATCATGCGTATCGAGCATTTTAAGGAGCCAGCCGGCCACTCCCAGCAATATGCCCCCAAAAACAATCCACGGAATTTTTCTCTGGCAAACAAAAATCAGCTGCCCCGCTTCTGGATGGCAGATTGCAGGAGCCACTTTGCACCATCAAACCAGCCCGACTTGGCACTGGTGCCACCTTGCATCTGGGAACCATGCTGCCTAGCGTGGATTTTCAGGAGCCAGCCGGCCACTCTCAGCCATAGGCCCCCAAACAAAACCCACGGCCCGTTTCCCTGGCAAACAAAATTAAGCTGCCCCGCTTCTGGATGGCAGATTGCAGGACGCACTTGGTAGTATCAAACCAGCCCGACTTGGCACTGGTGCCACCTTGGGTCTGGGAACCATCCTGCGTATCGTGGGTTCAAAGGAGCCAGCCGGCCACTCCCAGCCACAGGCCCCCAAATACAAACAACGGCGCTTTTCCCTGGAAAACAAAACTCGCCTGACAACTTTTTGATGGCAGATTGCAGGAGCCACTTGGTACTATCAAACCAGCCCAACTTGGCACTGGTGCCACCATGGGTCTGGTCACCATCCTGCCTATCGTATCTTTTCAGGAGCCAGCCAGCCACCCCCAGCCAGAGGCCCCTAGACAAATATTTCGGCCCGTTTCCCTGGCAAACAAAAGTAAGCTACCCCGCTTCTGGATGGCAGATTGCAGGAGCCACTTTGCACCATCAAACTAGCCCGACTTGGCACTGGTGCCACCTCAGCTCTGGGAACCATCCTGCGTATCGTTCATTGTAAGGAGCCAGTCGGCCACTCCAGCCACAGGCCCCCAGACACAAACAACGGCGCTTTTCCCTGGAAAACAAAACTCGCCTGCCAACTTTTTGATGGCAGATTGCAGGAGCCACTTGCTACTATCAAATCAGCCCAACTTGGCACTGGTGCCACCATGGGTCTGGTCACCATCCTGCCTATCGTAGCTTTTCAGGAGCCAGCCGGTCACTCGCAGCCATAGGCCCCCAGACACAAAACTCGGCCCGTTTCCCTGGCAAACAAAAGTAAGCTACCCCGCTTCTGGATGGCAGATTGCAGGAGCCACTTTGCACCATCAAACTAGCCCGACTTGGCACTGGTGCCACCTCTGGTCTGGGAACCATCCTGCGTATCGTGGATTCTAAGCAGCCAGCCGGCCACTCCCAGCCAGAGGCCCCCAAACACAAACAACGACGCTTTTCCCTGGATAACAAACTCGCCTGCCAACTTTTTGATGGCAGATTGCAGGAGCCACTTGGTACTATCAAACCAGCCCAACTTGGCACTGGTGCCACCATGGGTCTGGTCACCATCCTGCCTATCGTAGCTTTTCAGGACCTAGACGGTCACTCCAAGCCATAGGCCCTGAGACACAAACCTCGGCCCGTTTCCCTGGCAAACAAAAGTAAGCTGCCCCGCTTCTGGATGGTAGATTGCAGGACGCACTTGGTACTATCAAACCAGCCCGACTTGGCACTGGTGCCACCTCTGGTCTGGGAACCATCCTGCGTATCGTGGATTCTAAGGAGCCAGCCGTCCACTCCCAGCCACAGGCCCCCAAACACAAACAACGGCGCTTTTCCCTGGAAAACAAAACTCGCCTGCCAACTTTTTGATGGCAGATTGCAGGAGCCACTTGGTACTATCAAATCAGCCCAACTTGGCACTGGTGCCACCATGGGTCTGGTCACCATCCTGCCTATCGTAGCTTTTCAGGAGCCAGGCGGTCACTCCCAGCCATAGGCCCCCAGACACAAACCTCGGCCCGTTTCCCTGGCAAACAAAAGTAAGCTGCCCCGCTTCTGGATGGCAGATTGCAGGAACCACTTTGCACCATCAAACTAGCCCGACTTGGCACTGGTGCCACCTCTGGTCTGGGAACCATGCTGTGTATCGTGGATTCTAAGGAGCCATCCGTCCACTCCCAGCCACAGGCCCCCAAACACAAACAACGGCGCTTTTCCCTGGAAAACAAAACTCGCCTGCCAACATTTTGATGGCAGATTGCAGGAGCCACTTGGTACTATCAAATCAGCCCAACTTGGCACTGGTGCCACCATGCGTTTGGTCACCATCCTGCCTATCGTAGCTTTTCAGGAGCCAGCCGGTCACTCCCAGCTATAGGCCCCCAGACAAAAACCTCGGCCCGTTTCCCTGGCATACAAAAGTAAGCTGCCCCGCTTCTGGATGGCAGATTGCAGGAGACACTTGGTACTATCAAACCAGCCCGACTTGGCACTGGTGCCACCTCTGGTCTGGGAACCATCCTGCGTATCGTGGTTCTAAGGAGCCATCCGTCCACTCCCAGCCACAGGCCCCCAAACACAAACAACGGCGCTTTTCCCTGGAAAACAAAACTCGCCTGCCAACTTTTTGATGGCAGATTGCAGGAGCCACTTGGTACTATCAAATCAGCCCAACTTGGCACTGGTGCCACCATGGGTCTGGTCACCATCCTGCCTATCGTAGCTTTTCAGGAGCCAGCCGGTCACTCCCAGCCATAGGCCCCCAGACAAAAACCTTGGCCCGTTTCCCTGGCAAACAAAAGTAAGTTATCCCGCTTCTGGATGGCAGATTGCAGGAGCCACTTTTCACCATCAAACCAGCCCGACTTGGCACTGGTGCCACCTCTGGTCTGGGAACCATCCTGCGTATCGTGGATTCTAAGGAGCCAGCCGGCCACTCCCAGCCACAGGCCCCCAAACACAAACCACAGCGCTTTTCCCTGGAAAACAAAACTCGCCTGCCAACTTTTTGATGGCAGATTGCAGGAGCCACTTGGTACTATCAAACCAGCCCAACTTGGCACTGGTGCCACCATGGATCTGGTCACCATCCTGCCTATCGTAGCTTTTCAGGACCTAGCCGGTCACTCCAAGCCATAGGCCCCCAGAGAAAAACCTCGGCCCGTTTCCCTGGCAAACAAAAGTAAGCTGCCCCGCTTCTGGATGGCAGATTGCAGGAACCACTTGGTACTATCAAACCAGCCCAACTTGGCACTGGTGCCACCTTGGGTCTGGGAACCATCCTGCGTATCGTGGATTCTAAGGAGCCAGCCGGTCACTCCCAGCCACAGGCCACCAAACACAAACAACGGCGCTTTTCCCTGGAAAACAAAACTCGCCTGCCAACATTTAGACGGCAGATTGCAGGAGCCACTTGCTACTATCAAATCAGCCCAACTTGGCACTGGTGCCACCATGGGTCTGTCACCATCCTGCCTATCGTAGCTTTTCAGGAGCCAGCCGGTCACTCCCTGCCATAGGCCCCCTGAGAAAAACCTCGGCCCGTTTCCCTGGCAAACAAAAGTAAGCTACCCCGCTTCTGGATGGCAGATTGCAGGAGCCACTTTGCACCATCAAACTAGCCCGACTTGGCACTGGTGCCACCTCAGGTCTGGGAACCATCCTGCGTATCGTTCATTGTAAGGAGCCAGCCGGCCACTCCCAGCCACAGGCCCCCAGACACAAACAACGGCGCTTTTCCCTGGAAAACAAAACTCGCCTGCCAACATTTTGATGGCAGATTGCAGGAGCCACTTGGTACTATCAAATCAGCCCAACTTGGCACTGGTGCCACCATGGGTCTGGTCACCATCCTGCCTATCGTAGCTTTTCAGGAGCCAGCCGGTCACTCGCAGCCATAGGCCCCCAGAAACAATACTCGGCCCGTTTCCCTGGCAAACAAAAGTAAGCTACCCCGCTTCTGGATGGCAGATTGCAGGAGCCACTTTGCACCATCAAACTGGCCCGACTTGGCACTGGTGCGACCTCTGGTCTGGGAACCATCCTGCGTATCGTGGATTCTAAGGAGCCAGCCGGTCACTCCCACCCACAGGCCCCCAAACACAAACAACGGCACTTTTCCCTGGAAAACAAAACTCGCCTGCCAACATTTTGATGGCAGATTGCAGGAGCCACTTGGTACTATCAAACCAGCCCAACTTGGCACTGGTGCCACCATGGGTCTGGTCACCATCCTGCCTATCGTAGCTTTTCAGGAGCCAGCCGCTCACTCCCAGCCATAGGCCCCCAGACAAAAACCTCGGCCCGTTTCCCTGGCAAACAAAAGTAAGTCATCCCGCTTCTGGATGGCAGATTTCAGGAGCCACTTTTCACCATCAAACCAGCCCGACTTGGCACTGGTGCCACCTCTGGTCTGGGAACCATCCTGCGTATCATGGATTCTAAGGAGCCAGCCGGCCACTCCCAGCCAGAGGCCCCCAAACACAAACAACAGCGCTTTTCCCTGGATAACAAACTCGCCTGTCGACTTTTTGATGGCAGATTGCAGGAGCCACTTGGTACTATCAAACCAGCCCAACTTGGCACTGGTGCCACCATGGGTCTGGTCACCATCCTGCCTATCGTAGCTTTTCAGGAGCCAGCCGGTCACTCCCAGCCATAGGCCCTGAGACACAAACCTCGGCCCGTTTCCCTGGCAAACAAAAGTAAGCTGCCCCGCTTCTGGATGGTAGATTGCAGGACGCACTTGGTACTATCAAACCAGCCCAACTTGGCACTGGTGCCACCTCTGGTCTGGGAACCATCCTGCGTATCGTGGATTCTAAGGAGCCAGCCGTCCACTCCCAGCCACAGGCCCCCAAACACAAACAACGGCGCTTTTCCCTGGAAAACAAAACTCGCCTGACAACTTTTTGATGGCAGATTGCAGGAGCCACTTGGTACTATCAAATCAGCCCAACTTGGCACTGGTGCCACCATGGGTCTGGTCACCATCCTGCCTATCGTAGCTTTTCAGGAGCCAGCCGGTCACTCCCAGCCATAGGCCCCCAGACACAAACCTCGGCCCGTTTCCCTGGCAAACAAAAGTAAGCTGCCCCGCTTCTGGATGGCAGATTGCAGGAAGCACTTTGCACCATCAAACTAGCCCGACTTGTCACTGGTGCCACCTCTGGTCTGGGAACCATGCTGTGTATCGTGGATTCTAAGGAGCCATCCGTCCACTCCCAGCCACAGGCCCCCAAACACAAACAACGGCGCTTTTCCCTGGAAAACAAAACTCGCCTGCCAACATTTTGATGGCAGATTGCAGGAGCCACTTGGTACTATCAAACCAGCCCAACTTGGCACTGGTGCCACCATGGGTCTGGTCACCATCCTGCCTATCGTAGCTTTTCAGGAGCCAGCCGGTCACTCCCAGCCATAGGCCCCCAGACACAAACCTCGGCCCGTTTCCCTGGCAAACAAAAGTAAGCTGCCCCGCTTCTGGATGGCAGATTGCAGGACGCACTTGGTAGTATCAAACCAGCCAGACTTGGCACTGGTGCCACCTCTGGTCTGGGAACCATCCTGCGTATCGTGGATTCTAAGCAGCCAGCCGGCCATTCCCAGCCACAGGCCCCCAAACACAAACAACGGCGCTTTTCCCTGGAAAACAAAACTCGCCTGCCAACATTTTGATGGCAGATTGCAGGAGCCACTTGGTACTATCAAATCAGCCCAACTTGGCACTGGTGCCACCATGCGTTTGGTCACCATCCTGCCTATCGTAGCTTTTCAGGAGCCAGCCGGTCACTCCCAGCTATAGGCCCCCAGACAAAAACCTCGGCCCGTTTCCCTGGCATACAAAAGTAAGCTGCCCCGCTTCTGGATGGCAGATTGCAGGAACCACTTGGTACTATCAAACCAGCCCGACTTGGCACTGGTGCCACCTCTGGTCTGGGAACCATCCTGCGTATCGTGGTTCTAAGGAGCCATCCGTCCACTCCCAGCCACAGGCCCCCAAACACAAACAACGGCGCTTTTCCCTGGAAAACAAAACTCGCCTGCCAAATTTTTGATGGCAGATTGCAGGAGCCACTTGGTACTATCAAATCAGCCCAACTTGGCACTGGTGCCACCATGGGTCTGGTCACCATCCTGCCTATCGTAGCTTTTCAGGAGCCAGCCGGTCACTCGCAGCCGTAGGCCCCCAGAAACAATACTCGGCCCGTTTCCCTGGCAAACAAAAGTAAGCTGCCCCGCTTCTGGATGGCAGATTGCAGGAGCCACTTTGCACCATCAAACTAGCCCGACTTGGCACTGGTGCCACCTCTGGTCTGGGAACCATCCTGCGTATCGTGGATTCTAAGGAGCCAGCCGGCCACTCCCACCCACAGGCCCCCAAACAAAAACAACGGCGCTTTTCCCTGGAAAACAAAACTCGCCTGCCAATTTTTTGATGGCAGATTGCAGGAGCCACTTGGTACTATCAAACCAGCCCAACTTGGCACTGGTGCCACCATGGGTCTGGTCACCATCCTGCCTATCGTAGCTTTTCAGGAGCCAGCCGGTCACTCCCAGCCATAGGCCCCCAGACACAAACCTCGGCCCGTTTCCCTGGAAAACAAAAGTAAGCTACCCCGCTTCTGGATGGCAGATTGCAGGACGCACTTGATAGTATCAAACCAGCCCGACTTGGCATTGGTGCCACCTCAGGTCTGGGAACCATGCTGCGTATCGTGGATTCTAATTAGCCATCTGGCCACTCCCACCCACAGGCCCCCAAACAAAAACAACGGCGCTTTTCCCTGGAAAACAAACCTCGCCTGCCAAATTTTGATGGCAGATTGCCGGAGCCACTTGGTACTATCAAACCAGCCCAACTTGACACTGGTGCCACCATGGGTCTGGTCACCATCCTGCCTATCGTAGCTTTTGAGGAGCCAGCCGGTCACTCCCAGCCATAGGCCCCCAGACAAAAACCCTGGCCCGTTTCCCTGGCAAACAAAAGTAAGTTATCCCGCTTCTGGATGGCAGATTGCAGGAGCCACTTTTCACCATCAAACCAGCCCGACTTGGCACTGGTGCCACCTCTGGTCTGGGAACCATCCTGCGTATCGCGGATTCTAAGGAGCCATCCGTCCACTCCCAGCCACAGGCCCCCAAACACAAACCACAGCGCTTTTCCCTGGAAAACAAAACTCGCCTGCCAACTTTTTGATGGCAGATTGCAGGAGCCACTTGGTACTATCAAACCAGCCCAACTTGGCACTGGTGCCACCATGGATCTGGTCACCATCCTGCCTATCGTAGCTTTTCAGGACCTAGCCGGTCACTCCAAGCCATAGGCCCCCAGAGAAAAACCTCGGCCCGTTTCCCTGGCAAACAAAAGTAAGCTGCCCCGCTTCTGGATGGCAGATTGCAGGAGCCACTTTGTACTATCAAACCAGCCCAACTTGGCACTGGTGCCACCTCAGGTCTGGGAACCATCCTGCGTATCGTGGATTCTAAGGAGCCAGCCGGTCACTCCCAGCCACTGGCCACCAAACACAAACAACGGCGCTTTTCCCTGGAAAACAAAACTCGCCTGCCAACATTTTGATGGCAGATTGCAGGAGCCACTTGCTACTATCAAATCAGCCCAACTTGGCACTGGTGCCACCATGGGTCTGGTCACCATCCTGCCTATCGTAGCTTTTCAGGAGCCAGCCGGTCCCTCCCTGCCATAGGCCCCCAGAGAAAAACCTCGGCCCGTTTCCCTGGCAAACAAAAGTAAGCTACCCCGCTTCTGGATGGCAGATTGCAGGAGCCACTTTGCACCATCAAACTAGCCCGACTTGGCACTGGTGCCACCTCAGCTCTGGGAACCATCCTGCGTATCGTTCATTGTAAGGAGCCAGCCGGCCACTCCCAGCCACCGGCCCCCAGACACAAACAACGGCGCTTTTCCCTGGAAAACAAAACTCGCCTGCCAACTTTTTGATGGCAGATTGCAGGAGCCACTTGGTACTATCAAATCAGCCCAACTTGGCACTGGTGCCACCATGGGTCTGGTCACCATCCTGCCTATCATAGCTTTTCAGGAGCCAGCCGGTCACTCCCAGCCATAGGCCCCCAGACAAAAAGCTCGGCCCGTTTCCCTGGCAAACAAAAGTAAGTTATCCCGCTTCTGGATGGCAGATTGCAGGAGCCACTTTTCACCATCAAACCAGCCCGACTTGGCACTGGTGCCACCTCTGGTCTGGGAACCATGCTGTGTATCGTGGATTCTAAGGAGCCAGCCGGCCACTCCCAGCCACAGGCCCCCAAACACAAACAACGGCGCTTTTCCCTGGATAACAAACTTGCCTGCCAACTTTTTGATGGCAGATTGGAGGAGCCACTTGGTACTATCAAACCAGCCCAACTTGGCACTGGTGCCACCATGGGTCTGGTTACCATCCTGCCTATCGTAGCTTTTCAGGAGCCAGGCGGTCACTCCCAGCCATAGGCCCCCAGACACAAACCTCGGCCCGTTTCCCTGGCAAACAAAAGTAAGCTGCCCCGCTTCTGGATGGCAGATTGCAGGAACCACTTCGTAGTATCAAACCAGCCCGACTTGGCACTGGTGCCACCTCTGGTCTGGGAACCATCCTGCGTATCGTGGTTCTAAGCAGCCAGCCGTCCACTCCCAGCCACAGGCCCCCAAACACAAACAACGGCGCTTTTCCCTGGAAAACAAAACTCGCCTGCCAACTTTTTGATGGCAGATTGCAGGAGCCACTTGGTACTATCAAATCAGCCCAACTTGGCACTGGTGCCACCATGGGTCTGGTCACCATCCTGCCTATCGTAGCTTTTCAGGAGCCAGCCGGTCACTCACAGCCATAGGCCCCCAGAAACAATACTCGGCCCGTTTCCCTGGCAAACAAAAGTAAGCTGCCCCGCTTCTGGATGGCAGATTGCAGGAGCCACTTTGCACCATCAAACTAGCCCGACTTGGCACTGGTGCCACCTCTGGTCTGGGAACCATCCTGCGTATCGTGGATTCTAAGGAGCCAGCCGGCCACTCCCCCCCACAGGCCCCCAAACAAAAACAACGGCGCATTTCCCTGGAAAACAAAACTCGCCTGCTAATTGTTTGATGGCAGATTGCAGGAGCCACTTGGTACTATCAAACCAGCCCAACTTGGCACTGGTGCCACCATGGGTCTGGTCACCATCCTGCCTATCGTAGCTTTTCAGGAGCCAGCCGGTCACTCCCAGCCATAGGCCCCCAGACACAAACCTCGGCCCGTTTCCCTGGCAAACAAAAGTAAGTTATCCCGCTTCTGGATGGCAGATTGCAGGAGCCACTTTTCACCATCAAACCAGCCCGACTTGGCACTGGTGCCACCTCTGGTCTGGGAACCATCCTGCGTATCGTGGATTCTAAGGAGCCAGCCGGCCACTCCCAGCCACAGGCCCCCAAACACAAACCACAGCGCTTTTCCCTGGAAAACAAAACTCGCCTGCCAACTTTTTCATGGCAGATTGCAGGAGCCACTTGGTACTATCAAATCAGCCCAACTTGGCACTGGTGCCACCATGCGTTTGGTCACCATCCTGCCTATCGTAGCTTTTCAGGAGCCAGCCGGTCACTCCCAGCTATAGGCCCCCAGAAAAAACCTCGGCCCGTTTCCCTGGCATACAAAAGTAAGCTGCCCCGCTTCTGGATGGCAGATTGCAGGAGACACTTGGTACTATCAAACCACCCGACTTGGCACTGGTGCCACCTCTGGTCTGGGAACCATCCTGCGTATCGTGGTTCTAAGGAGCCAT
Source organism: Melospiza melodia melodia (assembly GCF_035770615.1). Lineage (NCBI taxonomy): Eukaryota > Metazoa > Chordata > Aves > Passeriformes > Passerellidae > Melospiza > Melospiza melodia. Next base: position 34,749,395 of record NC_086195.1, on the reverse strand, counting down.
CCGTCCACTCCCAGCCACAGGCCCCCAAACACAAACAACGGCGCTTTTCCCTGGAAAACAAAACTCGCCTGCCAAATTTTTGATGGCAGATTGCAGGAGCCACTTGGTACTATCAAATCAGCCCAACTTGGCACTGGTGCCACCATGGGTCTGGTCACCATCCTGCCTATCGTAGCTTTTCAGGAGCCAGCCGGTCACTCCCAGCCATAGGCCCCCAGACACAAACCTCGGCCCGTTTCCCTGGCAAACAAAAGTAAGTCATCCCGCTTCTGGATGGCAGATTGCAGGAGCCACTTTTCACCATCAAACCAGCCCGACTTGGCACTGGTGCCACCTCTGGTCTGGGAACCATCCTGCGTATCGTGGATTCTAAGGAGCCAGCCGGCCACTCCCAGCCACAGGCCACCAAACACAAACAACGGCGCTTTTCCCTGGATAACAAACTCGCCTGCCAACTTTTTGATGGCAGATTGCAGGAGCCACTTGGTACTATCAAACCAGCCCAACTTGGCACTGGTGCCACCATGGGTCTGGTCACCATCCTGCCTATCGTAGCTTTTCAGGAGCCAGCCGGTCACTCCCAGCCATAGGCCCTGAGACACAAACCTCGGCCCGTTTCCCTGGCAAACAAAAGTAAGCTGCCCCGCTTCTGGATGGTAGATTGCAGGACGCACTTGGTACTATCAAACCAGCCCGACTTGGCACTGGTGCCACCTCTGGTCTGGGAACCATGCTGTGTATCGTGGATTCTAAGGAGCCATCCGTCCACTCCCAGCCACAGGCCCCCAAACACAAACAACGGCGCTTTTCCCTGGAAAACAAAACTCGCCTGACAACTTTTTGATGGCAGATTGCAGGAGCCACTTGGTACTATCAAATCAGCCCAACTTGGCACTGGTGCCACCATGGGTCTGGTCACCATCCTGCCTATCGTAGCTTTTCAGGAGCCAGCCGGTCACTCCCAGCCATAGGCCCCCAGACACAAACCTCGGCCCGTTTCCCTGGCAAACAAAAGTAAGCTGCCCCGCTTCTGGATGGCAGATTGCAGGAAGCACTTTGCACCATCAAACTAGCCCGACTTGTCACTGGTGCCACCTCTGGTCTGGGAACCATGCTGTGTATCGTGGATTCTAAGGAGCCATCCGTCCACTCCCAGCCACAGGCCCCCAAACACAAACAACGGCGCTTTTCCCTGGAAAACAAAACTCGCCTGCCAACATTTTGATGGCAGATTGCAGGAGCCACTTGGTACTATCAAACCAGCCCAACTTGGCACTGGTGCCACCATGGGTCTGGTCACCATCCTGCCTATCGTAGCTTTTCAGGAGCCAGCCGGTCACTCCCAGCCATAGGCCCCCAGACACAAACCTCGGCCCGTTTCCCTGGCAAACAAAAGTAAGCTGCCCCGCTTCTGGATGGCAGATTGCAGGACGCACTTGGTAGTATCAAACCAGCCCGACTTGGCACTGGTGCCACCTCTGGTCTGGGAACCATCCTGCGTATCGTGGTTCTAAGGAGCCATCCGTCCACTCCCAGCCACAGGCCCCCAAACACAAACAACGGCGCTTTTCCCTGGAAAAGAAAACTCGCCTGCCAAATTTTTGATGGCAGATTGCAGGAGCCACTTGGTACTATCAAATCAGCCCAACTTGGCACTGGTGCCACCATGGGTCTGGTCACCATCCTGCCTATCGTAGCTTTTCAGGAGCCAGCCGGTCACTCGCAGCCGTAGGCCCCCAGAAACAATACTCGGCCCGTTTCCCTGGCAAACAAAAGTAAGCTGCCCCGCTTCTGGATGGCAGATTGCAGGAGCCACTTTGCACCATCAAACTAGCCCGACTTGGCACTGGTGCCACCTCTGGTCTGGGAACCATGCTGCGTATCGTGGATTCTAATTAGCCATCTGGCCACTCCCACCCACAGGCCCCCAAACAAAAACAACGGCGCTTTTCCCTGGAAAACAAACCTCGCCTGCCAAATTTTGATGGCAGATTGCCGGAGCCACTTGGTACTATCAAACCAGCCCAACTTGACACTGGTGCCACCATGGGTCTGGTCACCATCCTGCCTATCGTAGCTTTTCAGGAGCCAGCCGGTCACTCCCAGCCATAGGCCCCCAGACAAAAACCCTGGCCCGTTTCCCTGGCAAACAAAAGTAAGTTATCCCGCTTCTGGATGGCAGATTGCAGGAGCCACTTTTCACCATCAAACCAGCCCGACTTGGCACTGGTGCCACCTCTGGTCTGGGAACCATCCTGCGTATCGTGGATTCTAAGGAGCCAGCCGGCCACTCCCAGCCACAGGCCCCCAAACACAAACCACAGCGCTTTTCCCTGGAAAACAAAACTCGCCTGCCAACTTTTTGATGGCAGATTGCAGGAGCCACTTGGTACTATCAAACCAGCCCAACTTGGCACTGGTGCCACCATGGATCTGGTCACCATCCTGCCTATCGTAGCTTTTCAGGACCTAGCCGGTCACTCCAAGCCATAGGCCCCCAGAGAAAAACCTCGGCCCGTTTCCCTGGCAAACAAAAGTAAGCTGCCCCGCTTCTGGATGGCAGATTGCAGGAGCCACTTGGTACTATCAAACCAGCCCAACTTGGCACTGGTGCCACCTCAGGTCTGGGAACCATCCTGCGTATCGTGGATTCTAAGGAGCCAGCCGGTCACTCCCAGCCACAGGCCACCAAACACAAACAACGGCGCTTTTCCCTGGAAAACAAAACTCGCCTGCCAACATTTTGATGGCAGATTGCAGGAGCCACTTGCTACTATCAAATCAGCCCAACTTGGCACTGGTGCCACCATGGGTCTGGTCACCATCCTGCCTATCGTAGCTTTTCAGGAGCCAGCCGGTCCCTCCCTGCCATAGGCCCCCAGAGAAAAACCTCGGCCCGTTTCCCTGGCAAACAAAAGTAAGCTACCCCGCTTCTGGATGGCACATTGCAGGAGCCACTTTGCACCATCAAACTAGCCCGACTTGGCACTGGTGCCACCTCAGGTCTGGGAACCATCCTGCGTATCGTTCATTGTAAGGAGCCAGCCGGCCACTCCCAGCCACCGGCCCCCAGACACAAGCAACGGCGCTTTTCCCTGGAAAACAAAACTCGCCTGCCAAATTTTTGATGGCAGATTGCAGGAGCCATTTGGTACTATCAAATCAGCCCAACTTGGCACTGGTGCCACCATGGGTCTGGTCACCATCCTGCCTATCATAGCTTTTCAGGAGCCAGCCGGTCACTCCCAGCCATAGGCCCCCAGACAAAAAGCTCGGCCCGTTTCCCTGGCAAACAAAAGTAAGTTATCCCGCTTCTGGATGGCAGATTGCAGGAGCCACTTTTCACCATCAAACCAGCCCGACTTGGCACTGGTGCCACCTCTGGTCTGGGAACCATCCTGCGTATCGTGGATTCTAAGGAGCCAGCCGGCCACTCCCAGCCACAGGCCCCCAAACACAAACAACGGCGCTTTTCCCTGGATAACAAACTCGCCTGCCAACTTTTTGATGGCAGATTGGAGGAGCCACTTGGTACTATCAAACCAGCCCAACTTGGAACTGGTGCCACCATGGGTCTGGTTACCATCCTGCCTATCGTAGCTTTTCAGGAGCCAGGCGGTCACTCCCAGCCATAGGCCCTGAGACACAAACCTCGGCCCGTTTCCCTGGCAAACAAAAGTAAGCTGCCCCGCTTCTGGATGGTAGATTGCAGGACGCACTTGGTACTATCAAACCAGCCCGACTTGGCACTGGTGCCACCTCTGGTCTGGGAACCATGCTGTGTATCGTGGATTCTAAGGAGCCATCCGTCCACTCCCAGCCACAGGCCCCCAAACACAAACAACGGCGCTTTTCCCTGGAAAACAAAACTCGCCTGACAACTTTTTGATGGCAGATTGCAGGAGCCACTTGGTACTATCAAATCAGCCCAACTTGGCACTGGTGCCACCATGGGTCTGGTCACCATCCTGCCTATCGTAGCTTTTCAGGAGCCAGCCGGTCACTCCCAGCCATAGGCCCCCAGACACAAACCTCGGCCCGTTTCCCTGGCAAACAAAAGTAAGCTGCCCCGCTTCTGGATGGCAGATTGCAGGAAGCACTTTGCACCATCAAACTAGCCCGACTTGTCACTGGTGCCACCTCTGGTCTGGGAACCATGCTGTGTATCGTGGATTCTAAGGAGCCATCCGTCCACTCCCAGCCACAGGCCCCCAAACACAAACAACGGCGCTTTTCCCTGGAAAACAAAACTCGCCTGCCAACATTTTGATGGCAGATTGCAGGAGCCACTTGGTACTATCAAACCAGCCCAACTTGGCACTGGTGCCACCATGGGTCTGGTCACCATCCTGCCTATCGTAGCTTTTCAGGAGCCAGCCGGTCACTCCCAGCCATAGGCCCCCAGACACAAACCTCGGCCCGTTTCCCTGGCAAACAAAAGTAAGCTGCCCCGCTTCTGGATGGCAGATTGCAGGACGCACTTGGTAGTATCAAACCAGCCCGACTTGGCACTGGTGCCACCTCTGGTCTGGGAACCATCCTGCGTATCGTGGTTCTAAGGAGCCATCCGTCCACTCCCAGCCACAGGCCCCCAAACACAAACAACGGCGCTTTTCCCTGGAAAAGAAAACTCGCCTGCCAAATTTTTGATGGCAGATTGCAGGAGCCACTTGGTACTATCAAATCAGCCCAACTTGGCACTGGTGCCACCATGGGTCTGGTCACCATCCTGCCTATCGTAGCTTTTCAGGAGCCAGCCGGTCACTCGCAGCCGTAGGCCCCCAGAAACAATACTCGGCCCGTTTCCCTGGCAAACAAAAGTAAGCTGCCCCGCTTCTGGATGGCAGATTGCAGGAGCCACTTTGCACCATCAAACTAGCCCGACTTGGCACTGGTGCCACCTCTGGTCTGGGAACCATGCTGCGTATCGTGGATTCTAATTAGCCATCTGGCCACTCCCACCCACAGGCCCCCAAACAAAAACAACGGCGCTTTTCCCTGGAAAACAAACCTCGCCTGCCAAATTTTGATGGCAGATTGCCGGAGCCACTTGGTACTATCAAACCAGCCCAACTTGACACTGGTGCCACCATGGGTCTGGTCACCATCCTGCCTATCGTAGCTTTTCAGGAGCCAGCCGGTCACTCCCAGCCATAGGCCCCCAGACAAAAACCCTGGCCCGTTTCCCTGGCAAACAAAAGTAAGTTATCCCGCTTCTGGATGGCAGATTGCAGGAGCCACTTTTCACCATCAAACCAGCCCGACTTGGCACTGGTGCCACCTCTGGTCTGGGAACCATCCTGCGTATCGTGGATTCTAAGGAGCCAGCCGGCCACTCCCAGCCACAGGCCCCCAAACACAAACCACAGCGCTTTTCCCTGGAAAACAAAACTCGCCTGCCAACTTTTTGATGGCAGATTGCAGGAGCCACTTGGTACTATCAAACCAGCCCAACTTGGCACTGGTGCCACCATGGATCTGGTCACCATCCTGCCTATCGTAGCTTTTCAGGACCTAGCCGGTCACTCCAAGCCATAGGCCCCCAGAGAAAAACCTCGGCCCGTTTCCCTGGCAAACAAAAGTAAGCTGCCCCGCTTCTGGATGGCAGATTGCAGGAGCCACTTGGTACTATCAAACCAGCCCAACTTGGCACTGGTGCCACCTCAGGTCTGGGAACCATCCTGCGTATCGTGGATTCTAAGGAGCCAGCCGGTCACTCCCAGCCACAGGCCACCAAACACAAACAACGGCGCTTTTCCCTGGAAAACAAAACTCGCCTGCCAACATTTTGATGGCAGATTGCAGGAGCCACTTGCTACTATCAAATCAGCCCAACTTGGCACTGGTGCCACCATGGGTCTGGTCACCATCCTGCCTATCGTAGCTTTTCAGGAGCCAGCCGGTCCCTCCCTGCCATAGGCCCCCAGAGAAAAACCTCGGCCCGTTTCCCTGGCAAACAAAAGTAAGCTACCCCGCTTCTGGATGGCACATTGCAGGAGCCACTTTGCACCATCAAACTAGCCCGACTTGGCACTGGTGCCACCTCAGGTCTGGGAACCATCCTGCGTATCGTTCATTGTAAGGAGCCAGCCGGCCACTCCCAGCCACCGGCCCCCAGACACAAGCAACGGCGCTTTTCCCTGGAAAACAAAACTCGCCTGCCAAATTTTTGATGGCAGATTGCAGGAGCCATTTGGTACTATCAAATCAGCCCAACTTGGCACTGGTGCCACCATGGGTCTGGTCACCATCCTGCCTATCATAGCTTTTCAGGAGCCAGCCGGTCACTCCCAGCCATAGGCCCCCAGACAAAAAGCTCGGCCCGTTTCCCTGGCAAACAAAAGTAAGTTATCCCGCTTCTGGATGGCAGATTGCAGGAGCCACTTTTCACCATCAAACCAGCCCGACTTGGCACTGGTGCCACCTCTGGTCTGGGAACCATCCTGCGTATCGTGGATTCTAAGGAGCCAGCCGGCCACTCCCAGCCACAGGCCCCCAAACACAAACAACGGCGCTTTTCCCTGGATAACAAACTCGCCTGCCAACTTTTTGATGGCAGATTGGAGGAGCCACTTGGTACTATCAAACCAGCCCAACTTGGAACTGGTGCCACCATGGGTCTGGTTACCATCCTGCCTATCGTAGCTTTTCAGGAGCCAGGCGGTCACTCCCAGCCATAGGCCCCCAGACACAAACCTCGGCCCGTTTCCCTGGCAAACAAAAGTAAGCTGCCCCGCTTCTGGATGGCAGATTGCAGGAACCACTTCGTAGTATCAAACCAGCCCGACTTGGCACTGGTGCCACCTCTGGTCTGGGAACCATCCTGCGTATCGTGGTTCTAAGGAGCCATCCGTCCACTCCCAGCCACAGGCCCCCAAACACAAACAACGGCGCTTTTCCCTGGAAAACAAAACTCGCCTGCCAACTTTTTGATGGCAGATTGCAGGAGCCACTTGGTACTATCAAATCAGCCCAACTTGGCACTGGTGCCACCATGGGTCTGGTCACCATCCTGCCTATCGTAGCTTTTCAGGAGCCAGCCGGTCACTCACAGCCATAGGCCCCCAGAAACAATACTCGGCCCGTTTCCCTGGCAAACAAAAGTAAGCTGCCCCGCTTCTGGATGGCAGATTGCAGGAGCCACTTTGCACCATCAAACTAGCCCGACTTGGCACTGGTGCCACCTCAGCTCTGGGAACCATCCTGCGTATCGTGGATTCTAAGGAGCCAGCCGGCCACTCCCCCCCACAGGCCCCCAAACAAAAACAACGGCGCTTTTCCCTGGAAAACAAAACTCGCCTGCCAATTGTTTGATGGCAGATTGCAGGAGCCACTTGGTACTATCAAACCAGCCCAACTTGGCACTGGTGCCACCATGGGTCTGGTCACCATCCTGCCTATCGTAGCTTTTCAGGAGCCAGCCGGTCACTCCCAGCCATAGGCCCCCAGACACAAACCTCGGCCCGTTTCCCTGGCAAACAAAAGTAAGCTGCCCCGCTTCTGGATGGCAGATTGCAGGAGCCACTTTTCACCATCAAACCAGCCCGACTTGGCACTGGTGCCACCTCTGGTCTGGGAACCATCCTGCGTATCGTGGATTCTAAGGAGCCAGCCGGCCACTTCCAGCCACAGGCCCCCAAACACAAACCACAGCGCTTTTCCCTGGAAAACAAAACTCGCCTGCCAACTCTTTGATGGCAGATTGCAGGAGCCACTTGGTACTATCAACCCAGCCCAATTTGGCACTGGTGCCACCATGGATCTGGTCACCATCCTGCCTATCGTAGCTTTTCAGGACCTAGCCGGTCACTCCAAGCCATAGGCCCCCAGAGAAAAACCTCGGCCCGTTTCCCTGGCAAACAAAAGTAAGCTGCCCCGCTTCTGGATGGCAGATTGCAGGAACCACTTGGTACTATCAAACCAGCCCAACTTGGCACTGGTGCCACCTTGGGTCTGGGAACCATCCTGCGTATCGTGGATTCTAAGGAGCCAGCCGGTCACTCCCAGCCACAGGCCACCAAACACAAACAACGGCGCTTTTCCCTGGAAAACAAAACTCGCCTGCCAACATTTTGATGGCAGATTGCAGGAGCCACTTGCTACTATCAAATCAGCCCAACTTGGCACTGGTGCCACCATGGGTCTGGTCACCATCCTGCCTATCGTAGCTTTTCAGGAGCCAGCCGGTCCCTCCCTGCCATAGGCCCCCAGAGAAAAACCTCGGCCCGTTTCCCTGGCAAACAAAAGTAAGCTACCCCGCTTCTGGATGGCACATTGCAGGAGCCACTTTGCACCATCAAACTAGCCCGACTTGGCACTGGTGCCACCTCAGGTCTGGGAACCATCCTGCGTATCGTTCATTGTAAGGAGCCAGCCGGCCACTCCCAGCCACAGGCCCCCAGACACAAACAACGGCGCTTTTCCCTGGAAAACAAAACTCGCCTGCCAACTTTTTGATGGCAGATTGCAGGAGCCACTTGGTACTATCAAATCAGCCCAACTTGGCACTGGTGCCACCATGGGTCTGGTCACCATCCTGCCTATCGTAGCTTTTCAGGAGCCAGCCGGTCACTCGCAGCCATAGGCCCCCAGACACAAAACTCGGCCCGTTTCCCTGGCAAACAAAAGTAAGCTGCCCCGCTTCTGGATGGCAGATTGCAGGAGCCACTTTGCACCATCAAACTGGCCCGACTTGGCACTGGTGCGACCTCTGGTCTGGGAACCATCCTGCGTATCGTGGATTCTAAGGAGCCAGCCGGTCACTCCCACCCACAGGCCCCCAAACACAAACAACGGCACTTTTCCCTGGAAAACAAAACTCGCCTGCCAACATTTTGATGGCAGATTGCAGGAGCCACTTGGTACTATCAAACCAGCCCAACTTGGCACTGGTGCCACCATGGGTCTGGTCACCATCCTGCCTATCGTAGCTTTTCAGGAGCCAGCCGGTCACTCCCAGCCATAGGCCCCCAGACACAAACCTCGGCCCGTTTCCCTGGCAAACAAAAGTAAGCTGCCCCGCTTCTGGATGGCAGATTGCAGGAGCCACTTTTCACCATCAAACCAGCCCGACTTGGCACTGGTGCCACCTCTGGTCTGGGAACCATCCTGCGTATCGTGGATTCTAAGGAGCCAGCCGGCCACTCCCTGCCACAGGCCCCCAAACACAAACAACGGCGCTTTTCCCTGGATAACAAACTCGCCTGCCAACTTTTTGATGGCAGATTGCAGGAGCCACTTGGTACTATCAAACCAGCCCAACTTGGCACTGGTGCCACCATGGGTCTGGTCACCATCCTGCCTATCGTAGCTTTTCAGGAGCCAGCCGGTCACTCCCAGCCATAGGCCCTGAGACACAAACCTCGGCCCGTTTCCCTGGCAAACAAAAGTAAGCTGCCCCGCTTCTGGATGGCAGATTGCAGGACGCACTTGGTACTATCAAACCAGCCCAACTTGGCACTGGTGCCACCTCTGGTCTGGGAACCATGCCGCGTATCGTGGATTCTAAGGAGCCAGCCGGCCACTCCCAGCCACAGGCCCCCAAACAGAAACAACGGCGCTTTTCCCTGGAAAACAAAACTCGCCTGCCAACTTTTTCATGGCAGATTGCAGGAGCCACTTGGTACTATCAAATCAGCCCAACTTGGCACTGGTGCCACCATGGGTCTGGTCACCATCCTGCCTATCGTAGCTTTTCAGGAGCCAGCCGGTCACTCCCAGCCATAGGCCCCCAGACACAAACCTCGGCCCGTTTCCCTGGCAAACAAAAGTAAGCTACCCCGCTTCTGGATGGCAGATTGCAGGAGCCACTTTGCACCATCAAACTAGCCCGACTTGGCACTGGTGCCACCTCTGGTCTGGGAACCATGCTGCGTATCGTGGATTCTAAGGAGCCATCCGTCCACTCCCAGACACAGGCCCCCAAACAAAAACAACGGCGCTTTTCCCTGGAAAACAAAACTGGCCTGCCAACTTTTTGATGGCAGATTGCAGGAGCCACTTGGTACTATCAAACCAGCCCAACTTGGCACTGGTGCCACCATGGGTCTGGTCACCATCCTGCCTATCGTAGCTTTTCAGGAGCCAGCCGGTCACTCGCAGCCATAGTCCCCCAGACACAAACCTCGGCCCGTTTCCCTGGCAAACAAAAGTAAGCTGCCCCGCTTCTGGATGGCAGATTGCAGGAGCCACTTGGTACTATCAAACCAGCCCAACTTGGCACTGGTGCCACCATGGGTCTGGTCACCATCCTGCCTATCGTAGCTTTTCAGGAGCCAGCCGGTCACTCGCAGCCATAGGCCCCCAGACACAAACCTCGCCCCGTTTCCCTGGCAAACAAAAGTAAGCTGCCCCGCTTCTGGATGGCAGATTGCAGGACGCACTTGGTAGTATCAAACCAGCCCGACTTGGCACTGGTGCCACCTCTGGTCTGGGAACCATCCTGCGTATCGTGGATTCTAAGGAGCCAGCCGGCCACTCCCAGCCACAGGCCCCCAAACACAAACAATGGCGCTTTTCCCTGGAAAACAAAACTCGCCAGCCAACATTTTGATGGCAGATTGCAGGAGCCACTTGGTACTATCAAATCAGCCCAACTTGGCACTGGTGCCACCATGCGTTTGGTCACCATCCTGCCTATCGTAGCTTTTCAGGAGCCAGACGGTCACTCCCAGCTATAGGCCCCCAGACAAAAACCTCGGCCCGTTTCCCTGGCATGCAAAAGTAAGCTGCCCCGCTTCTGGATGGCAGATTGCAGGAACAACTTGGTACTATCAAACCAGCCCGACTTGGCACTGGTGCCACCTCTGGTCTGGGAACCATCCTGCGTATCGTGGTTCTAAGGAGCCATCCGTCCACTCCCAGCCACAGGCCCCCAAACACAAACAACGGCGCTTTTCCCTGGAAAACAAAACTCGCCTGCCAACATTTTGATGGCAGATTGCAGGAGCCACTTGGTACTATCAAACCAGCCCAACTTGGCACTGGTGCCACCATGGATCTGGTCACCATCCTGCCTATCGTAGCTTTTCAGGACCTAGCCGGTCACTCCAAGCCATAGGCGCCCAGACAAAAAGCTCGGCCCGTTTCCCTGGCAAACAAAGTAAGCTGCCCCGCTTCTGGATGGCAGATTGCAGGAACCACTTGGTACTATCAAACCAGCCCGACTTGGCACTGGTGCCACCTTGGGTCTGGGAACCATCCTGCGTATCGTGGATTCTAAGGAGCCAGCCGGTCACTCCCAGCCACAGGCCCCCAAACACAAACAACGGCGCTTTTCCCTGGAAAACAAAACTCGCCTGCCAATATTTTGATGGCAGATTGCAGGAGCCACTTGCTACTATCAAATCAGCCCAACTTGGCACTGGTGCCACCATGGGTCTGGTCACCATCCTGCCTATCGTAGCTTTTCAGGAGCCAGCCGGTCACTCACAGCCATAGGCGCCCAGACACAAAGCTCGGCCCGTTTCCCTGGCAAACAAAAGTAAGCTGCCCCGCTTCTGGATGGCAGATTTCCGGAGCCACTTGGTACTATCAAACCAGCCCGACTTGGCACTGGTGCCACCTCTGGTCTGGGAACCATGCTGCGTATCGTGGATTCTAAGGAGCCATCCGTCCACTCCCAGCCACAGGCCCCCAAACACAAACAACGGCGCTTTTCCCTGGAAAACAAAACTCGCCTGCCAACATTTTGATGGCAGATTGCAGGAGCCGCTTGCTACTATCAAATCAGCCCATCTTGGCACTGGTGCCACCATGGGTCTGGTCACCATCCTGCCTATCGTAGGTGTTCAGGCGCCAGCCGGTCACTCCCAGCCATAGGCCCCCAGAGAAAAACCTCGGCCCGTTTCCCTGGCAAACAAAAGTAAGCTGCCCCGCTTCTGGATGGCAGATTGCAGGAGCCACTTTGCACCATCAAACCAGCCCAACTTGGCACTGGTGCCACCTCTGGTCTGGGAACCATGCTGTGTATCGTGGATTCCAATTAGCAAGCCGGCCACTCCCAGCCACAGTCCTCCAAACACAAACAACGGCGCTTTTCCCTGGAAAACAAAACTCGCCTGCCAACTTTTTGATGGCAGATTGCAGGAGCCACTTGGTACTATCAAACCAGCCCAACTTGGCACTGGTGCCACCATGGGTCTGGTCACCATCCTGCCTATCGTAGCTTTTCAGGACCTAGACGGTCACTCCCAGCCATAGGTCCCGTGACACAAAGCTCGGCCCGTTTCCCTGGCAAACAAAAGTAAGCTGTCCCGCTTCTGGATGGCAGATTGCAGGATCCACTAGGTATTATCAAACCAGCCCGACTTGGCACTGGTGCCACCTCTGGTCTGGGAACCATCCTGCGTATCGTGGATTCTAAGCAGCCAGCCGTCCACTCCCAGCCACAGGCCCCCAAACACAAACAACGGCGCTTTTCCCTGGAAAACAAAACTCGCCTGCCAACATTTTGATGGCAGATTGCAGGAGCCACTTGGTACTATCAAACCAGCCCAACTTGGCACTGGTGCCACCATGGGTCTGGTCACCATCCTGCCTATCGTAGCTTTTCAGGAGCCAGCCGGTCACTCCAAGCCATAGGCCCCCAGACAAAAACCTCGGCCCGTTTCCCTGGCAAAGAAAAATAAGCTACCCCGCTTCTGGATGGCACATTGCAGGAGCCACTTTGCACCATCAAAACAGCCCGACTTGGCACTGGTGCCACCTCTGGTCTGGGAACCATCCTGCGTATCGTGGATTCTAATTAGCCATCCGTCCACTCCCAGCCACAGGCCCCCAAACAAAATCAACGGCGCTTTTCCCTGGAAAACAAAACTCGCCTGCCAAATTTTGATGGCAGATTGCCGGAGCCACTGGGTACTATCAAACCAGCCCAACTTGACACTGGTGCCACCATGGGTCTGGTCACCATCCTGCCTATCGTAGCTTTTCAGGAGCCAGCCGGTCACTCCCAGCCATAGGCCCCCAGACAAAAAGCTCGGACCGTTTCCCTGGCAAACAAAAGTAAGTTATTCCGCTACTGGATGGCAGATTGCAGGAGCCACTTTTCACCATCAAACCAGCCCGACTTGGCACTGGTGCCACCTCTGGTCTGGGAACCATGCTGCGTATCGTGGATTCTAAGGAGCCAGCCGGCCACTCCCAGCCACAGGCCCCCAAACACAAACAACGGCGCATTTCCCTGGATAACAAACTCGCCTGCCACCTTTTTGATGGCAGATTGCAGGAGCCACTTGGTACTATCAAACCAGCCCAACTTGGCACTGGTGCCACCATGGGTCTGGTCACCATCCTGCCTATCGTAGCTTTTCAGGAGCCAGCCGGTCACTCCCAGCCATAGGCCCCGAGACACAAACCTCGGCCCGTTTCCCTGGCAAACAAAAGTAAGCTACCCCGCTTCTGGATGGCAGATTGCAGGACGCACTTGGTACTATCAAACCAGCCCAACTTGGCACTGGTGCCACCTCTGGTCTGGGAACCATGCTGCGTATCGTGGATTCTAAGGAGCCAGCCGGCCACTCCCAGCCACAGGCCCCCAAACAAAAACAACGGCGCTTTTCCCTGGAAAACAAAACTCGCCTGCCAACTTTTTGATGGCAGATTGCAGGAGCCACTTGGTACTATCAAATCAGCCCAACTTGGCACTGGTGCCACCATGGGTCTGGTCACCATCCTGCCTATCTTAGCTTTTCAGGAGCCAGCCGGTCACTCCCAGCCATAGGCCCCCAGACACAAACCTCGGCCCGTTTCCCTGGCAAACAAAAGTAAGCTGCCCCGCTTCTGGATGGCAGATTGCAGGAGCCACTTGGTACTATCAAACCAGCCCAACTTGGCACTGGTGCCACCTTGGGTCTGGGAACCATCCTGCGTATCGTGGATTCTAAGGAGCCAGCCGGTCACTCCCAGCCACAGGCCCCCAAACACAAACCACAGCGCTTTTCCCTGGAAAACAAAACCCGCCTGCCGACATTTTGATGGCAGATTGCAGGAGCCACTTGCTACTATCAAATCAGCCCAACTTGGCACTGGTGCCACCATGGGTCTGGTCACCATCCTGCCTATCGTAGCTTTTCAGGAGCCAGCCGGTCACTCCCAGCCATAGGCCCCCAGACACAAAGCTCGGCCCGTTTCCCTGGCAAACAAAAGTAAGCTGCCCCGCTTCTGGATGGCAGATTGTAGGACGCACTTGGTACTATCAAACCAGCCCAACTTGGCACTGGTGCCACCTCTGGTCTGGGAACCATGGTGCGTATCGTGAATTCTAAGGAGCCAGCCGGCCACTCCCAGCCATAGGCACCCAAACACAAACAACGGCGCTTTTCCCTGGAAAACAAAACTCGCCTGCCAACTTTTTGATGGCAGATTGCAGGAGCCACTTGGTACTATCAAACCAGCTCAACTTGGCACTGGTGCCACCATGGGTCTGCTCACCATCCTGCCTATCGTAGCTTTTCAGGAGCCAGACGGTCACTCGCAGCCATAGGCCCCCAGACACAAACCTCGGCCCGTTTCCCTGGCAAACAAAAGTAAGCTGCCCCGCTTCTGCATGGCAGATTGCAGGAGCTATTTAGTACTATCAAACCAGCCCGACTTGGCAATGGTGCCACCTCAGGTCTGGGAACCATCCTGCGTATCGTGGATTCTAAGGAGCCAGCCGGCCACTCCCAGCCACAGGCGCCCAAACACAAACAACGGCGCTTTTCCCTGGAAAACAAAACTCGCCTGCCAAATTTTGACGGCAGATTGCAGGAGCCACTTGGTACTATCAAATCAGCCCAACTTGGGACTGGTGCCACCATGGGTCTGGTCACCATCCTGCCTATCGTAGCTTTTCAGGAGCCAGCCGGTCACTCCCAGCCATAGGCCCCCAGACAAAAACCTCGGCCCGTTTCCCTGGCATACAAAAGTAAGCTGCCCTGCTTCTGGATGGCAGATTGCAGGAACCACTTGGTACTATCAAACCAGCAAAACTTGGCACTGGTGCCACCTTGGGTCTGGATACCATGCTGCGTATCGTGGATTCTAAGGAGCCAGCCGGCCACTCCCAGCCACAGGCCCCCAAACACAAACAACGGCGCTTTTCCCTGGGAAACAAAACTCTCCTGCCAACTTTTTGATGGGAGATTGCAGGAGCCACTTGGTACTATCAAATCAGACCAACTTGGCACTGGTGCCACCATGGGTCTGGTCACCATCCTGCCTATCGTAGCTTTTCAGGAGCCAGCCGGTCACTCCCAGCCATAGGCCCCCAGACACAAACCTCAGCCCGTTTCCCTGACAAACAAAAGTAAGTTATCCCGCTTCTGGATGGCAGATTGCAGAAGCCACATGGTACTATCAAACCAGCCCGACTTGGCACTGGTGCCACCATGGGTCTGGTCACCATCCTGCCTATCGTGGATTCTAATTAGCCATCTGTCCACTCCCAGCCACAGGCCCCCAAACACAAACAACGGCGCTTTTCCCTGGAAAACAAAACTCGCCTGCCAACATTTTGATGGCAGATTGCAGGAGCCACTTGGTACTATCAAACCAGCCCAACTTGGCACTGGTGCCACCTTGGGTCTGGGAACCATGCTGCGTATCGTGGATTATAAGGAGCCAGCCGGCCACTCCCAGCCACAGGCCCCCAAACACAAACCACAGCGCTTTTCCCTGGAAAACAAAATTCGCCGGCCAACTTTTTGATGGCAGATTGCAGGAGCCACTTGGTACTATCAAATCAGCCCAACTTGGCACTAGTGCCACCATGGGTCTGGTCACCATCCTGCTTATCGTAGCTTTTCAGGAGCCAGCCGGTCACTCCCAGCCATAGGCGCCCAGACACAATGCTCTGCCCTTTTCCCTGGCAAACCAAAGTAAGCTGCCCCGCTTCTGGATGGCAGATTGCAGGAACCACTTGGTACTATCAAACCAGCCCAACTTGACACTGGTGCCACCATGGGTCTGGTCACCATCCTGCTTATCGTAGCTTTTCAGGACCTAGACGGTCACTCCCAGCCATAGGCCCCGTGACACAAAGCTCGGCCCGTTTCCCTGGCAAACAAAAGTAAGCTGTCCCGCTTCTGGATGGCAGATTGCAGGATCCACTAGGTATTATCAAACCAGCCCGACTTGGCACTGGTGCCACCTCTGGTCTGGGAACCATGCTGCGTATCGTGGATTCTAAGCAGCCAGCCGGCCACACCCAGCCACAGGCCCCCAAACACAAACAACGGCGCTTTTCCCTGGAAAACAAAACTCGCCTGCCAACATTTTGATGGCAGATTGCAGGAGCCACTTGGTACTATCAAACCAGCCCAACTTGGCACTGGTGCCACCATGGGTCTGGTCACCATCCTGCCTATCGTAGCTTTTCAGGAGCCAGCCGGTCACTCCAAGCCATAGGCCCCCAGACAAAAACCTCGGCCCGTTTCCCTGGCAAAGAAAAATAAGCTACCCCGCTTCTGGATGGCACATTGCAGGAGCCACTTTGCACCATCAAACCAGCCCGACTTGGCACTGGTGCCACCTCTGGTCTGGGAACCATCCTGCGTATCGTGGATTCTAATTAGCCATCCGTCCACTCCCAGCCACAGGCCCCCAAACAAAATCAACGGCGCTTTTCCCTGGAAAACAAAACTCGCCTAACAAATTTTGATGGCAGATTGCCGGAGCCACTGGGTACTATCAAACCAGCCCAACTTGACACTGGTGCCACCATGGGTCTGGTCACCATCCTGCCTATCTTAGCTTTTCAGGAGCCAGCCGGTCACTCCCAGCCATAGGCCCCCAGACAAAAAGCTCGGACCGTTTCCCTGGCAAACAAAAGTAAGTTATTCCGCTACTGGATGGCAGATTGCAGGAGCCACTTTTCACCATCAAACCAGCCCGACTTGGCACTGGTGCCACCTCTGGTCTGGGAACCATGCTGCGTATCGTGGATTCTAAGGAGCCAGCCGGCCACTCCCAGCCACAGGCCCCCAAACACAAACAACGGCGCATTTCCCTGGATAACAAACTCGCCTGCCAACTTTTTGATGGCAGATTGCAGGAGCCACTTGGTACTATCAAACCAGCCCAACTTGGCACTGGTGCCACCATGGGTCTGGTCACCATCCTGCCTATCGTAGCTTTTCAGGAGCCAGCCGGTCACTCCCAGCCATAGGCCCCCAGACACAAAACTCGGCCCGTTTCCCTGGCAAACAAAAGTAAGCTACCCCGCTTCTGGATGGCAGATTGCAGGACGCACTTGGTACTATCAAACCAGCCCAACTTGGCACTGGTGCCACCTCTGGTCTGGGAACCATGCTGCGTATCGTGGATTCTAAGGAGCCAGCCGGCCACTCCCAGCCACAGGCCCCCAAACAAAAACAACGGCGCTTTTCCCTGGAAAACAAAACTCGCCTGCCAACTTTTTGATGGCAGATTGCAGGAGCCACTTGGTACTATCAAATCAGCCCAACTTGGCACTGGTGCCACCATGGGTCTGGTCACCATCCTGCCTATCTTAGCTTTTCAGGAGCCAGCCGGTCACTCCCAGCCATAGGCCCCCAGACACAAAGCTCGGCCCGTTTCCCTGGCAAACAAAAGTAAGCTGCCCCGCTTCTGGATGGCAGATTGCAGGAGCCACTTGGTACTATCAAACCAGCCCAACTTGGCACTGGTGCCACCTTGGGTCTGGGAACCATCCTGCGTATCGTGGATTCTAAGGAGCCAGCCGGTCACTCCCAGCCACAGGCCCCCAAACACAAACCACAGCGCTTTTCCCTGGAAAACAAAACCCGCCTGCCGACATTTTGATGGCAGATTGCAGGAGCCACTTGCTACTATCAAATCAGCCCAACTTGGCACTGGTGCCACCATGGGTCTGGTCACCATCCTGCCTATCGTAGCTTTTCAGGAGCCAGCCGGTCACTCCCAGCCATAGGCCCCCAGACACAAAGCTCGGCCCGTTTCCCTGGCAAACAAAAGTAAGCTGCCCCGCTTCTGGATGGCAGATTGTAGGACGCACTTGGTACTATCAAACCAGCCCGACTTGGCACTGGTGCCACCTCTGGTCTGGGAACCATGGTGCGTATCGTGAATTCTAAGGAGCCAGCCGGCCACTCCCAGCCATAGGCACCCAAACACAAACAACGGCGCTTTTCCCTGGAAAACAAAACTCGCCTGCCAACTTTTTGATGGCAGATTGCAGGAGCCACTTGGTACTATCAAACCAGCTCAACTTGGGACTGGTGCCACCATGGGTCTGCTCACCATCCTGCCTATCGTAGCTTTTCAGGAGCCAGACGGTCACTCGCAGCCATAGGCCCCCAGACACAAACCTCGGCCCGTTTCCCTGGCAAACAAAAGTAAGCTGCCCCGCTTCTGCATGGCAGATTGCAGGAGCTATTTAGTACTATCAAACCAGCCCGACTTGGCACTGGTGCCACCTCAGGTCTGGGAACCATCCTGCGTATCGTGGATTCTAAGGAGCCAGCCGGCCACTCCCAGCCACAGGCCCCCAAACACAAACAACGGCGCTTTTCCCTGGGAAACAAAACTCTCCTGCCAACTTTTTGATGGGAGATTGCAGGAGCCACTTGGTACTATCAAATCAGACCAACTTGGCACTGGTGCCACCATGGGTCTGGTCACCATCCTGCCTATCGTAGCTTTTCAGGAGCCAGCCGGTCACTCCCAGCCATAGGCCCCCAGACACAAACCTCGGCCCGTTTCGCTGACAAACAAAAGTAAGTTATCCCGCTTCTGGATGGCAGATTGCCGGAGCCACTTGGTACTATCAAACCAGCCCGACTTGGCACTGGTGCCACCATGGGTCTGGTCACCATCCTGCCTATCGTGGATTCTAGTTAGCCATCCGTCCACTCCTAGCCACAGGCCCCCAAACAAAAACAACGGCGCTTTTCCCTGGAAAACAAAACTCGTCTGCCAACTTTTTCATGGCAGATTGCAGGAGCCACTTGGTACTATCAAACCAGCCCAACTTGGCACTGGTGCCACCTTGGGTCTGGGAACCATGCTGCGTATCGTGGATTATAAGGAGCCGGCCGGCCACTCCCAGCCACAGGCCCCCAAACACAAACCACAGCGCTTTTCCCTGGAAAACAAAATTCGCCGGCCAACTTTTTGATCGCAGATTGCAGGAGCCACTTGGTACTATCAAATCAGCCCAACTTGGCACTAGTGCCACCATGGGTCTGGTCACCATCCTGCTTATCGTAGCTTTTCAGGAGCCAGCCGGTCACTCCCAGCCATAGGCGCCCAGACACAATGCTCTGCCCTTTTGCCTGGCAAACCAAAGTAAGCTGCCCCGCTTCTGGATGGCAGATTGCAGGAACCACTTGGTACTATAAAACCAGCCCGACTTGGCACTGGTGCCACCTCTGGTCTGGGAACCATGCTGCGTATCGTGGATTCTAAGGAGCCAGCCGGCCACTCCCAGCCACAGGCCCCCAAACAAAAACAACGGCGCTTTTCCCTGGAAAACAAAACTCGCCTGCCAAATTTTTGATGGCAGATTGCAGGAGCCACTTGGTACTATCAAACCAGCCCAACTTGACACTGGTGCCACCATGGGTCTGGTCACCATCCTGCCTATCGTAGGTGTTCAGGCGCCAGCCGGTCACTCCCAGCCATAGGCCCCCAGACACAAAGCTCGGCGCGTTTCCTTGGCAAACAAAAGTAAGCTGCCCCGCTTCTGGATGGCAGATTGCAGGAGCCACTTGGTACTATCAAACCAGCCCAACTTGGCACTGGTGCCACCTTGGGTCTGGGAACCATCTTGCG
This sequence comes from Melospiza melodia melodia, assembly GCF_035770615.1. Lineage (NCBI taxonomy): Eukaryota > Metazoa > Chordata > Aves > Passeriformes > Passerellidae > Melospiza > Melospiza melodia. The sequence continues at coordinate 34,729,622 of NC_086195.1, read as the reverse complement.
TATCGTGGATTCTAAGGAGCCAGCCGGTCACTCCCAGCCACAGGCCCCCAAACAAAAACCACAGCGCTTTTCCCTGGAAAACAAACCCGCCTGCCGACATTTTGATGGCAGACTGCAGGAGCCACTTGCTGCTATCAAATCAGCCCAACTTGGCACTGGTGCCACCATGGGTCTGGTCACCATCCTGCCTATCGTAGCTTTTCAGGAGCCAGCCGTTCACTCCCAGTCATAGGCCCCCAGACACAAAGCTCGGCCCGTTTCCTTGGCAAACAAAAGTAAGCTGCCCCGCTTCTGGATGGCAGATTGTAGGACGCACTTGGTACTATCAAACCAGCCCGACTTGGCACTGGTGCCACCTCAGGTCTGGGAACCATCCTGCGTATCGTGGATTCTAAGCAGCCAGCCGGCCACTCCCAGCCACAGGCCCCCAAACACAAACAACGGCGCTTTTCCCTGGAAAACAAAACTCGCCTGCCAAATTTTGACGGCAGATTGCAGGAGCCACTTGGTACTATCAAATCAGCCCAACTTGGGACTGGTGCCACCATGGGTCTGGTCACCATCCTGCCTATCGTAGCTTTTCAGGAGCCAGCCGGTCACTCCCAGCCATAGGCCCCCAGACAAAAACCTCGGCCCGTTTCCCTGGCATACAAAAGTAAGCTGCCCTGCTTCTGGATGGCAGATTGCAGGAACCACTTGGTACTATCAAACCAGCAAAACTTGGCACTGGTGCCACCTTGGGTCTGGATACCATGCTGCGTATCGTGGATTCTAAGGAGCCAGCCGGCCACTCCCAGCCACAGGCCCCCAAACACAAACAACGGCGCTTTTCCCTGGGAAACAAAACTCTCCTGCCAACTTTTTGATGGGAGATTGAGGAAGACACTTGATTTTATCAAATCAGACCAACTTGGCACTGGTGCCACCATGGGTCTGGTCACCATCCTGCCTATCGTGGATTCTAATTAGCCATCCGTCCACTCCCAGCCACAGGCCCCCAAAAAAAAACAACGGCGCTTTTCCCTGGAAAACAAAACTCGTCTGCCAACTTTTTGATGGCAGATTGCCAGAGCCACTTGGTACTATCAAACCAGCCCAACTTGGCACTGGTGCCACCTTGGGTCTGGGAACCATGCTGCGTATCGTGGATTATAAGGAGCCAGCCGGCCACTCCCAGCCACAGGCCCCCAAACACAAACCACAGCGCTTTTCCCTGGAAAACAAAATTCGCCGGCCAACTTTTTGATGGCAGATTGCAGGAGCCACTTGGTACTATCAAATCAGCCCAACTTGGCACTGGTGCCACCATGGGTCTGGTCACCATCCTGCCTATCGTAGCTTTTCAGGAGCCAGCCGGTCACTCCCAGCCATAGGCCCCCAGACACAAAGCTCGGCCCGTTTCCCTGGCAAACAAAAGTAAGCTGCCCCGCTTCTGGATGGCAGATTGTAGGACGCACTTGGTACTATCAAACCAGCCCGACTTGGCACTGGTGCCACCTCTGGTCTGGGAACCATGGTGCGTATCGTGAATTCTAAGGAGCCAGCCGGCCACTCCCAGCCATAGGCACCCAAACACAAACAACGGCGCTTTTCCCTGGAAAACAAAACTCGCCTGCCAACTTTTTGATGGCAGATTGCAGGAGCCACTTGGTACTATCAAACCAGCTCAACTTGGGACTGGTGCCACCATGGGTCTGCTCACCATCCTGCCTATCGTAGCTTTTCAGGAGCCAGACGGTCACTCGCAGCCATAGGCCCCCAGACACAAACCTCGGCCCGTTTCCCTGGCAAACAAAAGTAAGCTGCCCCGCTTCTGCATGGCAGATTGCAGGAGCTATTTAGTACTATCAAACCAGCCCGACTTGGCACTGGTGCCACCTCAGGTCTGGGAACCATCCTGCGTATCGTGGATTCTAAGGAGCCAGCCGGCCACTCCCAGCCACAGGCCCCCAAACACAAACAACGGCGCTTTTCCCTGGGAAACAAAACTCTCCTGCCAACTTTTTGATGGGAGATTGCAGGAGCCACTTGGTACTATCAAATCAGACCAACTTGGCACTGGTGCCACCATGGGTCTGGTCACCATCCTGCCTATCGTAGCTTTTCAGGAGCCAGCCGGTCACTCCCAGCCATAGGCCCCCAGACACAAACCTCGGCCCGTTTCGCTGACAAACAAAAGTAAGTTATCCCGCTTCTGGATGGCAGATTGCCGGAGCCACTTGGTACTATCAAACCAGCCCGACTTGGCACTGGTGCCACCATGGGTCTGGTCACCATCCTGCCTATCGTGGATTCTAGTTAGCCATCCGTCCACTCCTAGCCACAGGCCCCCAAACAAAAACAACGGCGCTTTTCCCTGGAAAACAAAACTCGTCTGCCAACTTTTTCATGGCAGATTGCAGGAGCCACTTGGTACTATCAAACCAGCCCAACTTGGCACTGGTGCCACCTTGGGTCTGGGAACCATGCTGCGTATCGTGGATTATAAGGAGCCAGCCGGCCACTCCCAGCCACAGGCCCCCAAACACAAACCACAGCGCTTTTCCCTGGAAAACAAAATTCGCCGGCCAACTTTTTGATGGCAGATTGCAGGAGCCACTTGGTACTATCAAATCAGCCCAACTTGGCACTAGTGCCACCATGGGTCTGGTCACCATCCTGCTTATCGTAGCTTTTCAGGAGCCAGCCGGTCACTCCCAGCCATAGGCGCCCAGACACAATGCTCTGCCCTTTTGCCTGGCAAACCAAAGTAAGCTGCCCCGCTTCTGGATGGCAGATTGCAGGAACCACTTGGTACTATAAAACCAGCCCGACTTGGCACTGGTGCCACCTCTGGTCTGGGAACCATGCTGCGTATCGTGGATTCTAAGGAGCCAGCCGGCCACTCCCAGCCACAGGCCCCCAAACAAAAACAACGGCGCTTTTCCCTGGAAAACAAAACTCGCCTGCCAAATTTTTGATGGCAGATTGCAGGAGCCACTTGGTACTATCAAACCAGCCCAACTTGACACTGGTGCCACCATGGGTCTGGTCACCATCCTGCCTATCGTAGGTGTTCAGGCGCCAGCCGGTCACTCCCAGCCATAGGCCCCCAGACACAAAGCTCGGCGCGTTTCCTTGGCAAACAAAAGTAAGCTGCCCCGCTTCTGGATGGCAGATTGCAGGAGCCACTTGGTACTATCAAACCAGCCCAACTTGGCACTGGTGCCACCTTGGGTCTGGGAACCATCCTGCGTATCGTGGATTCTAAGGAGCCAGCCGGTCACTCCCAGCCACAGGCCCCCAAACAAAAACCACAGCGCTTTTCCCTGGAAAACAAACCCGCCTGCCGACATTTTGATGGCAGACTGCAGGAGCCACTTGCTGCTATCAAATCAGCCCAACTTGGCACTGGTGCCACCATGGGTCTGGTCACCATCCTGCCTATCGTAGCTTTTCAGGAGCCAGCCGGTCACTCCCAGCCATAGGCCCCCAGACAAAAACCTCGGCCCGTTTCCCTGGCATACAAAAGTAAGCTGCCCTGCTTCTGGATGGCAGATTGCAGGAACCACTTGGTACTATCAAACCAGCAAAACTTGGCACTGGTGCCACCTTGGGTCTGGATACCATGCTGCGTATCGTGGATTCTAAGGAGCCAGCCGGCCACTCCCAGCCACAGGCCCCCAAACACAAACAACGGCGCTTTTCCCTGGGAAACAAAACTCTCCTGCCAACTTTTTGATGGGAGATTGAGGAAGCCACTTGATTTTATCAAATCAGACCAACTTGGCACTGGTGCCACCATGGGTCTGGTCACCATCCTGCCTATCGTGGATTCTAATTAGCCATCCGTCCACTCCCAGCCACAGGCCCCCAAAAAAAAACAACGGCGCTTTTCCCTGGAAAACAAAACTCGTCTGCCAACTTTTTGATGGCAGATTGCCAGAGCCACTTGGTACTATCAAACCAGCCCAACTTGGCACTGGTGCCACCTTGGGTCTGGGAACCATGCTGCGTATCGTGGATTATAAGGAGCCAGCCGGCCACTCCCAGCCACAGGCCCCCAAACACAAACCACAGCGCTTTTCCCTGGAAAACAAAATTCGCCGGCCAACTTTTTGATGGCAGATTGCAGGAGCCACTTGGTACTATCAAATCAGCCCAACTTGGCACTAGTGCCACCATGGGTCTGGTCACCATCCTGCTTATCGTAGCTTTTCAGGAGCCAGCCGGTCACTCCCAGCCATAGGCGCCCAGACACAATGCTCTGCCCTTTTCCCTTGCAAACCAAAGTAAGCTGCCCCGCTTCTGGATGGCAGATTGCAGGAACCACTTGGTACTATAAAACCAGCCCAACTTGGCACTGGTGCCACCTCTGGTCTGGGAACCATGCTGCGTATCGTGGATTCTAAGGAGCCAGCCGGTCACTCCCACCCACAGGCCCCCAAACACAAACAACGGCACTTTTCCCTGGAAAACAAAACTCGCCTGCCAACATTTTGATGGCAGATTGCAGGAGCCACTTGGTACTATCAAACCAGCCCAACTTGGCACTGGTGCCACCATGGGTCTGGTCACCATCCTGCTTATCGTAGCTTTTCAGGAGCCAGCCGGTCACTCCCAGCCATAGGCCCCCAGACAAAAACCTCGGCCCGTTTCCCTGGCAAACAAAAGTAAGTTATCCCGCTTCTGGATGGCAGATTGCAGGAGCCACTTTTCACCATCAAACCAGCCCGACTTGGCACTGGTGCCACCTCTGGTCTGGGAACCATGCTGCGTATCGTGGATTCTAAGGAGCCAGCCGGCCACTCCCTGCCACAGGCCCCCAAACACAAACAACGGCGCTTTTCCCTGGATAACAAACTCGCCTGCCAACTTTTTGATGGCAGATTGCAGGAGCCACTTGGTACTATCAAACCAGCCCAACTTGGCACTGGTGCCACCATGGGTCTGGTCACCATCCTGCCTATCGTAGCTTTTCAGGAGCCAGGCGGTCACTCCCAGCCATAGGCCCTGAGACACAAACCTCGGCCCGTATCCCTGGCAAACAAAAGTAAGCTGCCCCGCTTCTGGATGGCAGATTGCAGGACGCACTTGGTACTATATACCAGCCCAACTTGGCACTGGTGCCACCTCTGGTCTGGGAACCATGCCGCGTATCGTGGATTCTAAGGAGCCCGCTGGCCACTCCCAGCCACAGGCCCCCAAACAGAAACAACGGCGCTTTTCCCTGGAAAACAAAACTCGCCTGCCAATTTTTCATGGCAGATTGCAGGAGCCACTTGGTACTATCAAATCAGCCCAACTTGGCACTGGTGCCACCATGGGTCTGGTCACCATCCTGCCTATCGTAGCTTTTCAGGAGCCAGCCGGTCACTCCCAGCCATAGGCCCCCAGACACAAACCTCGGCCCGTTTCCCTGGCAAACAAAAGTAAGCTGCCCCGCTTCTGCATGGCAGATTGCAGGAGCTATTTAGTACTATCAAACCAGCCCGACTTGGCACTGGTGCCACCTCAGGTCTGGGAACCATCCTGCGTATCGTGGATTCTAAGGAGCCAGCCGGCCACTCCCAGCCACAGGCCCCCAAACACAAACAACGGCGCTTTTCCCTGGGAAACAAAACTCTCCTGCCAACTTTTTGATGGGAGATTGCAGGAGCCACTTGGTACTATCAAATCAGACCAACTTGGCACTGGTGCCACCATGGGTCTGGTCACCATCCTGCCTATCGTAGCTTTTCAGGAGCCAGCCGGTCACTCCCAGCCATAGGCCCCCAGACACAAACCTCGGCCCGTTTCGCTGACAAACAAAAGTAAGTTATCCCGCTTCTGGATGGCAGATTGCCGGAGCCACTTGGTACTATCAAACCAGCCCGACTTGGCACTGGTGCCACCATGGGTCTGGTCACCATCCTGCCTATCGTGGATTCTAGTTAGCCATCCGTCCACTCCTAGCCACAGGCCCCCAAACAAAAACAACGGCGCTTTTCCCTGGAAAACAAAACTCGTCTGCCAACTTTTTCATGGCAGATTGCAGGAGCCACTTGGTACTATCAAACCAGCCCAACTTGGCACTGGTGCCACCTTGGGTCTGGGAACCATGCTGCGTATCGTGGATTATAAGGAGCCAGCCGGCCACTCCCAGCCACAGGCCCCCAAACACAAACCACAGCGCTTTTCCCTGGAAAACAATATTCGCCGGCCAACTTTTTGATGGCAGATTGCAGGAGCCACTTGGTACTATCAAATCAGCCCAACTTGGCACTAGTGCCACCATGGGTCTGGTCACCATCCTGCTTATCGTAGCTTTTCAGGAGCCAGCCGGTCACTCCCAGCCATAGGCGCCCAGACACAATGCTCTGCCCTTTTGCCTGGCAAACCAAAGTAAGCTGCCCCGCTTCTGGATGGCAGATTGCAGGAACCACTTGGTACTATAAAACCAGCCCGACTTGGCACTGGTGCCACCTCTGGTCTGGGAACCATGCTGCGTATCGTGGATTCTAAGGAGCCAGCCGGCCACTCCCAGCCACAGGCCCCCAAACAAAAACAACGGCGCTTTTCCCTGGAAAACAAAACTCGCCTGCCAAATTTTTGATGGCAGATTGCAGGAGCCACTTGGTACTATCAAACCAGCCCAACTTGACACTGGTGCCACCATGGGTCTGGTCACCATCCTGCCTATCGTAGGTGTTCAGGCGCCAGCCGGTCACTCCCAGCCATAGGCCCCCAGACACAAAGCTCGGCGCGTTACCTTGGCAAACAAAAGTAAGCTGCCCCGCTTCTGGATGGCAGATTGCAGGAGCCACTTGGTACTATCAAACCAGCCCAACTTGGCACTGGTGCCACCTTGGGTCTGGGAACCATCCTGCGTATCGTGGATTCTAAGGAGCCAGCCGGTCACTCCCAGCCACAGGCCCCCAAACAAAAACCACAGCGCTTTTCCCTGGAAAACAAACCCGCCTGCCGACATTTTGATGGCAGACTGCAGGAGCCACTTGCTGCTATCAAATCAGCCCAACTTGGGACTGGTGCCACCATGGGTCTGGTCACCATCCTGCCTATCGTAGCTTTTCAGGAGCCAGCCGGTCACTCCCAGCCATAGGCCCCCAGACAAAAACCTCGGCCCGTTTCCCTGGCATACAAAAGTAAGCTGCCCTGCTTCTGGATGGCAGATTGCAGGAACCACTTGGTACTATCAAACCAGCAAAACTTGGCACTGGTGCCACCTTGGGTCTGGATACCATGCTGCGTATCGTGGATTCTAAGGAGCCAGCCGGCCACTCCCAGCCACAGGCCCCCAAACACAAACAACGGCGCTTTTCCCTGGGAAACAAAACTCTCCTGCCAACTTTTTGATGGGAGATTGAGGAAGCCACTTGATTTTATCAAATCAGACCAACTTGGCACTGGTGCCACCATGGGTCTGGTCACCATCCTGCCTATCGTGGATTCTAATTAGCCATCCGTCCACTCCCAGCCACAGGCCCCCAAAAAAAAACAACGGCGCTTTTCCCTGGAAAACAAAACTCGTCTGCCAACTTTTTGATGGCAGATTGCCAGAGCCACTTGGTACTATCAAACCAGCCCAACTTGGCACTGGTGCCACCTTGGGTCTGGGAACCATGCTGCGTATCGTGGATTATAAGGAGCCAGCCGGCCACTCCCAGCCACAGGCCCCCAAACACAAACCACAGCGCTTTTCCCTGGAAAACAAAATTCGCCGGCCAACTTTTTGATGGCAGATTGCAGGAGCCACTTGGTACTATCAAATCAGCCCAACTTGGCACTAGTGCCACCATGGGTCTGGTCACCATCCTGCTTATCGTAGCTTTTCAGGAGCCAGCCGGTCACTCCCAGCCATAGGCGCCCAGACACAATGCTCTGCCCTTTTCCCTTGCAAACCAAAGTAAGCTGCCCCGCTTCTGGATGGCAGATTGCAGGAACCACTTGGTACTATAAAACCAGCCCAACTTGGCACTGGTGCCACCTCTGGTCTGGGAACCATGCTGCGTATCGTGGATTCTAAGGAGCCAGCCGGTCACTCCCACCCACAGGCCCCCAAACACAAACAACGGCACTTTTCCCTGGAAAACAAAACTCGCCTGCCAACATTTTGATGGCAGATTGCAGGAGCCACTTGGTACTATCAAACCAGCCCAACTTGGCACTGGTGCCACCATGGGTCTGGTCACCATCCTGCTTATCGTAGCTTTTCAGGAGCCAGCCGGTCACTCCCAGCCATAGGCCCCCAGACAAAAACCTCGGCCCGTTTCCCTGGCAAACAAAAGTAAGTTATCCCGCTTCTGGATGGCAGATTGCAGGAGCCACTTTTCACCATCAAACCAGCCCGACTTGGCACTGGTGCCACCTCTGGTCTGGGAACCATGCTGCGTATCGTGGATTCTAAGGAGCCAGCCGGCCACTCCCTGCCACAGGCCCCCAAACACAAACAACGGCGCTTTTCCCTGGATAACAAACTCGCCTGCCAACTTTTTGATGGCAGATTGCAGGAGCCACTTGGTACTATCAAACCAGCCCAACTTGGCACTGGTGCCACCATGGGTCTGGTCACCATCCTGCCTATCGTAGCTTTTCAGGAGCCAGGCGGTCACTCCCAGCCATAGGCCCTGAGACACAAACCTCGGCCCGTATCCCTGGCAAACAAAAGTAAGCTGCCCCGCTTCTGGATGGCAGATTGCAGGACGCACTTGGTACTATATACCAGCCCAACTTGGCACTGGTGCCACCTCTGGTCTGGGAACCATGCCGCGTATCGTGGATTCTAAGGAGCCCGCTGGCCACTCCCAGCCACAGGCCCCCAAACAGAAACAACGGCGCTTTTCCCTGGAAAACAAAACTCGCCTGCCAATTTTTCATGGCAGATTGCAGGAGCCACTTGGTACTATCAAATCAGCCCAACTTGGCACTGGTGCCACCATGGGTCTGGTCACCATCCTGCCTATCGTAGCTTTTCAGGAGCCAGCCGGTCACTCCCAGCCATAGGCCCCCAGACACAAACCTCGGCCCGTTTCCCTGGCAAACAAAAGTAAGCTACCCCGCTTCTGGATGGCAGATTTCAGGAGCCACTTTGCACCATCAAACTAGCCCGACTTGGCACTGGTGCCACCTCTGGTCTGGGAACCATGCTGCGTATCGTGGATTCTAAGGAGCCATCCGTCCACTCCCAGCCACAGGCCCCCAAACACAAACAACGGCGCTTTTCCCTGGAAAACAAAACTCGCCTGCCAACTTTTTCATGGCAGATTGCAGGAGCCACTTGGTACTATCAAACCAGCCCAACTTGGCACTGGTGCCACCATGGGTCTGGTCACCATCCTGCCTATCGTAGCTTTTCAGGAGCCAGCCGGTCACTCGCAGCCATAGGCCCCCAGACACAAACCTCGCCCCGTTTCCCTGGCAAACAAAAGTAAGCTGCCCCGCTTCTGGATGGCAGATTGCAGGACGCACTGGGTAGTATCAAACCAGCCCGACTTGGCACTGGTGCCACCTCTGGTCTGGGAACCATCCTGCGTATCGTGGATTCTAAGGAGCCAGCCGGCCACTCCCAGCCACAGGCCCCCAAACACAAACAACGGCGCTTTTCCCTGGAAAACAAAACTCGCCTGCCAACATTTTGATGGCAGATTGCAGGAGCCACTTGGTACTATCAAACCAGCCCAACTTGGCACTGGTGCCACCATGGATCTGGTCACCATCCTGCCTATCGTAGCTTTTCAGGACCTAGCCGGTCACTCCAAGCCATAGGCGCCCAGACAAAAAGCTCGGCCCGTTTCCCTGGCAAACAAAGTAAGCTGCCCCGCTTCTGGATGGCAGATTGCAGGAACCACTTGGTACTATCAAACCAGCCCGACTTGGCACTGGTGCCACCTTGGGTCTGGGAACCATCCTGCGTATCGTGGATTCTAAGGAGCCAGCCGGTCACTCCCAGCCACAGGCCCCCAAACACAAACAACGGCGCTTTTCCCTGGAAAACAAAACTCGCCTGCCAATATTTTGATGGCAGATTGCAGGAGCCACTTGCTACTATCAAATCAGCCCAACTTGGCACTGGTGCCACCATGGGTCTGGTCACCATCCTGCCTATCGTAGCTTTTCAGGAGCCAGACGGTCACTCCCTGCCATAGGCCCCCAGACAAAAACCTCGGCCCGTTTCCCTGGCAAACAAAAGTAAGCTACCCCGCTTCTGGATGGCAGATTGCAGGAGCCACTTTGCACCATCAATCTAGCCCGACTTGGCACTGGTGCCACCTCAGGTCTGGGAACCATCCTGCGTATCGTTCATTCTAAGGAGCCAGCCGGCCACTCCAGCCACAGGCCCCCAGACACAAACAACGGCGCTTTTCCCTGGAAAACAAAACTCGCCTGCCAACTTTTAGATGGCAGATTGCAGGAGCCACTTGGTACTGTCAAATCAGCCCAACTTGGCACTGGTGCCACCATGGGTCTGGTCACCATCCTGCCTATCGTAGCTTTTCAGGACCTAGCAGGTCACTCCCAGCCATAGGCGCCCAGACACAAAGCTCGGCCCGTTTCCCTGGCAAACAAAAGTAAGCTGCCCCGCTTCTGGATGGCAGATTTCCGGAGCCACTTGGTACTATCAAACCAGCCCGACTTGGCACTGGTGCCACCTCTGGTCTGGGAACCATGCTGCGTATCGTGGATTCTAAGGAGCCAGCCGGCCACTCCCAGCCACAGGCCCCCAAACACAAACAACGGCGCTTTTCCCTGGAAAACAAAACTCGCCTGCCAACATTTTGATGGCAGATTGCAGGAGCCGCTTGCTACTATCAAATCAGCCCATCTTGGCACTGGTGCCACCATGGGTCTGGTCACCATCCTGCCTATCGTAGGTGTTCAGGCGCCAGCCGCTCACTCCCAGCCATAGGCCCCCAGAGAAAAACCTCGGCCCGTTTCCCTGGCAAACAAAAGTAAGCTGCCCCGCTTCTGGATGGCAGATTGCAGGAGCCACTTTGCACCATCAAACCAGCCCAACTTGGCACTGGTGCCACCTCTGGTCTGGGAACCATGCTGTGTATCGTGGATTCCAATTAGCAAGCCGGCCACTCCCAGCCACAGGCCTCCAAACACAAACAACGGCGCTTTTCCCTGGAAAACAAAACTCGCCTGCCAACTTTTTGATGGCAGATTGCAGGAGCCACTTGGTACTATCAAACCAGCCCAACTTGGCACTGGTGCCACCATGGGTCTGGTCACCATCCTGCCTATCGTAGCTTTTCAGGACCTAGACGGTCACTCCCAGCCATAGGCCCCGTGGCACAAAGCTCGGCCCGTTTCCCTGGCAAACAAAAGTAAGCTGTCCCGCTTCTGGATGGCAGATTGCAGGATCCACTAGGTATTATCAAACCAGCCCGACTTGGCACTGGTGCCACCTCTGGTCTGGGAACCATCCTGCGTATCGTGGATTCTAAGCAGCCAGCCGGCCGCTCCCTGCCACAGGCCCCCAAACACAAACAACGGCGCTTTTCCCTGGAAAACAAAACTCGCCTGCCAACATTTTGATGGCAGATTGCAGGAGCCACTTGGTACTATCAAACCAGCCCAACTTGGCACTGGTGCCACCATGGGTCTGGTCACCATCCTGCCTATCGTAGCTTTTCAGGAGCCAGCCGGTCACTCCAAGCCATAGGCCCCCAGAGAAAAACCTCGGCCCGTTTCCCTGGCAAAGAAAAATAAGCTACCCCGCTTCTGGATGGCACATTGCAGGAGCCACTTTGCACCATCAAACCAGCCCGACTTGGCACTGGTGCCACCTCTGGTCTGGGAACCATCCTGCGTATCGTGGATTCTAATTAGCCATCCGTCCACTCCCAGCCACAGGCCCCCAAACAAAATCAACGGCGCTTTTCCCTGGAAAACAAAACTCGCCTGCCAAATTTTGATGGCAGATTGCCGGAGCCACTGGGTACTATCAAACCAGCCCAACTTGACACTGGTGCCACCATGGGTCTGGTCACCATCCTGCCTATCGTAGCTATTCAGGAGCCAGCCGGTCACTCCCAGCCATAGGCCCCCAGACAAAAAGCTCGGACCGTTTCCCTGGCAAACAAAAGTAAGTTATTCCGCTACTGGATGGCAGATTGCAGGAGCCACTTTTCACCATCAAACCAGCCCGACTTGGCACTGGTGCCACCTCTGGTCTGGGAACCATGCTGCGTATCGTGGATTCTAAGGAGCCAGCCGGCCACTCCCAGCCACAGGCCCCCAAACACAAACAACGGCGTATTTCCCTGGATAACAAACTCGCCTGCCAACTTTTTGATGGCAGATTGCAGGAGCCACTTGGTACTATCAAACCAGCCCAACTTGGCACTGGTGCCACCATGGGTCTGGTCACCATCCTGCCTATCGTAGCTTTTCAGGAGCCAGCCGGTCACTCCCAGCCATAGGCCCCGAGACACAAACCTCGGCCCGTTTCCCTGGCAAACAAAAGTAAGCTACCCCGCTTCTGGATGGCAGATTGCAGGAAGCACTTGGTACTATCAAACCAGCCCAACTTGGCACTGGTGCCACCTCTGGTCTGGGAACCATGCTGCGTATCGTGGATTCTAAGGAGCCAGCCGGTCACTCCCAGCCACAGGCCCCCAAACACAAACCACAGCGCTTTTCCCTGGAAAACAAAACCCGCCTGCCGACATTTTGATGGCAGATTGCAGGAGCCACTTGCTACTATCAAATCAGCCCAACTTGGCACTGGTGCCACCATGGGTCTGGTCACCATCCTGCCTATCGTAGCTTTTCAGGAGCCAGCCGGTCACTCCCAGCCATAGGCCCCCAGACACAAAGCTCGGCCCGTTTCCCTGGCAAACAAAAGTAAGCTGCCCCGCTTCTGGATGGCAGATTGTAGGACGCACTTGGTACTATCAAACCAGCCCGACTTGGCACTGGTGCCACCTCTGGTCTGGGAACCATGGTGCGTATCGTGAATTCTAAGGAGCCAGCCGGCCACTCCCAGCCATAGGCACCCAAACACAAACAACGGCGCTTTTCCCTGGAAAACAAAACTCGCCTGCCAACTTTTTGATGGCAGATTGCAGGAGCCACTTGGTACTATCAAACCAGCTCAACTTGGCACTGGTGCCACCATGGGTCTGCTCACCATCCTGCCTATCGTAGCTTTTCAGGAGCCAGACGGTCACTCGCAGCCATAGGCCCCCAGACACAAACCTCGGCCCGTTTCCCTGGCAAACAAAAGTAAGCTGCCCCGCTTCTGCATGGCAGATTGCAGGAGCTATTTAGTACTATCAAACCAGCCCGACTTGGCACTGGTGCCACCTCAGGTCTGGGAACCATCCTGCGTATCGTGGATTCTAAGGAGCCAGCCGGCCACTCCCAGCCACAGGCGCCCAAACACAAACAACGGCGCTTTTCCCTGGAAAACAAAACTCGCCTGCCAAATTTTGATGGCAGATTGCAGGAGCCACTTGGTACTATCAAATCAGCCCAACTTGGGACTGGTGCCACCATGGGTCTGGTCACCATCCTGCCTATCGTAGCTTTTCAGGAGCCAGCCGGTCACTCCCAGCCATAGGCCCCCAGACAAAAACCTCGGCCCGTTTCCCTGGCATACAAAAGTAAGCTGCCCTGCTTCTGGATGGCAGATTGCAGGAACCACTTGGTACTATCAAACCAGCAAAACTTGGCACTGGTGCCACCTTGGGTCTGGATACCATGCTGCGTATCGTGGATTCTAAGGAGCCAGCCGGCCACTCCCAGCCACAGGCCCCCAAACACAAACAACGGCGCTTTTCCCTGGGAAACAAAACTCTCCTGCCAACTTTTTGATGGGAGATTGCAGGAGCCACTTGGTACTATCAAATCAGACCAACTTGGCACTGGTGCCACCATGGGTCTGGTCACCATCCTGCCTATCGTAGCTTTTCAGGAGCCAGCCGGTCACTCCCAGCCATAGGCCCCCAGACACAAACCTCGGCCCGTTTCGCTGACAAACAAAAGTAAGTTATCCCGCTTCTGGATGGCAGATTGCCGGAGCCACTTGGTACTATCAAACCAGCCCGACTTGGCACTGGTGCCACCATGGGTCTGGTCACCATCCTGCCTATCGTGGATTCTAATTAGCCATCCGTCCACTCCTAGCCACAGGCCCCCAAACAAAATCAACGGCGCTTTTCCCTGGAAAACAAAACTCGTCTGCCAACTTTTTGATGGCAGATTGCCAGAGCCACTGGGTACTATCAAACCAGCCCAACTTGGCACTGGTGCCACCTCAGGTCTGGGAACCATGCTGCGTATCGTGGATTATAAGGAGCCAGCCGGCCACTCCCAGCCACAGGCCCCCAAACACAAACCACAGCGCTTTTCCCTGGAAAACAAAATTCGCCGGCCAACTTTTTGATGGCAGATTGCAGGAGCCACTTGGTACTATCAAATCAGCCCAACTTGGCACTAGTGCCACCATGGGTCTGGTCACCATCCTGCTTATCGTAGCTTTTCAGGAGCCAGCCGGTCACTCCCAGCCATAGGCGCCCAGACACAATGCTCTGCCCTTTTCCCTGGCAAACCAAAGTAAGCTGCCCCGCTTCTGGATGGCAGATTGCAGGAACCACTTGGTACTATAAAACCAGCCCGACTTGGCACTGGTGCCACCTCTGGTCTGGGAACCATGCTGCGTATCGTGGATTCTAAGGAGCCAGCCGGCCACTCCCAGCCACAGGCCCCCAAACAAAAACAACGGCGCTTTTCCCTGGAAAACAAAACTCGCCTGCCAAATTTTTGATGGCAGATTGCAGGAGCCACTTGGTACTATCAAACCAGCCCAACTTGACACTGGTGCCACCATGGGTCTGGTCAACATCCTGCCTATCTTAGCTTTTCAGGAGCCAGCCGGTCACTCCCAGCCATAGGCCCCCAGACACAAAGCTCGGCCCGTTTCCCTGGCAAACAAAAGTAAGCTGCCCCGCTTCTGGATGGCAGATTGCAGGAGCCACTTGGTACTATCAAACCAGCCCAACTTGGCACTGGTGCCACCTTGGGTCTGGGAACCATCCTGCGTATCGTGGATTCTAAGGAGCCAGCCGGTCACTCCCAGCCACAGGCCCCCAAACACAAACCACAGCGCTTTTCCCTGGAAAACAAACCCGCCTGCCGACATTTTGATGGCAGATTGCAGGAGCCACTTGCTGCTATCAAATCAGCCCAACTTGGCACTGGTGCCACCATGGGTCTGGTCACCATGCTGCCTATCGTAGCTTTTCAGGAGCCAGCCGGTCACTCCCAGTCATAGGCCCCCAGACAAAAAGCTCGGCCCGTTTCCCTGGCAAACAAAAGTAAGCTGCCCCGCTTCTGGATGGCAGATTGTAGGACGCACTTGGTACTATCAAACCAGCCCGACTTGGCACTGGTGCCACCTCTGGTCTGGGAACTATGGTGCGTATCGTGGATTCTAAGGAGCCAGCCGGCCACTCCCACCCATAGGCACCCAAACACAAACAACGGCGCTTTTCCCTGGAAAACAAAACTCGCCTGCCAACTTTTTGATGGCAGATTGCAGGAGCCACTTGGTACTATCAAACCAGCTCAACTTGGCACTGGTGCCACCATGGGTCTGCTCACCATCCTGCCTATCGTAGCTTTTCAGGAGCCAGACGGTCACTCGCAGCCATAGGCCCCCAGACAAAAACCTCGGCCCGTTTCCCTGGCAAACAAAAGTAAGCTGCCCCGCTTCTGCATGGCAGATTGCAGGAGCTATTTAGTACTATCAAACCAGCCCGACTTGGCACTGGTGCCACCTCAGGTCTGGGAACCATCCTGCGTATCGTGGATTCTAAGGAGCCAGCCGGCCACTCCCAGCCACAGGCCCCCAAACACAAACAACGGCGCTTTTCCCTGGAAAACAAAACTCGCCTGCCAAATTTTGACGGCAGATTGCAGGAGCCACTTGGTACTATCAAATCAGCCCAACTTGGGACTGGTGCCACCATGGGTCTGGTCACCATCCTGCCTATCGTAGCTTTTCAGGAGCCAGCCGGTCACTCCCAGCCATAGGCCCCCAGACAAAAACCTCGGCCCGTTTCCCTGGCATACAAAAGTAAGCTGCCCTGCTTCTGGATGGCAGATTGCAGGAACCACTTGGTACTATCAAACCAGCAAAACTTGGCACTGGTGCCACCTTGGCTCTGGATACCATGCTGCGTATCGTGGATTCTAAGGAGCCAGCCGGCCACTCCCAGCCACAGGCCCCCAAACACAAACAACGGCGCTTTTCCCTGGGAAACAAAACTCTCCTGCCAACTTTTTGATGGGAGATTGCAGGAGCCACTTGGTTTTATCAAATCAGCCCAACTTGGCACTGGTGCCACCATGGGTCTGGTCACCATCCTGCCTATCGTGGATTCTAATTAGCCATCCGTCCACTCCCAGCCACAGGCCCCCAAAAAAAAACAACGGCGCTTTTCCCTGGAAAACAAAACTCGTCTGCCAACTTTTTGATGGCAGATTGCCAGAGCCACTTGGTACTATCAAACCAGCCCAACTTGGCACTGGTGCCACCTTGGGTCTGGGAACCATGCTGCGTATCGTGGATTATAAGGAGCCAGCCGGCCACTCCCAGCCACAGGCCCCCAAACACAAACCACAGCGCTTTTCCCTGGAAAACAAAATTCGCCGGCCAACTTTTTGATGGCAGATTGCAGGAGCCACTTGGTACTATCAAATCAGCCCAACTTGGCACTAGTGCCACCATGGGTCTGGTCACCATCCTGCTTATCGTAGCTTTTCAGGAGCCAGCCGGTCACTCCCAGCCATAGGCGCCCAGACACAATGCCCTGCCCTTTTCCCTGGCAAACCAAAGTAAGCTGCCCCGCTTCTGGATGGCAGATTGCAGGAACCACTTGGTACTATAAAACCAGCCCGACTTGGCACTGGTGCCACCTCTGGTCTGGGAACCATGCTGCGTATCGTGGATTCTAAGGAGCCATCCGTCCACTCCCAGCCACAGGACCCCAAACAAAAACAACGGCGCTTTTCCCTGGAAAACAAAACTCGCCTGCCAAATTTTTGATGGCAGATTGCAGGAGCCACTTGGTACTATCAAACCAGCCCAACTTGACACTGGTGCCACCATGGGTCTGGTCACCATCCTGCCTATCTTAGCTTTTCAGGAGCCAGCCGGTCACTCCCAGCCATAGGCCCCCAGACACAAAGCTCGGCCCGTTTCCCTGGCAAACAAAAGTAAGCTGCCCCGCTTCTGGATGGCAGATTGCAGGAGCCACTTGGTACTATCAAACCAGCCCAACTTGGCACTGGTGCCACCTTGGGTCTGGGAACCATCCTGCGTATCGTGGATTCTAAGGAGCCAGCCGGTCACTCCCAGCCACAGGCCCCCAAACACAAACCACAGCGCTTTTCCCTGGAAAACAAACCCGCCTGCCGATATTTTGATGGCAGATTGCAGGAGCCACTTGCTGCTATCAAATCAGCCCAACTTGGCACTGGTGCCACCATGGGTCTGGTCACCATCCTGCCTATCGTAGCTTTTCAGGAGCCAGCCGGTCACTCCCAGCCATAGGCCCCCAGACACAAAGCTCGGCCCGTTTCCCTGGCAAACAAAAGTAAGCTGCCCCGCTTCTGGATGGCAGATTGTAGGACGCACTTGGTACTATCAAACCAGCCCGACTTGGCACTGGTGCCACCTCTGGTCTGGGAACTATGGTGCGTATCGTTCATTGTAAGGATCCAGCCGGCCACTCCAGCCCCAGGCCCCCAGACACAAACAACGGCGCTTTTCCCTGGAAAACAAAACTCGCCTGCCAACTTTTTGATGGCAGATTGCAGGAGCCACTTGCTGCTATCAAATCAGCCCAACTTGGCACTGGTGCCACCATGGGTCTGGTCACCATCCTGCCTATCGTAGCTTTTCAGGAGCCAGCCGGTCACTCCCAGCCATAGGCCCCCAGACACAAAACTCGGCCCGTTTCCCTGGCAAACAAAAGTAAGCTACCCCGCTTCTGGATGGCAGATTGCAGGAGCCACTTTGCACCATCAAACTAGCCCGACTTGGCACTGGTGCCACCTCAGGTCTGGTCACCATCCTGCCTATCGTGGATTCTAATTAGCCATCCGTCCACTCCCAGCCACAGGCCCCCAAACAAAAACAACGGCGCTTTTCCCTGGAAAACAAAACTCGTCTGCCAACTTTTTGATGGCAGAATGCCAGAGCCACTTGGTACTATCAAACCAGCCCAACTTGGCACTGGTGCCACCTTGGGTCTGGGAACCATGCTGCGTATCGTGGATTATAAGGATCCAGCCGGCCACTCCCAGCCACAGGCCCCCAAACACAAACCACAGCGCTTTTCCCTGGAAAACAAAATTCGCCGGCCAACTTTTTGATGGCAGATTGCAGGAGCCACTTGGTACAATCAAATCAGCCCAACTTGGCACTGGTGCCACCATGGGTCTGGTCACCATCCTGCTTATCGTAGCTTTTCAGGAGCCAGCCGGTCACTCCCAGCCATAGGCGCCCAGACACAATGCTCTGCCCTTTTCCCTGGCAAACCAAAGTAAGCTGCCCCGCTTCTGGATGGCAGATTGCAGGAACCACTTTTCACCATCAAATAGCCCGACTTGGAACTGGAGCCATCTCTGGTCTGGGAACCATGCTGCGTATCGTGGATTCTAAGGAGCCAGCCGGCCACTCCCAGCCACAGGCCCCCAAACACAAACAACGGCGCTTTTCCCTGGAAAACAAAACTCGCCTGACAACTTTTTGATGGCAGATTGCAGGAGCCACTTGCTACTATCAAATCAGCCCAACTTGGCACTGGTGCCACCATGGGTCTGGTCACCATCCTGCCTATCGTAGCTTTTCAGGAGCCAGCCGGTCACTCCCAGCCATAGGCTCCCAGACAAAAACCTCGGCCCGTTTCACTGGCAAACAAAAGTAAGCTGCCCCGCTTCTGGATGGCAGATTGCAGGAACCACTTGGTACTATAAAACCAGCCCGACTTGGCACTGGTGCCACCTCTGGTCTGGGAACCATGCTGCGTATCGTGGATTCTAAGGAGCCAGCCGGCCACTCCCAGCCAAAGGCCCCCAAACACAAACAACGGCGCTTTTCCCTGGAAAACAAAACTCGCCTGCCAACTTTTTGATGGCAGATTGCAGGAGCCACTTGGTACTATCAAACCAGCCCAACTTGGCACTGGTGCCACCATGGGTCTGGTCACCATCCTGCCTACCTTAGCTTTTCAGGACCTAGCCGGTCACTCCCAGCCATAGGCCCCCAGACACAAATCTCGACCCGTTTCCCTGGCAAACAAAAGCAAGCTGTCCCGCTTCTGGATGGCAGATTGTAGGACGCACTCGGTACTATCAAACCAGCCCGACTTGGCACTGGTGCCACCTCTGGTCTGGGAACCATCCTGCCTATCGTGGATTCTAAGGAGCCAGCCGGCCACTCCCAGACATAGGCCCCCAAACAGAAACAACGGCGCTTTTCCCTGGAAAACAAAACTCGCCTGCCAACTTTTTGATGGCAGATTGCAGGAGCCACTTGGTGCTATCAAACCAGCCCAACTTGGCACTTGTGCCACCATGGGTCTGCTCACCATTCTGCCTATCGTAGCTTTTCAGGAGCCAGCCGCTCACTCCCAGCCATAGGCCCCCAGACACAAAGCTCGGCCCTTTTCCCTGGCAAACAAAAGTAATCTGCCCCGCTTCTGGATGGCAGATTGCAGGAACCACTTTGCACCATCATACTAGCCCGACTTGGCACTGGTGCCACCTTGGGTCTGGGAACCATGCCGCGTATCGTGGATTCTAAGGAGCCAGCCGGCCACTCCCAGCCACAGGCCCCCAAACACAAACAACGGCGCTTTTCCCTGGAAAACAAAACTCGCCTGCCAAATTTTGACGGCAGATTGCAGGAGCCACTTGGTACTATCAAATCAGCCCAACTTGGGAATGGTGCCACCATGGGTCTGGTCACCATCCTGCCTATCGTAGCTTTTCAGGAGCCAGCCGGTCACTCCCAGCCATAGGCCACCAGACAAAAACCTCGGACCGTTACCCTGGCAAACAAAAGTAAGCTGCCCTGCTTCTGGATGGCAGATTGCAGGAACCACTTGGTACTATCAAACCAGCAAAACTTGGCACTGGTGCCACCTTGGGTCTGGATACCATGCTGCGTATCGTGGATTCTAAGGAGCCAGCCGGCCACTCCCAGCCACAGGCCCCCAAACACAAACAACGGCGCTTTTCCCTGGAAAACAAAACTCTCCTGCCAACTTTTTGATGGCAGATTGCAGGAGCCACTTGGTTTTATCAAATCAGCCCAACTTGGCACTGGTGCCACCATGGGTCTGGTCACCATCCTGCCTATCGTAGCTTTTCAGGAGCCAGCCGGTCACTCGCAGCCATAGGCCCCCAGACAAAAAGCTCGGCCCGTTTCCCTGGCAAACAAAAGTAAGCTACCCCGCTTCTGGATGGCAGATTGCAGGAGCCACTTTGCACCATCAAACTAGCCCGTCTTGGCACTGGTGCCACCTCTGGTCTGGGAACCATCCTGCGTATCGTGGATTTTAAGGAGCCAGTCGGCCACTCCCAGCCATACGCCTCCAAACACAAACAACGGTCCGTTTCCCTGGCAAAGAAAAGTAAGCTGCCCCGCTTCTGGATGTCAGATTGCAGGAACCACTTGTTGCCAAGTTGGGGTGGTTTGATAGTACCAAGTGGCTCCTGCAATCTTCCATCAAAAAGGTGGCAAGCGAGTTTTGTTTTCCAGGGAAAAGCGCCGTTGTTTGTGTTTGGGGGCCTGTGGCTGGGAGTGGCCAGCTGTCTCCTTAGAATCCACGATACGCAGGATGGGTCCCAGACCAGAGGTGGCACCAGTGCCAAGTCGGGCTGGTTTGATGGTGCAAAGTGACTCCTGCAATCTGCCATCCAGAAGCAGGGTAGCTTACTTTTGTTTACCAGGGAAACGGGCAGAGCTTTGTGTCTGGGGGCCTATGGCTGGGAGTGACCGGCTGCCTCCTGAAAAGCTACGATAGGCAGGATGGTGACCAGACCCATGGTGGCACCAGTGCCAAGTTGGGCTGGTTTGATAGTACCAAGTGGCTCCTGCAATCTGCCATCAAAAAGTTGGCAGGTGAGTTTTGTTTTCCAGGGAAAAGCGCCGTTGTTTGTGTTTGGGGGCCTGTGGCTGGGAGTGGCCAGCTGGCTCCTTAGAATCCACGATACGCAGGATGGTTCCCAGACCAGAGGTGGCACCAGTGCCAAGTCGGGCTGGTTTGATGGTACAAAGTGGCTCCTGCAATCTGCCATCCAGAAGCGGGGTAGCTTACTTTTGTTTGCCAGGGAAACGGGCCGAGGTTTGTGACTGGGGGCCTATGGCTGGGAGTGACCGGCTGGCGCCTGAAAAGCTACGATAGGCAGGATGGTGACCAGACCCATGGTGGCACCAGTGTCAAGTTGGGCTGGTTTGATAGTACCAAGTGGCTCCTGCAATCTGCCATCAAAAAGTTGGCAGGCCAGTTTTGTTTTCCAGGGAAAAGCGCCGTTGTTTGTGTTTGGAGGCCTGTGGCTGGGAGTGGCCGGCTGCCTCCTTTGAACCCAGGATACGCAGGATGGTTCCCAGAGCCAAGGTGGCGCCAGTGCCAAGTTGGGCTGGTTTGATAGTACCAAGCGGCTCCTGCAATCTGCCATCCAGAAGCGGGACAGCTTAATTTTGTTTCCCAGGGCAACGGGCCGAGGTATTTGTCTGGGGGCCTATGGCTGGAAGTGACTGGCTGGCTACTGAAAAGCTACGATAGGCAGGATGGTTACCAAACTCATGGTGGCACCAGTGCCAAGTCGGGCTGGTTTGATAATACTAAATAGCTCCTGCAATCTGCCATCCAGACGGGGGGCAGCGGATTTTTGTTTGCTGCAGAAAAGTTCCGTGGTTTTTTTTTGGGGGTATATGGCTGGACGTGGCCGGCTGGCTCCTTAAAAGATCGATACGCAGGATTGTTCCCTGACCCAAGGTGGCATCAGTGCCAAGTCGGGCTGTTTTCGTAGTACCAAGTGCGTCCTGCAATTTGCCATCCAGAAGAGGGGCAGTTGAGTTTTGTTTGCCAGAGAAAAGGGCCGTGGTATATGTTTGGGGGCATATGGTTGAGAGTGGCCGGCTGGCCCCTGAAAATCCACGATAGGCAGGATGGTTCCCAGAACCAAGGTGGCACCAGTGCCATGTTGGCCTGGTTTGATAGTACCATGTGGCTCCTGCAATCTGCCATCCAGAAGCGGGGCTGCTTACTTTTGTTTGCCAGGGAAACGGGCCGAGATATTTGTCTGGGGGCCTATGGCTGGGAGTGAGCGGCTGGCTCCTGAAAAGCTACGATAGGCAGGATGGTGACCAGACCCATGGTGGCACCAGTGCCAAGTTGGGCTGGTTTGATAGTACCAAGTGGCTCCTGCAATCTGCCATCAAAAAGTTGTCAGGCGAGTTTTGTTTTCCAGGGAAAAGCGCCGTTGTTCTTGTTTAGAGGCCTGTGGCTGGGAGTGGCCGGCTGCCTCCTTTGAACCCAGGATACGCAGGATGGTTCCCAGACCCAAGGTGGCACCAGTGCCAAGTTGGGCTGGTTTGATAGTACCAAGTGGATCCTGCAATCTGCCATCCAGAAGCGGGACAGCTTACCTTTGTTTCCCAGGGAAACGGGCCGAGGTATTTGTCTGGGGGCCTATGGCTGGGAGTGACCAGCTGGCTACTGAAAAGCTACGATAGGCAGGATGGTTACCAGACTCATGGTGGCACCAGTGCCAAGTCGGGCTGGTTTGATAATACGAAATAGCTCCTGAAATCTGCCATTCAGACGCGGGGCAGCGGATTTTTGTTTGCTGGAGAAAAGTTCCGTGGTTTTTTTTTGGGGGTATATGGCTGGACGTGGCCGGCTGGCTCCTTAAAAAGATCGATACGCAGGATTGTTCCCTGACCCAAGGTGGCATCACTGCCAAGTCGGGCTGTTTTCGTAGTACCAAGTGCGTCCTGCAATTTGCCATCCAGAAGAGGGGCAGTTGAGTTTTGTTTGCCAGAGCAAAGGGCCGTGGTATGTGTTTGGGGGCATATGGCTGAGAGTGGCCGGCTGGCCCCTGAAAATCCACGATAGGCAGGATGGTTCCCAGAGCCAAGGTAGCACCAGTGCCATGTTGGCCTGGTTTGATAGTACCATGTGGCTGCTGTAATCTGCCATCCAGAAGCGGGGCAGATTACTTTTGTTTGCCAGGGAAAAGGGCCGAGCTTTGTGTCTGGGGGCCTATGGCTGCGAGTGACCGGCTGGCTCCTGAAAAGCTACGATAGGCAGGATGGTGACCAGACCCAAAGTGGAACCAGTACCAAGTTGGGCTGGTTTGATAGTACCAAGTGGCTCCTGCAATCTGCCATCAAAAATTTGGCAGGCGAGTTTTGTTTTCCAGGGAAAAGCGCCGTTGTTTAGAGGCCTGTGGCTGGGAGTGGCCGCCTGTCCTCGTAGAATCTACGTTACGCAGCATGGTTCCCAGAGCCAAGGTGGCACCAGGGCCAAGTCGGGCAGGTTTGATAGTACCAAATGCATCCTGCAATCTGCCATCCAAAAGCGGGGCAGTTTACTTTTGTTTGCCAGGGAAACGGGCCGAGGTTTGTGTCTGGGGGCCTATGGCTGGGAGTGACCGTCTGGCTCCTGAAAAGCTACGATAGGCAGGATGTTTACCAGACCCATGGTGGCACCAGTGCCAAGTTGGGCTGATTTGATAGTACCAAGTGGCTCCTGCAATCTGCCATCCAGAATCGGGGCAGCTTACTTTTGTTTTCCAGGGAAACGGGCCGAGGTTTGTGTCTGGGGGTCTATGGCTGGGAGTGACCGGCTGGCTCCTGAAAAGCTACGATAGGCAGGATGGTGACCAGACCCATGGTGGCACCAGTGCCAAGTTGGGCTGGTTTGATAGCACCAAGTGGCTCCTGCAATCTGCCATCAAAATGTTGGCAGGCGATTTTTGTTTTCCAGGGAAAAGCGCCGTTGTTTGTGTTTGGGCGCCTGTGGCTCAGAGTGGCCGGGTGGCTGCTTAGAATCCACGATACGCCGGATGGTTCCCAGACCCAAGGTGGTACCAGTGCCAAGTCGGGCTGGTTTGACACTACCAAGTGGCTCCTGCAATCTGCCATCCAGAATCGGGGCAGCTTAATTCTGTTTGCCAGGGAAACGGTCCGAGGTTTGTGTCTGGGGGCCTATGGCTGGGAGTGACCGGCTGGCTCCTGAAATGCTACAATAGGCAGGATGGTTCCCAGACCCATAGTGGCACCAGTGCCAAGTTGGGATGATTTGATAGTACCAAGTGGCTCCTGCAATCTGCCATCAAAAAGTTGGCAGGCGAGTTTTGTTTTCCAGGGAAAAGCGCCGTTGTTTGTGTTTGGGGGCCTGTGGCTGGGAGTGGCCGGCTGGCTCCTTAGAATCCACGATATGCAGGATTGTTCCCAGACCCAAGGTGGCACCAGTGCCAAGTCGGGCTGGTTTGATGGTACCAAGTGGCTCCTGCAATCTGCCATCCAGACGCGGGGCAGCGGATTTTTGTTTCCATGAGAAATGGTCCGTGGTTTGTTTTTGGGGGTATATGGCTGGGCGTGGCCGGCTGGCTCCTTAAAAAGCTCGATATGCAGGATGGTTCCCTGACACAAGGTGGCACCAGTGCCACGTCGGGCGGTTTTCGTAGTACAAAGTGCGTCCTAAAATTTGCCATCCAGAAGAGGGGCAGTTGAGTTTTGTTTGCCAGAGAAAAGGGCCGTGGTTTGTTTTTGGGGGCATATGGCTGATAGTGGCCGGCTGCCCCCTGAAAATCCACAATAAGCAGGATGGTTCCCACACCAGAGGTGTCACCAGTGCCAAGTCGGGGTGGTTTGATAGTACTAAATAGCTCCTGCAATCTGCCATGCAGAAGCGGGGCAGCTTACTTTTGTTTCCCAGGGAAACGGGCCGAGGTTTGTGTCTGGGGGCCTATGGCTGCGAGTGACCGGCTGGCTCCTGAAAAGCTACGATAGGCAGGATGGTGACCAGACCCATGGTGGCACCAGTCCCAAGTTGGGCTGGTTTGATAGTACCAAGTTGCTCCGGCAATCTGCCATCAAAAAGTTGGCAGGCGAGTTTTGTTTTCCAGGGAAAAGCGCCGTTGTTTGTGTTTGGGGGCCTGTGGCTGGGAGTGGCTAGCTGGCTCCTTAGAACCCACGATACGCAGGATGGTTCCCAGACCAGAGGTGGCACCAGTGCCAAGTTGGGCTGGTTTGATGGTGCAAAGTGGCTCCTGCAATCTGCCATCCAGAAGCGGGGTAGCTTACTTTTGTTTGCCAGGGAAACGGGCCGAAATATTTGTCTAGGGGCCTCTGGCTGGGGGTGACTGGGTGGCACCTGAAAAGCTACGATAGGCAGGATGGTGACCAGACCCATGGTGGCACCAGTGCCAAGTTGGGCTGATTTGATAAAACCAAGTGGCTCCTGCAATCTGCCATCAAATGTTTGGCAGGCGAGTTTTGTTTTCCAGGGAAAAGCACCGTTGTGTGTGTTTTGGGGCCTGTGGCTGGGAGTGGCCAGCTGGCTCCTTAGAATCCACGATACGCAGGATGGTTCCCAGACCCAAGGTGGCACCAGTGCCAAGTCGGGCTGGTTTGATAGTACCAAGTGGTTCCTGCAATCTGCCATCCAGAAGCGGGGCAGCTGAATTTTGTTTGCCAGAGAAAAAGGCTGTTGTTTGTGTTTCGGGGCCTGTGGCTGGCAGTGGCCGGCTGGCTCCTGAAAATCCATGATACGCAGGATGGTTCCCAGACCCAAGGTGGCACCAGTGCCAAGTAGGGCTGGTTTCATAGTACCCAGTGGCTCCTGCAATCTCCCATCTGGAAGAGGGGCAGTTGAGTTTTGTTTTCCAGAGAAAAGGGCCGTGGGTTGTGTTTGGGGGCATATGGCTGGGAGTGGCCGGCTGTCTCATTAAAAAGATCGATACGCAGGATGGTTCCCAGACCCAAGGTGGCACCAGTGCCAAGTCGGGCTGTTTTTATAGTACCAAGTGCGTCCTGCAATTTGCCATCCAGAAGAGGGGCAGTGGAGTTTTGTTTGCCAGAGAATAGCGCCGTTGTTTGTGTTTGGGGGCTTGTGACTGGGAGTGGCCGGCTGGCTCCTTTGAACCCACGATACGCAGGATGGTTCCCAGACCCAAGGTGGCACCAGTGCCAAGTCGGGCTGGTTTGATACTACCAAGTGCGTCCTGCAATCTGCCATCCAGAAGCGGGGCAGCTTAATTTTGTTTGCCAGGGAAACGGGCCGTGGGTTTTGTTTGGGGGCCTATGGCTGAGAGTGGCCGGCTGGCTCCTGAAAATCCACGCTAGGCAGCATGGTTCCCAGATGCAAGGTGGCACCAGTGCCAAGTCGGGCTGGTTTGATGGTGCAAAGTGGCTCCTGCAATCTGCCATCCAGAAGCGGGGCAGCTGATTTTTGTTTGCCAGAGAAAAATTCCGTGGATTGTTTTTGGGGGCATATTGCTGGGAGTGGCCGGCTGGCTCCTTAAAATGCTCGATACGCATGATGGTTCCCAGGTCCAAGGTGTCACCACTACCAAGTCGGCCTGCGGTTTTAGTATCAAGTTCATCCTGCAATTTGCCATCCAGAAGAGGGGCAGTTGAGTTTTGTTTGCCAGAGAACAGGGCCGAGGTTTCTGTTTGGGGACATATGGCTGAGAGTGGCCGGCTGGCCCCTGAATATCCACGATACACAGCATGGTTCCCAGATCCAAGGTGGCACCAGTGCCAAGTTGGGCTGGTTTGATAGTACCAAGTGGCTCCTGCAATCTGCCATCCAGAAGCGGGGCAGCTTACTTTTGTTTGCCAGGTAAACGGGCCGAGGTTTGTGACTGGGGACGTATGGCTGGGAGTGACCGGCTGGAACCTGGAAAGCTACAATAGGCAGGATGGTGACCAGACCCATGGTGGCACCAGTGCCAAGTTGGGCTGGTTTGATAGTACCAAGTGGCTCCTGCAATCTGCCATCAAAAAGTTGGCAGGCGAGTTTTGTTTTCCAGGGAAAAGCGCCGTTGTTTGTATTTGGGGGCCTGTGGCTGGGAGTGGCCGGCTGGCTCCTTTGAACCCACGATACGCAGGATGGTTCCCAGACCCAAGGTGGCACCAGTGCCAAGTCGGGCTGGTTTGATACTACCAAGTGCGTCCTGCAATCTGCCATCCAGAAGCGGGGCAGCTTAATTTTGTTTGCCAGGGAAACGGGCCGTGGGTTTTGTTTGGGGGCCTATGGCTGAGAGTGGCCGGCTGGCTCCTGAAAATCCACGCTAGGCAGCATGGTTCCCAGATGCAAGGTGGCACCAGTGCCAAGTCGGGCTGGTTTGATGGTGCAAAGTGGCTCCTGCAATCTGCCATCCAGAAGCGGGGCAGCTGATTTTTGTTTGCCAGAGAAAAATTCCGTGGATTGTTTTTGGGGGCATATTGCTGGGAGTGGCCGGCTGGCTCCTTAAAATGCTCGATACGCATGATGGTTCCCAGGTCCAAGGTGTCACCACTACCAAGTCGGCCTGCGGTTTTAGTATCAAGTTCATCCTGCAATTTGCCATCCAGAAGAGGGGCAGTTGAGTTTTGTTTGCCAGAGAACAGGGCCGAGGTTTCTGTTTGGGGACATATGGCTGAGAGTGGCCGGCTGGCCCCTGAATATCCACGATACACAGCATGGTTCCCAGATCCAAGGTGGCACCAGTGCCAAGTTGGGCTGGTTTGATAGTACCAAGTGTCTCCTGCAATCTGCCATCCAGAAGCGGGGCAGCTTACTTTTGTTTGCCAGAGAAATAGGCCTAGGTTTTTGTCTGGGGGCCTGTGGCTAGGAGTGGCCGGCTGGCTCCTAAGAATCCACGATACGCAGGATGTTTCCCAGATCCAAGGTGGCACCTGTGCCAAGTCGGGCTGGTTTGATAGTACCAAGTGGCTCCTGCAATCTGCCATCCAGAAGCGGGACAGCTTACTTTTGTTTGCCAGGGAAACGGGCCGAGGTTTGTGTTTGGGGGCCTATGGCTGAGAGTGACCGGCTGGCTCCTGAAAAGCTACAATAGGCAGGATGGTGACCAGACCCATGGTGGCACCAGTGCCAAGTTGGGCTGGTTTGATAGTACCAAGTGGTTCCTGCAATCTGCCATCCAGAAGCAGGGCAGCTGAGTTTTGTTTGCCAGAGAAAAGGGCCTTGGTTTGTGTTTGGGGGCATATGGCTGGGTGTGGCCAGCTGGCTCCTTAAAATGCACGATATGCAACATGGCTCCCAGACCCAAGGTGGCACCAGTGCCAAGTTGGGCTGGTTTGATAGTACCAAGTGGCTCCTGCAATCTTCCATGATCACGTGGAGAAATACTTTCTGGTTTCAGCCTCATGCTCTTTCTTCTCTCCCTCAACTTCTCTATCACCTCTCATCTGGTTCACATGCGCTGTCTTCAAGGTCCACAGGCTACTTTTCACAGAATCTTCTGGCCTGATGAAGTAAGAATGATGAATAGAACAGAGCTGGGATCTATTTTCCAGTTTGGATAAAATGCATTCTGCACACAAATCCAAGGAGAACGTGCTGCCCCAATGCCCAGAAAATCTTTCACTCCTGCTAGTGTTCTACGTCAACCGCAACTTAGTCTGAAAGAAAAGCTTTTTCTCTGAGAGCATCTGAGAGGTTTGCATGAAGCACTGATATCTGACATATGCAATTTTGAATAGGAGAGGAAAAAGAAAATGGCAAGGAGTTTTTAATTTTAGTGGTTTCAATTTTAATTTCCGTGCACTTTTTCAAAACTTGTCAGCTCAAATGCCCATCAACATCTTTTAGTCATCTGTAAGTCAGTATTCATATAAAATGTGCTTCAAATCCAAAGAATTTCAAATTTGCACTCCAAGCTTCTATGCCTAGATTTATGATTTCCTACACATATTAGATGAAAGGAAGGCCTTTTTTACTGTGGGAGTGCTGGAACACTGGAACAGGTTGCCCAGAGAAGTTGTGGGTGTCCCATCCCTGAAAGTATTCAAGGTCACCTTGGACGGGGCTTGGAGCAGCAACAAAGGAGAAGCTTGATGGTAGAGAAACAAAGTCGGACTATAGAAGAAACTCGGATTGAAGTATAGGATCAAGTTTTCTCTCAGCTCTTGGGGTAAATTCAAAGTTGTACAAAATGACATTTATCTGTGCTATTCACTACTGTAACAGAAAGTTTCATGAAAACTGTACAGAAGATAGTAAATTTTAAAAGAGATAAGAATTACAGCATAAAATCCATGGGATAGGTTACAACATGAGACACTCTCTAAGAGAAAATCTCTTTGTTTCAGCACTTCATCGGGGTAAGATTTCATGAAGTGCCAAAGAAGGCGGCAAAATATCATTCGGGACATTATTTACTGGAATTCAGCCTGGCCATTAGTAGGAACTGCCTTTGAACATATCATGTAGATATACCACACACACTTTCCCTTCACTGAAAAATTACTGTTTACAACAAATAAGCAATTGACGATCAAAATTGATTGAAAGCATCTTAAACATGTCAAGTATTTCATTGTAGATGATCTGTGATCCAAATGCTTCTTCCACCTTCGAGAGGGACAGAAGAATTCTTCCATATCATGATGGTTTAAAATTGTATCAACCAATGTTTTCTGCTGAAAAGATATCATCTATTTTTTTCTATTTTTGGAAGAAAATATTCCTAGACATACAACAGGTGAGAACTAAGTAATTTTAAAGAAACAAATGAAATGAAAATATTCTGTAAATAGAATGAAATGAAAAGCTGTGTTTTAAATAGGAGCTAAATATTAAACAGAATTTTTGTACCAGGCATTTGAATTACTGCACCAGCTCTTTTGCCCATCAAGAGAGGCATTTAGCATTTCAGTCTTTTCCAAGGTGTTCATGATCTGCTATGCTGATCTCTGTGTGTGCCTAGGTGTGTGTGGAGGGGGGGGCATATGAAGGGGAGTGTGTATGTTTGCTTTACAATTGTTGTGGCAGATTCATGCCTCAGCTCCACATTTTGTTTTAAAAAGGTCACACCGAGTGGATATGAAGTTTACTATCAACAAGAGATCGATTCCCAAATCATCCATTTGACTCTCCCTTATAAATCATGTGCTTTGTTGCATATTTTATCAAATATACTTTCAAGCCAGATGGAGGAAGGAGGATGTGGGAATCCCTCCACCATCTTGCAACTTTTATGTAAGTAGGTTTTCAAGAAAATCATCATTTCTCTTTTAAATATGTCTGGAACAGGCATGATGGTAGTGTCAACCTGTTGGAGTTTTTGTTGCTGGAAGAAGTTGTACAAAAGGATTGGTTTTTACATTGACCAGTTACTGAATCAAGCGCAGGAATACATTGGAAATTTAGCTGGGGGTTCCTTTTCCCAGCAGACTACTTCTAGAACGAGCTTGTACACTGAAGCTGACTCTTTTGCTCTCTTTTTGTTTCTTTCCTATTTTCTTGGCTTCTTTGCCACTATCTAGACAATTTTGGAACTTTGTTCCCAACTAAAATGGTTTCAATAGTCTGATTGTGATCATACATTTTTACAAGGAATTTTTAAAATCTTTCCTCGAGTCCAGAAAGTCAAGGACTTAGATCTTTTTCTTCCCTTATCAATATTGCCATGAAATTGATAAATAAAGACCAACTCTTTATTTTTGTTTTTAACCCACGTAGATAATTCCCATCCATTAATCCATTTTGTGGACCAATAGCTGCCATTCTGATGGAAGCTGTCACTTCTTAACAATAGGCATTCTGTGACTATGTTGACTGCACTTTGGGTGAAGATCCTAACTGGTCTTAGATATACATAGGGAGAAATTTGCTCAGCCAGTGTCAGTCTTAAGCATGCGTATCAGAAGATCTTTCTAGAGCTGGGAATTTTCCCATGAAAGGGATTCAGTTAGGGAAGAGACACTTGTGCCAGAGTTTTACATTCTTCTTGAACACTGCTTAAGGAACTTAGATGCCATGTCCATTTGGATCTCTGTCTGCACAGAACTTTGTCATGCCAGTGCTTTGAAATGCATCTTGAAGAGAATTCACTAGCACAGAATGAAAGAGAGTGGAAGGGGTTGGTGGGGCTAACCAGGCCCAACCCCCCTGCCTAAACCAGGATACCTAGAGCCTCTTGCCCAGGATTCTATCTGGGTGTACTTTTAATGTCTTCAAAGATCCAGGCTCCACAATCTTTCTGGGCAGTCTGTGCCGTGGTTCAGTCACCCTGACAGTAAAGAAACATTTACTGATGTTCAAAGGCAATCTCCTGTATTTCAGTGTGTGCCCACTGCCTCTTGTCTTTTCCCTCAGCATCACTGAAAAGACACTGATTCCCTCCCCTTTGCACTATTGCTTCCATATGTATGTGTGATGCCATGTAGAGGTATGTCAAAAACCTCCCTGAAGCCCAGGCAGATAATATTCCCTTCATCTACCAGTCAAGTTGATTCATCAGAGGAGTTTAAAGTGATGTTCAGCATGAAATTCCCCTGAAAAATCATACTAACTACATTATTTGGTCATCTGTCATGTGCCTGGCAAGGATTTCCAGGAAGAGCTGCTTCATCAACTTCCTGGGGATAAAAAAGAGGCTGGCTGGTTTGTACTATGGCGAGTCCTCTTAATTGCCTTTTTTGAAGATGGGTGTCATTTGCTAACATCCACCCTTTAGCTCCTCTTCTCATCTACACCTCGGCAAAAAGCTTTTCCACTATGTCTGGCTAGGAAAAACTGTGCCAGCACAGAAAACATCTCCCATCGTGTTCTAGAAGTTGCACGGATGTCTGCCAAGTGTTTGGCAGGAAGAAAAGAAAAGTTGTCCAAAACAGCTTCCAATCGAATGTTCCTGTGATTGGAAAAGTCAGGAGAGTGCAAAGGTACTGTTTTCTATCAGTTGGCAAGGTGCGCACACAATCCCAGTGTTGTACAGCTTGCTTCTTCACCTTCCCGAAGCTGCCGCTCTCGCCGGCTGCCGGAGCCCAAGAAGCGGCTTCTTCGCGCAAAGACGATTGTGCCGCTCACAGTGCTCTCCTTAGCGCAGCTTCTGCCGAAAGACGCCCGGCAGCGGCTCTTACCTCCGGAGAGCATCCTACCTTCGTCTTTCGCGTCTTTTGTAGTCTACATCTTAGCAAAACGCTTCTCCACTAGGTCTGGCTAGGAAAAACTGTGCCAGCACAGAAAACATCTCCCATCGTGTTCTAGAAGTTGCACGGATGTCTGCCAAGTGTTTGGCAGGAAGAAAAGAAAAGTTGTCCAAAACAGCTTCCAATCGAATGTTCCTGTGATTGGAAAAGTCAGGAGAGTGCAAAGGTACTGTTTTCTATCAGTTGGCAAGGTGCGCACACAATCCCAGTGTTGTACAGCTTGCTTCTTCACCTTCCCGAAGCTGCCGCTCTCGCCGGCTGCCGGAGCCCAAGAAGCGGCTTCTTCGCGCAAAGACGATTGTGCCGCTCACAGTGCTCTCCTTAGCGCGGCTTCTGCCGAAAGACGCCCGGCAGCGGCTCTTACCTCCGGAGAGCATCCTACCTTCGTCTTTCGCGTCTTATGTAGTCTACACCTCGGCAAAAAGCTTTTCCACTATGTCTGGCTAGGAAAAACTGTGCCAGCACAGAAAACATCTCCCATCGTGTTCTAGAAGTTGCACGGATGTCTGCCAAGTGTTTGGCAGGAAGAAAAGAAAAGTTGTCCAAAACAGCTTCCAATCGAATGTTCCTGTGATTGGAAAAGTCAGGAGAGTGCAAAGGTACTGTTTTCTATCAGTTGGCAAGGTGCGCACACAATCCCAGTGTTGTACAGCTTGCTTCTTCACCTTCCCGAAGCTGCCGCTCTCGCCGGCTGCCGGAGCCCAAGAAGCGGCTTCTTCGCGCAAAGACGATTGTGCCGCTCACAGTGCTCTCCTTAGCGCAGCTTCTGCCGAAAGACGCCCGGCAGCGGCTCTTACCTCCGGAGAGCATCCTACCTTCGTCTTTCGCGTCTTTTGTAGTCTACATCTTAGCAAAACGCTTCTCCACTAGGTCTGGCTAGGAAAAACTGTGCCAGCACAGAAAACATCTCCCATCGTGTTCTAGAAGTTGCACGGATGTCTGCCAAGTGTTTGGCAGGAAGAAAAGAAAAGTTGTCCAAAACAGCTTCCAATCGAATGTTCCTGTGATTGGAAAAGTCAGGAGAGTGCAAAGGTACTGTTTTCTATCAGTTGGCAAGGTGCGCACACAATCCCAGTGTTGTACAGCTTGCTTCTTCACCTTCCCGAAGCTGCCGCTCTCGCCGGCTGCCGGAGCCCAAGAAGCGGCTTCTTCGCGCAAAGACGATTGTGCCGCTCACAGTGCTCTCCTTAGCGCGGCTTCTGCCGAAAGACGCCCGGCAGCGGCTCTTACCTCCGGAGAGCATCCTACCTTCGTCTTTCGCGTCTTATGTAGTCTACACCTCGGCAAAAAGCTTTTCCACTATGTCTGGCTAGGAAAAACTGTGCCAGCACAGAAAACATCTCCCATCGTGTTCTAGAAGTTGCACGGATGTCTGCCAAGTGTTTGGCAGGAAGAAAAGAAAAGTTGTCCAAAACAGCTTCCAATCGAATGTTCCTGTGATTGGAAAAGTCAGGAGAGTGCAAAGGTACTGTTTTCTATCAGTTGGCAAGGTGCGCACACAATCCCAGTGTTGTACAGCTTGCTTCTTCACCTTCCCGAAGCTGCCGCTCTCGCCGGCTCCCGGAACCGAAGAATCGGCTTCTTCGCGCAAAGACGATTGTGCCGCTCACAGGGCTCTCCTTAGCGCGGCTTCTGCTGAAAGACGCCCGGCAGCGGCTCTTAACTCCGGAGAGCATCCTACCTTCGTCTTTCGCGTCTTATGTAGTCTACATCTTAGCAAAACGCTTTTCCACTATGTCTGGCTAGGAAAAACCGTGCCAGCCCAGAAAACATCTCCCATCGTTTTCTAGAAGTTGCAGATATGTCTGCCAAGTGTTTGGCAGGAAGAAAAGAAAAGTTGTCCAAAACAGCTTCCAATCGAATGTTCATGTGATTGGAAGAGTCAGGAGAGTGCAAAGGTACTGTTTTCTATCAGTTGGCAAGGTGCGCACACAATCCCAGTGTTGTACAGCTTGCTTCTTCACCTTCCCGAAGCTGCCGCTCTCGCCGGCTGCCGGAGCCCAAGAAGCGGCTTCTTCGCGCAAAGACGATTGTGCCGCTCACAGTGCTCTCCTTAGCGCAGCTTCTGCCGAAAGACGCCCGGCAGCGGCTCTTACCTCCGGAGAGCATCCTACCTTCGTCTTTCGCGTCTTATGTAGTCTACACCTCGGCAAAAAGCTTTTCCACTATGTCTGGCTAGGAAAAACTGTGCCAGCACAGAAAACATCTCCCATCGTGTTCTAGAAGTTGCACGGATGTCTGCCAAGTGTTTGGCAGGAAGAAAAGAAAAGTTGTCCAAAACAGCTTCCAATCGAATGTTCCTGTGATTGGAAAAGTCAGGAGAGTGCAAAGGTACTGTTTTCTATCAGTTGGCAAGGTGCGCACACAATCCCAGTGTTGTACAGCTTGCTTCTTCACCTTCCCGAAGCTGCCGCTCTCGCCGGCTCCCGGAACCGAAGAATCGGCTTCTTCGCGCAAAGACGATTGTGCCGCTCACAGGGCTCTCCTTAGCGCGGCTTCGGCTGAAAGACGCCCGGCAGCGGCTCTTAACTCCGGAGAGCATCCTACCTTCGTCTTTCGCGTCTTATGTAGTCTACATCTTAGCAAAACGCTTTTCCACTATGTCTGGCTAGGAAAAACCGTGCCAGCCCAGAAAATATCTCCCATCGTTTTCTAGAAGTTGCAGATATGTCTGCCAAGTGTTTGGCAGGAAGAAAAGAAAAGTTGTCCAAAACAGCTTCCAATCGAATGTTCCTGTGATTGGAAGAGTCAGGAGAGTGCAAAGGTACTGTTTTCTATCAGTTGGCAAGGTGCGCACACAATCCCAGTGTTGTACAGCTTGCTTCTTCACCTTCCCGAAGCTGCCACTCTCAGGAGGTAAGAGCCGCTGCCGGGCGTCTTTCGGCAGAAGCCGCGCTAAGGGGAGCACTGTGAGCGGCACAATCGTCTTTGCGCGAAGAAGCCGATTCTTCGGTTCCGGGAGCCGGCGAGAGCGGCAGCTTCGGGAAGGTGAAGAAGCAAGCTGTACAACACTGGGATTGTGTGCGCACCTTGCCAACTGATAGAAAACAGTACCTTTGCACTCTCCTGACTTTTCCAATCACAGGAACATTCGATTGGAAGCTGTTTTGGACAACTTTTCTTTTCTTCCTGCCAAACACTTGGCAGACATCCGTGCAACTTCTAGAACACGATGGGAGATGTTTTCTGTGCTGGCACAGTTTTTCCTAGCCAGACATAGTGGAAAAGCTTTTTGCCGAGGTGTAGACTACATAAGACGCGAAAGACGAAGGTAGGATGCTCTCCGGAGGTAAGAGCCGCTGCCGGGCATCTTTCAGCAGAAGCCACGCTAAGGAGAGCACTGTGAGCGGCACAATCGTCTTTGCGCGAAGAAGCCGCTTCTTGGGCTCCGGCAGCCGGCGAGAGCGGCAGCTTCGGGAAGGTGAAGAAGCAAGCTGTACAACACTGGGATTGTGTGCGCACCTTGCCAACTGATAGAAAACAGTACCTTTGCACTCTCCTGACTTTTCCAATCACATGAACATTCGATTGGAAGCTGTTTTGGACAACTTTTCTTTTCTTCCTGCCAAACACTTGGCAGACATCCGTTGCAACTTCTAGAACACGATGGGAGATGTTTTCTGTGCTGGCACAGTTTTTCCTAGCCAGACATAGTGGAAAAGCTTTTTGCCGAGGTGTAGACTACATAAGACGCGAAAGACGAAGGTAGGATGCTCTCCGGAGGTAAGAGCCGCTGCCGGGCGTCTTTCGGCAGAAGCCGCGCTAAGGAGAGCACTGTGAGCGGCACAATCGTCTTTGCGCGAAGAAGCCGCTTCTTGGGCTCCGGCAGCCGGCGAGAGCGGCAGCTTCGGGAAGGTGAAGAAGCAAGCTGTACAACACTGGGATTGTGTGCGCACCTTGCCAACTGATAGAAAACAGTACCTTTGCACTCTCCTGACTTTTCCAATCACAGGAACATTCGATTGGAAGCTGTTTTGGACAACTTTTCTTTTCTTCCTGCCAAACACTTGGCAGACATCCGTGCAACTTCTAGAACACGATGGGAGATGTTTTCTGTGCTGGCACAGTTTTTCCTAGCCAGACATAGTGGAAAAGCTTTTTGCCGAGGTGTAGATGAGAAGAGGAGCTAAAGGGTGGATGTTAGCAAATGACACCCATCTTCAAAAAAGGCAATTAAGAGACTCGCCATAGTACAAACCAGCCAGCCTCTTTTTTATCCCCAGGAAGTTGATGAAGCAGCTCTTCCTGGAAATCCTTGCCAGGCACATGACAGATGACCAAATAATGTAGTTAGCATGATTTTTCAGGGAATTTCATGCTGAACATCACTTTAAACTCCTCTGATGAATCAACTTGACTGGTAGATGAAGGGAATATTATCTGCCTGGCTTCAGGGAGGTTTTTGACATACCTCTACATGGCATCACACATACATATGGAAGCAATAGTGCAAAGGGGAGGGAATCAGTGTCTTTTCAGTGATGCTGAGGGAAAAGACAAGAGGCAGTGGGCACACACTGAAATACAGGAGATTGCCTTTGAACATCAGTAAATGTTTCTTTACTGTCAGGGTGACTGAACCACGGCACAGACTGCCCAGAAAGATTGTGGAGCCTGGATCTTTGAAGACATTAAAAGTACACCCAGATAGAATCCTGGGCAAGAGGCTCTAGGTATCCTGGTTTAGGCAGGGGGGTTGGGCCTGGTTAGCCCCACCAACCCCTTCCACTCTCTTTCATTCTGTGCTAGTGAATTCTCTTCAAGATGCATTTCAAAGCGCTGGCATGACAAAGTTCTGTGCAGACAGAGATCCAAATGGACATGGCATCTAAGTTCCTTAAGCAGTGTTCAAGAAGAATGTAAAACTCTGGCACAAGTGTCTCTTCCCTAACTGAATCCCTTTCATGGGAAAATTCCCAGCTCTAGAAAGATCTTCTGATACGCATGCTTAAGACTGACACTGGCTGAGCAAATTTCTCCCTATGTATATCTAAGACCAGTTAGGATCTTCACCCAAAGTGCAGTCAACATAGTCACAGAATGCCTATTGTTAAGAAGTGACAGCTTCCATCAGAATGGCAGCTATTGGTCCACAAAATGGATTAATGGATGGGAATTATCTACGTGGGTTAAAAACAAAAATAAAGAGTTGGTCTTTATTTATCAATTTCATGGCAATATTGATAAGGGAAGAAAAAGATCTAAGTCCTTGACTTTCTGGACTCGAGGAAAGATTTTAAAAATTCCTTGTAAAAATGTATGATCACAATCAGACTATTGAAACCATTTTAGTTGGGAACAAAGTTCCAAAATTGTCTAGATAGTGGCAAAGAAGCCAAGAAAATAGGAAAGAAACAAAAAGAGAGCAAAAGAGTCAGCTTCAGTGTACAAGCTCGTTCTAGAAGTAGTCTGCTGGGAAAAGGAACCCCCAGCTAAATTTCCAATGTATTCCTGCGCTTGATTCAGTAACTGGTCAATGTAAAAACCAATCCTTTTGTACAACTTCTTCCAGCAACAAAAACTCCAACAGGTTGACACTACCATCATGCCTGTTCCAGACATATTTAAAAGAGAAATGATGATTTTCTTGAAAACCTACTTACATAAAAGTTGCAAGATGGTGGAGGGATTCCCACATCCTCCTTCCTCCATCTGGCTTGAAAGTATATTTGATAAAATATGCAACAAAGCACATGATTTATAAGGGAGAGTCAAATGGATGATTTGGGAATCGATCTCTTGTTGATAGTAAACTTCATATCCACTCGGTGTGACCTTTTTAAAACAAAATGTGGAGCTGAGGCATGAATCTGCCACAACAATTGTAAAGCAAACATACACACTCCCCTTCATATGCCCCCCCCTCCACACACACCTAGGCACACACAGAGATCAGCATAGCAGATCATGAACACCTTGGAAAAGACTGAAATGCTAAATGCCTCTCTTGATGGGCAAAAGAGCTGGTGCAGTAATTCAAATGCCTGGTACAAAAATTCTGTTTAATATTTAGCTCCTATTTAAAACACAGCTTTTCATTTCATTCTATTTACAGAATATTTTCATTTCATTTGTTTCTTTAAAATTACTTAGTTCTCACCTGTTGTATGTCTAGGAATATTTTCTTCCAAAAATAGAAAAAAATAGATGATATCTTTTCAGCAGAAAACATTGGTTGATACAATTTTAAACCATCATGATATGGAAGAATTCTTCTGTCCCTCTCGAAGGTGGAAGAAGCATTTGGATCACAGATCATCTACAATGAAATACTTGACATGTTTAAGATGCTTTCAATCAATTTTGATCGTCAATTGCTTATTTGTTGTAAACAGTAATTTTTCAGTGAAGGGAAAGTGTGTGTGGTATATCTACATGATATGTTCAAAGGCAGTTCCTACTAATGGCCAGGCTGAATTCCAGTAAATAATGTCCCGAATGATATTTTGCCGCCTTCTTTGGCACTTCATGAAATCTTACCCCGATGAAGTGCTGAAACAAAGAGATTTTCTCTTAGAGAGTGTCTCATGTTGTAACCTATCCCATGGATTTTATGCTGTAATTCTTATCTCTTTTAAAATTTACTATCTTCTGTACAGTTTTCATGAAACTTTCTGTTACAGTAGTGAATAGCACAGATAAATGTCATTTTGTACAACTTTGAATTTACCCCAAGAGCTGAGAGAAAACTTGATCCTATACTTCAATCCGAGTTTCTTCTATAGTCCGACTTTGTTTCTCTACCATCAAGCTTCTCCTTTGTTGCTGCTCCAAGCCCCGTCCAAGGTGACCTTGAATACTTTCAGGGATGGGACACCCACAACTTCTCTGGGCAACCTGTTCCAGTGTTCCAGCACTCCCACAGTAAAAAAGGCCTTCCTTTCATCTAATATGTGTAGGAAATCATAAATCTAGGCATAGAAGCTTGGAGTGCAAATTTGAAATTCTTTGGATTTGAAGCACATTTTATATGAATACTGACTTACAGATGACTAAAAGATGTTGATGGGCATTTGAGCTGACAAGTTTTGAAAAAGTGCACGGAAATTAAAATTGAAACCACTAAAATTAAAAACTCCTTGCCATTTTCTTTTTCCTCTCCTATTCAAAATTGCATATGTCAGATATCAGTGCTTCATGCAAACCTCTCAGATGCTCTCAGAGAAAAAGCTTTTCTTTCAGACTAAGTTGCGGTTGACGTAGAACACTAGCAGGAGTGAAAGATTTTCTGGGCATCGGGGCAGCCCGTTCTCCTTGGATTTGTGTGCAGAATGCATTTTATCCAAACTGGAAAATAGATCCCAGCTCTGTTCTATTCATCATTCTTACTTCATCAGGCCAGAAGATTCTGTGAAAAGTAGCCTGTGGACCTTGAAGACAGCGCATGTGAACCAGATGAGAGGTGATAGAGAAGTTGAGGGAGAGAAGAAAGAGCATGAGGCTGAAACCAGAAAGTATTTCTCCACGTGATCATGGAAGATTGCAGGAGCCACTTGGTACTATCAAACCAGCCCAACTTGGCACTGGTGCCACCTTGGGTCTGGGAGCCATGTTGCATATCGTGCATTTTAAGGAGCCAGCTGGCCACACCCAGCCATATGCCCCCAAACACAAACCAAGGCCCTTTTCTCTGGCAAACAAAACTCAGCTGCCCTGCTTCTGGATGGCAGATTGCAGGAACCACTTGGTACTATCAAACCAGCCCAACTTGGCACTGGTGCCACCATGGGTCTGGTCACCATCCTGCCTATTGTAGCTTTTCAGGAGCCAGCCGGTCACTCTCAGCCATAGGCCCCCAAACACAAACCTCGGCCCGTTTCCCTGGCAAACCAAAGTAAGCTGCCCCGCTTCTGGATGGCAGATTGCAGGAGCTACTTAGTACTATCAAATCAGCCCGACTTGGCACAGGTGCCACCTTGGATCTGGGAACCATCCTGTGTATCGTGGATTTTCAGGGGCCAGCCAGCCACTCTCAGCCATATGCCCCCAAAAACAAACCACGGCCCTTTTCTCTGGCAAACAAAACTCAACTGCCCCTCTTCTGGATGGCAAATTTTAGGACGCACTTTGTACTACGAAAACCGCCCGACGTGGCACTGGTGCCACCTTGTGTCAGGGAACCATCCTGCATATCGAGCTTTTTAAGGAGCCAGCCGGCCAGGCCCAGCCATATACCCCCAAAAACAAACCACGGACCATTTCTCATGGAAACAAAAATCCGCTGCCCCGCGTCTGGATGGCAGATTTCCGGAGCCACTTTGCACCATCAAACCAGCCCGACTTGGCACTGGTGCCACCTTGGGTCTGGGAACAATCCTGCGTATCGTACATATTCAGGAACCAGCCGAACACTCCCAGCCACAGGCCCCCAAACACAAACAACGGCCCATTTCCCTGGCAAACAAAACTCAGCTGCCCCGCTTCTGGATGGCAGTTTGCAGGAGCCACTTGGGACTATCAAACCAGCCCGACTTGGCACTGGTGCCACCTTGGGTCTGGGAACCATCCTGCGTATGGTGGATTCTAAGGAGCCAGCCGGCCACTCCCAGCCACAGGCCCCCAACAAAAACCACGGCCCTTTTTTCTGGCAAACAAAACTTAGCTGCCTCACTTCTGGATGGCAGATTGCAGGAGCCACTTGGTGTAATCAAACCAGCCCAACTTGGCACTGGTGCCACCTTGGGTCTGGGAACCATCCTGCGTATCGTGGATTCTAAGGAGCCAGCCGGCCACTCCCAGCCACAGGCCCCCAAACACAAACAACGGCGCTGTTCCCTGGAAAACAAAACACGCCTGCCAACTTTTTGATGGAGTTTGCAGGAGCCACTTGGTACTATCAAACCAGCCCGACTTGGCACTGGTGCCACCTTGGGTCTGGGAAACATCCTGCGTATCGTGGATTCTTAGGAGCCAGCCGGCCACTCCTAGCCACAGGCCCCCAGACAAAAACCTAGGCCTATTTCTCTGGCAAACAAAAGTAAGCTGCCCCGCTTCTGGATGGCAGATTGCAGGAGACACTTGGTACTATCAAACCAGCCCAACTTGGCACTGGTGCCACCTTGGATCTGGGAACCATGCTGTGTATCGTGGATATTCAGGGGCCAGCCGGCCACTCTCAGCCATATGTCCCCAAACAGAAACCTCGGCCCGTTTCTCTGGCAAACAAAACTCAACTGCCCCTCTTCTGGATGGCAAATTGCAGGATGAACTTGATACTAAAACCGCAGGCCGACTTGGTAGTGGTGACACCTTGGACCTGGGAACCATCATGCGTATCGAGCATTTTAAGGAGCCAGCCGGCCACTCCCAGCAATATGCCCCCAAAAACAATCCACGGAATTTTTCTCTGGCAAACAAAAATCAGCTGCCCCGCTTCTGGATGGCAGATTGCAGGAGCCACTTTGCACCATCAAACCAGCCCGACTTGGCACTGGTGCCACCTTGCATCTGGGAACCATGCTGCCTAGCGTGGATTTTCAGGAGCCAGCCGGCCACTCTCAGCCATAGGCCCCCAAACAAAACCCACGGCCCGTTTCCCTGGCAAACAAAATTAAGCTGCCCCGCTTCTGGATGGCAGATTGCAGGACGCACTTGGTAGTATCAAACCAGCCCGACTTGGCACTGGTGCCACCTTGGGTCTGGGAACCATCCTGCGTATTGTGGGTTCAAAGGAGCCAGCCGGCCACTCCCAGCCACAGGCCCCCAAATACAAACAACGGCGCTTTTCCCTGGAAAACAAAACTCGCCTGACAACTTTTTGATGGCAGATTGCAGGAGCCACTTGGTACTATCAAACCAGCCCAACTTGGCACTGGTGCCACCATGGGTCTGGTCACCATCCTGCCTATCATAGCTTTTCAGGAGCCAGCCGGTCACTCCCAGCCATAGGTCCCCAGTCACAAACCTCGGCCCGTTTCCCTGGCAAACAAAAGTAAGCTGCCCCGCTTCTGGATGGCAGATTGCAGGAGCCACTTGGTACTATCAAACCAGCAAGACTTGGCACTGGTGCCACCTCTGGTCTGGGAACCATGCTGCGTAACACAGATTCTACGGCGCCAGTTGGCCACTCCCAGCCACAAGCTCCCAAACACAAACAACGGCGCTATTCTCTGGCAAACAAAACTCCACTGCCCCTCTTCTGGATGGCAAATTGCAGGACGCACTTGGTACTATAAAAACAGCCCGACTTGGCACTGGTGCCACCTTGGGTCTGGGAACCATCCTGCGTCTCGATCTTTTTAATGAGACAGCCGGCCACTCCCAGCCATATGCCCCCAAACACAACCCACGGCCCTTTTCTCTGGCAAACAAAACTCAACTGCACCGCTTCTGGATGGCAGATTGCAGGAGCCACTTGGTACTATCAAACCAGCCCGACTTGGCACTGGTGCCACCTTGGGTCTGGGAACCATCCTGCGTATGGTGGATTCTAAGGAGCCAGCCGGCCACTCCCAGCCACAGGCCCCCAACAAAAACCACGGCCCTTTTTTCTGGCAAACAAAACTTAGCTGCCTCACTTCTGGATGGCAGATTGCAGGAGCCACTTGGTGTAATCAAACCAGCCCGACTTGGCACTGGTGCCACCTTGGGTCTGGGAACCATCCTGCGTATCGTGGATTCTAAGGAGCCAGCCGGCCACTCCCAGCCACAGGCCCCCAAACAAAATCAACGGCGTTGTTCCCTGGAAAACAAAACACGCCTGCCAACTTTTTGATGGAGTTTGCAGGAGCCACTTGGTACTATCAAACCAGCCCGACTTGGCACTGGTGCCACCTTGGGTCTGGGAAACATCCTGCGTATCGTGGATTCTTAGGAGCCAGCCGGCCACTCCTAGCCACAGGCCCCCAGACAAAAACCTAGGCCTATTTCTCTGGCAAACAAAAGTAAGCTGCCCCGCTTCTGGATGGCAGATTGCAGGAGACACTTGGTACTATCAAACCAGCCCAACTTGGCACTGGTGCCACCTTGGATCTGGGAACCATGCTGTGTATCGTGGATATTCAGGGGCCACCCGGCCACTCTCAGCCATATGTCCCCAAACAGAAACCTCGGCCCGTTTCTCTGGCAAACAAAACTCAACTGCCCCTCTTCTGGATGGCAAATTGCAGGATGAACTTGATACTAAAACCGCAGGCCGACTTGGTAGTGGTGACACCTTGGACCTGGGAACCATCATGCGTATCGAGCATTTTAAGGAGCCAGCCGGCCACTC
Organism: Melospiza melodia melodia; assembly: GCF_035770615.1. Taxonomy (NCBI): domain Eukaryota; kingdom Metazoa; phylum Chordata; class Aves; order Passeriformes; family Passerellidae; genus Melospiza; species Melospiza melodia. Next base: position 34,686,237 of record NC_086195.1, on the reverse strand, counting down.
CCAGCAATATGCCCCCAAAAACAATCCACGGAATTTTTCTCTGGCAAACAAAAATCAGCTGCCCCGCTTCTGGATGGCAGATTGCAGGAGCCACTTTGCACCATCAAACCAGCCCGACTTGGCACTGGTGCCACCTTGCATCTGGGAACCATGCTGCCTAGCGTGGATTTTCAGGAGCCAGCCGGCCACTCTCAGCCATAGGCCCCCAAACAAAACCCACGGCCCGTTTCCCTGGCAAACAAAATTAAGCTGCCCCGCTTCTGGATGGCAGATTGCAGGACGCACTTGGTAGTATCAAACCAGCCCGACTTGGCACTGGTGCCACCTTGGGTCTGGGAACCATCCTGCGTATTGTGGGTTCAAAGGAGCCAGCCGTCCACTGCCAGCCACAGGCCCCCAAATACAAACAACGGCGCTTTTCCCTGGAAAACAAAACTCGCCTGACAACTTTTTGATGGCAGATTGCAGGAGCCACTTGGTACTATCAAACCAGCCCAACTTGGCACTGGTGCCACCATGGGTCTGGTCACCATCCTGCCTATCGTAGCTTTTCAGGAGCCAGCCGGTCACTCCCAGCCATAGGTCCCCAGTCACAAACCTCGGCCCGTTTCCCTGGCAAACAAAAGTAAGCTGCCCCACTTCTGGATGGCAGATTGCAGGAGCCACTTGGTACTATCAAACCAGCCCAACTTGGCACTGGTGCCACCTCTGGTCTGGGAACCATGCTGCGTAACACAGATTCTAAGGCGCCAGTCGGCCACTCCCAGCCACAAGCCCCCAAACACAAACAACGGCGCTATTCTCTGGCAAACAAAACTCCACTGCCCCTCTTCTGGATGGCAAATTGCAGGACGCACTTGGTACTATAAAAACAGCCCGACTTGGCACTGGTGCCACCTTGGGTCTGGGAACCATCCTGCGTATCGATCTTTTTAATGAGACAGCCGGCCACTCCCAGCCATATGCCCCCAAACACAACCCACGGCCCTTTTCTCTGGCAAACAAAACTCAACTGCACCGCTTCTGGATGGCAGATTGCAGGAGCCACTTGGTACTATCAAACCAGCCCGACTTGGCACTGGTGCCACCTTGGGTCTGGGAACCATCCAGCCTATCGTGGATTTTAAGGAGCCAGCCGGCTACTCCCAGCCACAGGCCCCCAACAAAAACCACGGCCCTTTTTTCTGGCAAACAAAACTTAGCTGCCTCACTTCTGGATGGCAGATTGCAGGAGCCACTTGGTGTAATCAAACCAGCCCGACTTGGCACTGGTGCCACCTTGGGTCTGGGAACCATCCTGCGTATCGTGGATTCTAAGGAGCCAGCCGGCCACTCCCAGCCACAGGTCCCCAAACAAAATCAACGGCGCTGTTCCCTGGAAAACAAAACACGTCTGCCAACATTTTGATGGAGTTTGCAGGAGCCACTTGGTACTATCAAACCAGCCCGACTTGGCACTGGTGCCACCTTGGGTCTGGGAAACATCCTGCGTATCGTGGATTCTAAGGAGCCAGCCGGCCACTCCTAGCCACAGGCCCCCAGACAAAAACCTAGGCCTATTTCTCTGGCAAACAAAAGTAAGCTGCCCCGCTTCTGGATGCCAGATTGCAGGAGACACTTGGGACTATCAAACCAGCCCAACTTGGCACTGGTGCCACCTTGGATCTGGGAACCATGCTGTGTATCGTGGATATTCAGGGGCCACCCGGCCACTCTCAGCCATATGTCCCCAAACAGAAACCTCGGCCCGTTTCTCTGGCAAACAAAACTCAACTGCCCCTCTTCTGGATGGCAAATTGCAGGATGAACTTGATACTAAAACCGCAGGCCGACTTGGTAGTGGTGACACCTTGGGCCTGGGAACCATCATGCGTATCGAGCATTTTAAGGAGCCAGCCGGCCACTCCCAGCAATATGCCCCCAAAAACAATCCACGGAATTTTTCTCTGGCAAACAAAAATCAGCTGCCCCGCTTCTGGATGGCAGATTGCAGGAGCCACTTTGCACCATCAAACCAGCCCGACTTGGCACTGGTGCCACCTTGCATCTGGGAAACATGCTGCCTAGCGTGGATTTTCAGGAGCCAGCCGGCCACTCTCAGCCATAGGCCCCCATACAAAACCCACGGCCCGTTTCCCTGGCAAACAAAATTAAGCTGCCCCGCTTCTGGATGGCAGATTGCAGGACGCACTTGGTAGTATCAAACCAGCCCGACTTGGCACTGGTGCCACCTTGGGTCTGGGAACCATGCTGCGTATCATGGATTTTCAGGAGCCAGCCGTCCACTGCCAGCCACAGGCCCCGAAACACAAACAACAGCCTTTTTCTCTGGCAAACAAAATTCAGCTGCCCCGCTTCTGGATGGCAGATTGCAGGAACCACTTGGTACTAACAAACCAGCCCGACTTGGCACTGGTGCCACCTTGGGTCTGGGAACCATCCTGCGTATCGTGGATTCTAAGGAGCCAGCTGGCCACTCCCAGCCACAGGCCCCAAAACACACACAAAGGTGCTTTTCCCTGGAAAACAAGACTCGCCTGCCAAACATTTGATGGCAGATTGCAGGAGCCACTTGGTACTATCAAACCAGCCCAACTTGGCACTGGTGCCACCATGGGTCTGGTCACCATCCTGCCTATCGTAGCTTTTCAGGTGCCAGCCAGCCACCCCCAGCCAGAGGCCCCTAGACAAATATTTCGGCCCGTTTCCCTGGCAAACAAAAGTAAGCTACCCCGCTTCTGGATGGCAGATTGCAGGAGCCACTTTGCATCATCAAACCAGCCCAACTTGGCACTGGTGCCACCTCTGGTCTGGGAACCATCCTGCGTATCGTGGGTTCTAAGGAGCCAGCTGGCCACTCCCAGCCACAGGCCCCCAAACACAAACAACGGCGCTTTTCCCTGGAAAACAAAACTCGCCTGCCAACTTTTTGATGGCAGATTGCAGGAGCCACTTGGTACTATCAAACCAGCCCAACTTGGCACTGGTGCCACCATGGGTCTGGTCACCATCCTGCCTATCGTAGCTTTTCAGGAGCCAGCCGGTCACTCCCAGCCATAGGCCCCCAAACACAAACCTCGGCCCGTTTCCCTGGCAAACAAAAGTTAGCTGCCCCGCTTCTGCATGGCAGATTGCAGGAGCTATTTAGTACTATCAAACCAGCCCGACTTGGCAATGGTGACACCTCTGGTCTGGGAACCATCCTGCCTATCGTGGATTTTCAGGGGCCAGCCGGCCACTCTCAGCCATATGCCCCCAAAAACAAACCACGGCCCTTTTCTCTGGCAAACAAAACTCAACTGCCCCTCTTCTGGATGGCAAATTTTAGGACGCACTTTGTACTACGAAAACCGCCCGACGTGGCACTGGTGCCACCTTGTGTCAGGGAACCATCCTGCATATCGAGCTTTTTAAGGAGCCAGCCGGCCAGGCCCAGCCATATACCCCCAAAAACAAACCACGGACCATTTCTCATGGAAACAAAAATCCGCTGCCCCGCGTCTGGATGGCAGATTGCAGGAGCCACTTTGCACCATCAAACCAGCCCGACTTGGCACTGGTGCCACCTTGGGTCTGGGAACAATCCTGCATATCGTGGATTCTAAGGAGCCAGCCGGCCACTCCCAGCCACAGGCCCCCAGACACAAACAACGGCCCTTTTCCCTGGAAAACAAAACTCGCCTGCCAGCTTTTTGATGGCAGATTGCAGGAGCCACTTGGTACTATCAAACCATCCCAACTTGGCACTGGTGCCACTATGGGTCTGGGAACCATCCTGCCTATTGTAGCATTTCAGGAGCCAGCCGGTCACTCCCAGCCATAGTCCCCCAGACACAAACCTCGGCCCGTTTCCCTGGCAAACAAAATTAAGCTGCCCCGATTCTGGATGGCAGATTGCAGGAGCCACTTGGTAGTGTCAAACCAGCCCGACTTGGCACTGGTGCCACCTTGGGTCTGGGAACCATCCTGCGTATCGTGGATTCTAAGCAGCCACCCGGCCACTCTGAGCCACAGGCGCCCAAACACAAACAACGGCGCTTTTCCCTGGAAAACAAAACACGCCTGCCAACATTTTGATGGCAGATTGCAGGAGCCACTTGGTGCTATCAAACCAGCCCAACTTGGCACTGGTGCCACCATGGGTCTGGTCACCATCCTGCCTATCGTAGCTTTTCAGGAGCCAGCCGGTCACTCCCAGCCATAGGTCCCCAGTCACAAACCTCGGCCCGTTTCCCTGGCAAACAAAAGTAAGCTGCCCCGCTTCTGGATGGCAGATTGCAGGAGCTACTTACTACTATCAAATCAGCCCGACTTGGCACAGGTGCCACCTTGGATCTGGGAACCATCCTGTGTATCGTGGATTTTCAGGGGCCAGCCAGCCACTCTCAGCCATATGCCCCCAAAAACAAACCACGGACCTTTTCTCTGGCAAACAAAACTCAACTGCCCCTCTTCTGGATGGCAAATTTTAGGACGCACTTTGTACTACGAAAACCGCCCGACGTGGCACTGGTGCCACCTTGTGTCAGGGAACCATCCTGCATATCGAGCTTTTTAAGGAGCCAGCCGGCCACGCCCAGCCATATACCCCCAAAAACAAACCACGGACCATTTCTCATGGAAACAAAAACCCGCTGCCCCGCGTCTGGATGGCAGATTGCAGGAGCCACTTTGCACCATCAAACCAGCCCGACTTGGCACTGGTGCCACCTTGGGTCTGGGAACAATCCTGCGTATCGTACATATTCAGGAACCAGCCGAACACTCCCAGCCACAGGCCCCCAAACACAAACAACGGCCCATTTCCCTGGCAAACAAAACTCAGCTGCCCCGCTTCTGGATGGCAGTTTGCAGGAGCCACTTGGGACTATCAAACCAGCCCGACTTGGCACTGGTGCCACCTTGGGTCTGGGAACCATCCTGCGTATGGTGGATTCTAAGGAGCCAGCCGGCCACTCCCAGCCACAGGCCCCCAACAAAAACCACGGCCCTTTTTTCTGGCAAACAAAACTTAGCTGCCTCACTTCTGGATGGCAGATTGCAGGAGCCACTTGGTGTAATCAAACCAGCCCAACTTGGCACTGGTGCCACCTTGGGTCTGGGAACCATCCTGCGTATCGTGGATTCTAAGGAGCCAGCCGGCCACTCCCAGCCACAGGCCCCCAAACACAAACAACGGCGCTGTTCCCTGGAAAACAAAACACGCCTGCCAACTTTTTGATGGAGTTTGCAGGAGCCACTTGGTACTATCAAACCAGCCCGACTTGGCACTGGTGCCACCTTGGGTCTGGGAAACATCCTGCGTATCGTGGATTCTTAGGAGCCAGCCGGCCACTCCTAGCCACAGGCCCCCAGACAAAAACCTAGGCCTATTTCTCTGGCAAACAAAAGTAAGCTGCCCCGCTTCTGGATGGCAGATTGCAGGAGACACTTGGTACTATCAAACCAGCCCAACTTGGCACTGGTGCCACCTTGGATCTGGGAACCATGCTGTGTATCGTGGATATTCAGGGGCCAGCCGGCCACTCTCAGCCATATGTCCCCAAACAGAAACCTCGGCCCGTTTCTCTGGCAAACAAAACTCAACTGCCCCTCTTCTGGATGGCAAATTGCAGGATGAACTTGATACTAAAACCGCAGGCCGACTTGGTAGTGGTGACACCTTGGACCTGGGAACCATCATGCGTATCGAGCATTTTAAGGAGCCAGCCGGCCACTCCCAGCAATATGCCCCCAAAAACAATCCACGGAATTTTTCTCTGGCAAACAAAAATCAGCTGCCCCGCTTCTGGATGGCAGATTGCAGGAGCCACTTTGCACCATCAAACCAGCCCGACTTGGCACTGGTGCCACCTTGCATCTGGGAACCATGCTGCCTAGCGTGGATTTTCAGGAGCCAGCCGGCCACTCTCAGCCATAGGCCCCCAAACAAAACCCACGGCCCGTTTCCCTGGCAAACAAAATTAAGCTGCCCCGCTTCTGGATGGCAGATTGCAGGACGCACTTGGTAGTATCAAACCAGCCCGACTTGGCACTGGTGCCACCTTGGGTCTGGGAACCATCCTGCGTATTGTGGGTTCAAAGGAGCCAGCCGGCCACTCCCAGCCACAGGCCCCCAAATACAAACAACGGCGCTTTTCCCTGGAAAACAAAACTCGCCTGACAACTTTTTGATGGCAGATTGCAGGAGCCACTTGGTACTATCAAACCAGCCCAACTTGGCACTGGTGCCACCATGGGTCTGGTCACCATCCTGCCTATCATAGCTTTTCAGGAGCCAGCCGGTCACTCCCAGCCATAGGTCCCCAGTCACAAACCTCGGCCCGTTTCCCTGGCAAACAAAAGTAAGCTGCCCCGCTTCTGGATGGCAGATTGCAGGAGCCACTTGGTACTATCAAACCAGCCCAACTTGGCACTGGTGCCACCTCTGGTCTGGGAACCATGCTGCGTAACACAGATTCTAAGGCGCCAGTCGGCCACTCCCAGCCACAAGCTCCCAAACACAAACAACGGCGCTATTCTCTGGCAAACAAAACTCCACTGCCCCTCTTCTGGATGGCAAATTGCAGGACGCACTTGGTACTATAAAAACAGCCCGACTTGGCACTGGTGCCACCTTGGGTCTGGGAACCATCCTGCGTATCGATATTTTTAATGAGACAGCCGGCCACTCCCAGCCATATGCCCCCAAACACAACCCACGGCCCTTTTCTCTGGCAAACAAAACTCAACTGCACCGCTTCTGGATGGCAGATTGCAGGAGCCACTTGGTACTATCAAACCAGCCCGACTTGGCACTGGTGCCACCTTGGGTCTGGGAACCATCCTGCGTATGGTGGATTCTAAGGAGCCAGCCGGCCACTCCCAGCCACAGGCCCCCAACAAAAACCACGGCCCTTTTTTCTGGCAAACAAAACTTAGCTGCCTCACTTCTGGATGGCAGATTGCAGGAGCCACTTGGTGTAATCAAACCAGCCCGACTTGGCACTGGTGCCACCTTGGGTCTGGGAACCATCCTGCGTATCGTGGATTCTAAGGAGCCAGCCGGCCACTCCCAGCCACAGGCCCCCAAACAAAATCAACGGCGCTGTTCCCCGGAAAACAAAACACGCCTGCCAACTTTTTGATGGAGTTTGCAGGAGCCACTTGGTACTATCAAACCAGCCCGACTTGGCACTGGTGCCACCTTGGGTCTGGGAAACATCCTGCGTATCGTGGATTCTTAGGAGCCAGCCGGCCACTCCTAGCCACAGGCCCCCAGACAAAAACCTAGGCCTATTTCTCTGGCAAACAAAAGTAAGCTGCCCCGCTTCTGGATGGCAGATTGCAGGAGACACTTGGTACTATCAAACCAGCCCAACTTGGCACTGGTGCCACCTTGGATCTGGGAACCATGCTGTGTATCGTGGATATTCAGGGGCCAGCCGGCCACTCTCAGCCATATGTCCCCAAACAGAAACCTCGGCCCGTTTCTCTGGCAAACAAAACTCAACTGCCCCTCTTCTGGATGGCAAATTGCAGGATGAACTTGATACTAAAACCGCAGGCCGACTTGGTAGTGGTGACACCTTGGACCTGGGAACCATCATGCGTATCGAGCATTTTAAGGAGCCAGCCGGCCACTCCCAGCAATATGCCCCCAAAAACAATCCACGGAATTTTTCTCTGGCAAACAAAAATCAGCTGCCCCGCTTCTGGATGGCAGATTGCAGGAGCCACTTTGCACCATCAAACCAGCCCGACTTGGCACTGGTGCCAGCTTGCATCTGGGAACCATGCTGCCTAGCGTGGATTTTCAGGAGCCAGCCGGCCACTCTCAGCCATAGGCCCCCAAACAAAACCCACGGCCCGTTTCCCTGGCAAACAAAATTAAGCTGCCCCGCTTCTGGATGGCAGATTGCAGGACGCACTTGGTAGTATCAAACCAGCCCGACTTGGCACTGGTGCCACCTTGGGTCTGGGAACCATCCTGCGTATTGTGGGTTCAAAGGAGCCAGCCGTCCACTGCCAGCCACAGGCCCCCAAATACAAACAACGGCGCTTTTCCCTGGAAAACAAAACTCGCCTGACAACTTTTTGATGGCAGATTGCAGGAGCCACTTGGTACTATCAAACCAGCCCAACTTGGCACTGGTGCCACCATGGGTCTGGTCACCATCCTGCCTATCGTAGCTTTTCAGGAGCCAGCCGGTCACTCCCAGCCATAGGTCCCCAGTCACAAACCTCGGCCCGTTTCCCTGGCAAACAAAAGTAAGCTGCCCCACTTCTGGATGGCAGATTGCAGGAGCCACTTGGTACTATCAAACCAGCCCAACTTGGCACTGGTGCCACCTCTGGTCTGGGAACCATGCTGCGTAACACAGATTCTAAGGCGCCAGTCGGCCACTCCCAGCCACAAGCCCCCAAACACAAACAACGGCGCTATTCTCTGGCAAACAAAACTCCACTGCCCCTCTTCTGGATGGCAAATTGCAGGACGCACTTGGTACTATAAAAACAGCCCGACTTGGCACTGGTGCCACCTTGGGTCTGGGAACCATCCTGCGTATCGATCTTTTTAATGAGACAGCCGGCCACTCCCAGCCATATGCCCCCAAACACAACCCACGGCCCTTTTCTCTGGCAAACAAAACTCAACTGCACCGCTTCTGGATGGCAGATTGCAGGAGCCACTTGGTACTATCAAACCAGCCCGACTTGGCACTGGTGCCACCTTGGGTCTGGGAACCATCCAGCCTATCGTGGATTTTAAGGAGCCAGCCGGCTACTCCCAGCCACAGGCCCCCAACAAAAACCACGGCCCTTTTTTCTGGCAAACAAAACTTAGCTGCCTCACTTCTGGATGGCAGATTGCAGGAGCCACTTGGTGTAATCAAACCAGCCCGACTTGGCACTGGTGCCACCTTGGGTCTGGGAACCATCCTGCGTATCGTGGATTCTAAGGAGCCAGCCGGCCACTCCCAGCCACATGTCCCCAAACAAAATCAACGGCGCTGTTCCCTGGAAAACAAAACACGTCTGCCAACATTTTGATGGAGTTTGCAGGAGCCACTTGGTACTATCAAACCAGCCCGACTTGGCACTGGTGCCACCTTGGGTCTGGGAAACATCCTGCGTATCGTGGATTCTAAGGAGCCAGCCGGCCACTCCTAGCCACAGGCCCCCAGACAAAAACCTAGGCCTATTTCTCTGGCAAACAAAAGTAAGCTGCCCCGCTTCTGGATGGCAGATTGCAGGAGACACTTGGGACTATCAAACCAGCCCAACTTGGCACTGGTGCCACCTTGGATCTGGGAACCATGCTGTGTATCGTGGATATTCAGGGGCCAGCCGGCCACTCTCAGCCATATGTCCCCAAACAGAAACCTCGGCCCGTTTCTCTGGCAAACAAAACTCAATTGCCCCTCTTCTGGATGGCAAATTGCAGGATGAACTTGATACTAAAACCGCAGGCCGACTTGGTAGTGGTGACACCTTGGGCCTGGGAACCATCATGCGTATCGAGCATTTTAAGGAGCCAGCCGGCCACTCCCAGCAATATGCCCCCAAAAACAATCCACGGAATTTTTCTCTGGCAAACAAAAATCAGCTGCCCCGCTTCTGGATGGCAGATTGCAGGAGCCACTTTGCACCATCAAACCAGCCCGACTTGGCACTGGTGCCACCTTGCATCTGGGAACCATGCTGCCTAGCGTGGATTTTCAGGCGCCAGCCGGCCACTCTCAGCCATATGTCCCCAAACACAAACCACGGCCCTTTTCTCTGGTAAACAAAACTCAACTGCCCCTCTTCTGGATGGCAAATTGCAGGACGCACTTGGTACTACGAAAACAGCCCGACTTGGCACTGGTGCCACCATGAGTCTGGTAACCATCCTGCCTATCGTAGCTTTTCAGTAGCCAGCCGGTCACTCCCAGCCATAGGCCCCCAGACACAAACCTCGGCCCGTTTCCCTGGGAAACAAAAGTAAGCTGACCCGCTTCTGGATGGCAGATTGCAGGAGCCACTTGGTACTATCAAACCAGCCCAACTTGGCACTGGTGCCACCTTGGCTCTGGGAACCATCCTGCGTATCCTGGGTTCAAAGGAGGCAGCCGGCCACTCCCAGCCACAGGCCTCTAAACAAGAACAACGGCGCTTTTCCCTGGAAAACAAAAGTCGCCTGCCAACTTTTTGATGGCAGATTGCAGGAGCCACTTGGTACTATCAAACCAGCCCAACTTGGCACTGGTGCCACCATGGGTCTGGTCACCATCCTGCCTATCGTAGCCTTTCAGGTGCCAGCCAGCCACCCCCAGCCAGAGGCCCCTAGACAAATATTTCGGCCCGTTTCCCTGGCAAACAAAAGTAAGCTACCCCGCTTCTGGATGGCAGATTGCAGGAGCCAGTTGGTACCATCAAACCAGCCCAACTTGGCACTGGTGCCACCTCTGGTCTGGGAACCATCCTGCGTATCGTGGATTCTAAGGAGCCAGCTGGCCAATCCCAGCCACAGGCCCCCAAACACAAACAACGGTGCTTTTTTCTGGCAAACAAAACTTAGCTGCCTCACTTCTGGATGGCAGATTGCAGGAGCCACTTGGTGTAATCAAACCAGCCCGACTTGGCACTGGTGCCACCTTGGGTCTGGGAACCATCCTGCGTATCGTGGATTCTAAGGAGCCAGCCGGCCACTCCCAGCCACAGGTCCCCAAACAAAATCAACGGCGCTGTTCCCTGGAAAACAAAACACGTCTGCCAACATTTTGATGGAGTTTGCAGGAGCCACTTGGTACTATCAAACCAGCCCGACTTGGCACTGGTGCCACCTTGGGTCTGGGAAACATCCTGCGTATCGTGGATTCTAAGGAGCCAGCCGGCCACTCCTAGCCACAGGCCCCCAGACAAAAACCTAGGCCTATTTCTCTGGCAAACAAAAGTAAGCTGCCCCGCTTCTGGATGGCAGATTGCAGGAGACACTTGGGACTATCAAACCAGCCCAACTTGGCACTGGTGCCACCTTGGATCTGGGAACCATGCTGTGTATCGTGGATATTCAGGGGCCAGCCGGCCACTCTCAGCCATATGTCCCCAAACAGAAACCTCGGCCCGTTTCTCTGGCAAACAAAACTCAACTGCCCCTCTTCTGGATGGCAAATTGCAGGATGAACTTGATACTAAAACTGCAGGCCGACTTGGTAGTGGTGACACCTTGGGCCTGGGAACCATCATGCGTATCGAGCATTTTAAGGAGCCAGCCGGCCACTCCCAGCAATATGCCCCCAAAAACAATCCACGGAATTTTTCTCTGGCAAACAAAAATCAGCTGCCCCGCTTCTGGATGGCAGATTGCAGGAGCCACTTTGCACCATCAAACCAGCCCGACTTGGCACTGGTGCCACCTTGCATCTGGGAACCATGCTGCCTAGCGTGGATTTTCAGGAGCCAGCCGGCCACTCTCAGCCATAGGCCCCCATACAAAACCCACGGCCCGTTTCCCTGGCAAACAAAATTAAGCTGCCCCGCTTCTGGATGGCAGATTGCAGGACGCACTTGGTAGTATCAAACCAGCCCGACTTGGCACTGGTGCCACCTTGGGTCTGGGAGCCATGCTGCGTATCATGGATTTTCAGGAGCCAGCCGTCCACTGCCAGCCACAGGCCCCGAAACACAAACAACAGCCTTTTTCTCTGGCAAACAAAATTCAGCTGCCCCGCTTCTGGATGGCAGATTGCAGGAACCACTTGGTACTAACAAACCAGCCCGACTTGGCACTGGTGCCACCTTGGGTCTGGGAACCATCCTGCGTATCGTGGATTCTAAGGAGCCAGCTGGCCACTCCCAGCCACAGGCCCCAAAACACACACAACGGTGCTTTTCCCTGGAAAACAAAACTCGCCTGCCAAACATTTGATGGCAGATTGCAGGAGCCACTTGGTACTATCAAACCAGCCCAACTTGGCACTGGTGCCACCATGGGTCTGGTCACCATCCTGCCTATCGTAGCCTTTCAGGTGCCAGCCAGCCACCCCCAGCCAGAGGCCCCTAGACAAATATTTCGGCCCGTTTCCCTGGCAAACAAAAGTAAGCTACCCCGCTTCTGGATGGCAGATTGCAGGAGCCACTTTGCACCATCAAACCAGCCCAACTTGGCACTGGTGCCACCTCTGGTCTGGGAACCATCCTGCGTATCGTGGGTTCTAAGGAGCCAGCTGGCCACTCCCAGCCACAGGCCCCCAAACACAAACAACGGCGCTTTTCCCTGGAAAACAAAACTCGCCTGCCAACTTTTTGATGGCAGATTGCCGGAGCCACTTGGTGCTATCAAACCAGCCCAACTTGGCACTGGTGCCACCATGGGTCTGGTCACCATCCTGCCTATCGTAGCTTTTCAGGAGCCAGCCGGTCACTCCCAGCCATAGACCCCCAGACACAAACCTCGGCCCGTTTCCCTGGAAAACAAAAGTAAGCACCCCCGATTCTGGATGGCAGATTGCAGGAGCCACTTGGTACTATGAAATCAGCCCAACTTGGCACTGGTGCCACCATGGGTGTGGTAAACATCCTGCCTATCGTAGCTTTTCAGGAGCCAGACGGTCACTCCCTGCCATAGGCCCCCAGACACAAACCTCGGCCCGTTTCCCTGGCAAACAAAAGTAAACTGCCCCGCTTTTGGATGGCAGATTGCAGGATGCATTTGGTACTATCAAACCTGCCCGACTTGGCCCTCGTGCCACCTTGGCTCTGGGAACCATGCTGCGTAACGTAGATTCTACGAGGACAGGCGGCCACTCCCAGCCACAGGCCTCTAAACAAAAACAACGGCGCTTTTCCCTGGAAAACAAAACTCGCCTGCCAAATTTTTGATGGCAGATTGCAGGAGCCACTTGGTACTATCAAACCAGCCCAACTTGGTACTGGTGCCACCATGGGTCTGGTCACCATCCTGCCTATCGTAGCTTTTCAGGAGCCAGCCGGTCACTCCCAGCCTTAGGCCCCCAGACAAATATCTCGGCCCGTTTCCCTGGCAAACAAAAGTAAGCTGCCCCGCTTCTGGATGGCAGATTACAGCAGCCACATGGTACTATCACACCAGGCCAACATGGCACTGGTGCCACCTTGGCTCTGGGAACCATCCTGCCTATCGTGGATTTTCAGGCGCCAGCCGGCCACTCTCAGCCATATGTCCCCAAACACAAACCACGGCCCTTTTCTCTGGTAAACAAAACTCAACTGCCCCTCTTCTGGATGGCAAATTGCAGGACGCACTTGGTACTACGAAAACAGCCCGACTTGGCAGTGATGCCACCTTGGGTCAGGGAACAATCCTGCGTATCGATCTTTTTAAGGAGCCAGCCGGCCACGTCCAGCCATATACCCCCCAAAAAAAAACCACGGAACTTTTCTCCAGCAAACAAAAATCCGCTGGCCCGCGTCTGAATGGCAGATTTCAGGAGCTATTTAGTATTATCAAACCAGCCCGACTTGGCACTGGTGCCACCATGAGTCTGGTAACCATCCTGCCTATCGTAGCTTTTCAGTAGCCAGCCGGTCACTCCCAGCCATAGGCCCCCAGACACAAACCTCGGCCCGTTTCCCTGGGAAACAAAAGTAAGCTGACCCGCTTCTGGATGGCAGATTGCAGGAGCCACTTGGTACTATCAAACCAGCCCAACTTGGCACTGGTGCCACCTTGGCTCTGGGAACCATCCTGCGTATCCTGGGTTCAAAGGAGGCAGCTGGCCACTCCCAGCCACAGGCCTCTAAACAAGAACAACGGCGCTTTTCCCTGGAAAACAAAAGTCGCCTGACAACTTTTTGATGGCAGATTGCAGGAGCCACTTGGTACTATCAAACCAGCCCAACTTGGCACTGGTGCCACCATGGGTCTGGTCACCATCCTGCCTATCGTAGCCTTTCAGGTGCCAGCCAGCCACGCCCAGCCAGAGGCCCCTAGACAAACATTTCGGCCCGTTTCCCTGGCAAACAAAAGTAAGCTACCCCGCTTCTGGATGGCAGATTGCAGGAGCCACTTTGCACCATCAAACCAGCCCAACTTGGCACTGGTGCCACCTCTGGTCTGGGAACCATCCTGCGTATCGTGGATTCTAAGGAGCCAGCTGGCCAATCCCAGCCACAGGCCCCCAAACACAAACAACGGTGCTTTTCCCTGGAAAACAAAACTCACCTGCCAACTTTTTGATGGCAGATTGCAGGAGCCACGTGGTACTATCAAACCAGCCCAACTTGGCACTGGTGCCACCATGGGTCTGGTCACCATCCTGCCTATCGTAGCTTTTCAGGAGCCAGCCGGTCACTCCCAGCCATAGGCCCCCAGACACAAAGCTCTACCCGTTTCCCTGGCAAACAAAAGTAAGCTACCCCGCTTCTGGATGGCAGATTGCAGGAGTCACTTTGCACCATCAAACCAGCCCGACTTGGCACTGGTGCCACCTCTGGTCTGGGACCCATCCTGCGTATCGTGGATTCTAAGGAGACAGCTGGCCACTCCCAGCCACAGGCCCCCAAACACAAACAACGGCGCTTTTCCCTGGAAAACAAAACTCGCTTGCCAACTTTTTGATGGCAGATTGCAGGAGCCACTTGGTACTATCAAACCACCCCAACTTGGCAACAAGTGGTTCCTGCAATCTGACATCCAGAAGCGGGGCAGCTTACTTTTGTTTGCCAGGGAAATGGACCGTTGTTTGTCTTTGGAGGCGTATGGCTGGGAGTGGCCGACTGGCTCCTTAAAATCCACGATAGGCAGGATGGTTCCCAGACCCAAGGTGGCACCAGTGCCAAGTCGGGCTGGTTTGATAGTACAAAGTGGCTCCTGCAATCTGCCATCCAGAAGCGGGGCAGCTTACTTTTGTTTGCCAGGGAAACGGGCCGGGCTTTCTGTCTCGGGGCCTATTGCAGGGAGTGACCGCCTGGCTCCTGAAAAGCTACGATAGGCAGGATGGTGACCAGACCCATGGTGGCACCAGTGCCAAGTTGGGCTGGTTTGATAGTACCAAGTGGCTCCTGCAATCTGCCATCAAAAAGTTGGCAGGCGAGTTTTGTTTTCCAGGGAAAAGCGCCATTGTGTGTGTTTGGGGACCTGTGGTTGGGAGTGCCCGGCTGGCTCCTTAGAAACCACGATACGCAGCATGGTTACCAGACAAGAGGTGCCACCAGTGCCAAGTTGTGCTGGTTTGATACTACCAAGTGGTTCCTGCAATCTGCCATCCAGAAGCGGGGCAGCTTACTTTTGTTTGCCACGGAAACGGGCCGTTGTTTGTGTTTGGGGGCCTGTGGCTGGGAGTGGCCGACTGGCTCCTTAGAATCCACGATACGCAGGATGGGTCCCAGACCAGAGGTGGCACCAGTGCCAAGTCGGGCTGGTTTGATAGTACCAAGTGGCTCCTGCAATCTGCCATCCAGAATCGGGGCAGCTTACTTTTGTTTGCCAGGGAAACGGGCCGAGGTTTGTGACTGGGGACCTATGGCTGGGAGTGACCGGCTGGCTCCTGAAAAGTTACGATAGGCAGGATTGTGACCAGACCCATGGTGGCACCAGTGCCAAGTTGGGCTGGTTTGATAGTACCAAGTGGCTCCTGTAATCTGCCATCAAATAGTTGGTAGGCGAGTTTTGTTTTCCAGGGAAAAGCGCAGATGTTTGTGTTTGGGGGCCTGTGGTAGGGAGTGGCCGGCTGGCTGCTTAGAATCCACGATACGCAGGATGGTTCCCAGACCAGAGGTGGCACCAGTGCCAAGACGGGCTAGTTTGATGGTGCAAAGTGGCTCCTGCAATCTGCCATCCAGAAGCGGGGTAGCTTACTTTTGTTTGCCAGGGAAATGGGCCGAGCTTTTTGTCTGGGGGCCTATGGCGGGGAATGACCGGCTTGCTCCTGAAAAGATAAGATAGGCAGGATGGTGACCAGACCCATGGTGGCACCAGTGCCAAGTTGGGCTGATTTGATAAAACCAAGTGGCTCCTGCAATCTGCCATCAAAAAGTTGGCAGGAGAGTTTTGTTTTCCAGGGAAAAGCGCCGTTGTTTGTGTTTGGGGGCCTGTGGCTGGGAGTGGCCGGCTGGCTCCTAAGAATCCACGATACGCAGCATGGTATCCAGACCCAAGGTGGCACCAGTGCCAAGTTTTGCTGGTTTGATAGTACCAAGTGGTTCCTGCAATCTGCCATCCAGAAGCAGGGCAGCTTACTTTTGTTTGCCAGGGAAACGGGCCGAGGTTTGTGTCTGGGGGCCTATGGCTGGGAGTGACCGGCTGGCTCCTGAAAAGCTACGATAGGCAGGATGGTGGCCAGACCCATGGTGGCACCAGTCCCAAGTTGGGCTGATTTGATAGTACCAAGTGGCTCCTGCAATCTGCCGTCAAAATTTGGCAGGCGAGTTTTTATTTTCCAGGGAAAAGCGCCGTTGTTTGTGTTTGGGGGCCTGTGGCTGGGAGTGGCCGCCTGGCTGCTTAGAATCCACGATACGCAGGATGGTTCCCAGACCCAAGGTGGAAACAGTGCCAAGTTTTGCTGGTTTGATAGTACCAAGTGGTTCCTGCAATCTGCCATCCAGAAGCAGGGCAGCTTACTTTTGTTTGCCAGGGAAACGGGCCGAGGTTTTTGTCTGGGGGCCTATGGCTGGGAGTGACCGGCTGGCTCCTGAAAAGCTACGATAGGCAGGATGGTGACCAGACCAATGGTGGCACCAGTGCCAAGTCGGGCTGGTTTGATAATACTAAATAGCTCCTGCAATCTGCCATCCCGACGCGGGGCAGCGGATTTTTGCTTGCTGGAGAAAAGTTCCGTGGGTTTTTTTTGGGGGTATATTGCTGGACGTTGCCGGCTGACTCCTTAAAATCATCGATACGCAGGATGGTTCCCTGACCCAAGGTGGCATCACTGCCAAGTCGGGCTCTTTTCGTAGTACCAAGTGGCTCCTGCAATTTGCCATCCAGAAGAGGGGCAGTTGAGTTTTGTTTACCAGAGAAAAGGGCCGTGGTTTGTGTTTTGGGGCATATGGCTGAGAGTGGCCGGCTGGCGCCTGAAAATCCACGATAGGCAGGATGGTTCCCAGAGCCAAGGTGGCACCAGTGCCATGTTGGCCTGGTTTGATAGTACCATGTGGCTCCTGCAATCTGCCATCCAGAAGCGGGGCAGCTTACTTTTGTTTGCCAGGGAAACGGGCCGAGGTATTTGTCTGGGGGCCTATGGCTGGGAGTGACCGGCTGGCTCCTGAAAAGCTACGATAGGCAGGATGGTGACCAGACCCATGGTGGCACCAGTGCCAAGTTGGGCTGGTTTGATAGTACCAAGTGGCTCCTGCAATCTGCCATCAAAAAGTTGGCAGGCGAGTTTTGTTTTCCAGGGTAACGCGCCGTTGTTTTTGTTTAGAGGCCTGTGGCTGGGAGTGTCCGCCTGTCCTCTTAGAATCTACGTTACGCAGCATGGTTCCCAGAGCCAAGGTGGCACCAGTGCCAAGTTGGGCTGGTTTGATAGTAGCAAGTGGTTCCTGCAATCTGCCATCCAGAAGAGGGGCAGCTTACTTTTGTTTGCCAGGGAAACGGGCCGAGGTATTTCTCTGGGGGCCTATGGCAGGGAGTGACCGGCCGGCTCCTGAAAAGCTAAGATAGGCAGGATGTTTACCAGACCCATGATGGCACCAGTGCCAAGTTGGGCTAATTTGATACTACCAAGTGGCTCCTGCAATCTGCCATCCAGAATCGGGGGTGCTTACTTTTGTTTTCCAGGGAAACGGGCCGACGTTTGTGTCTGGGGTTTTATGGCTGGGAGTGACCGGCTGGCTCCTGAAAAGCTACGATAGGCAGGATGGTGACCAGACCCATGGTGGCACCAGTGCCAAGTTGGGCTGGTTTGATAGTACCAAGTGGCTCCTGCAATCTGCCATCAAAAAGTTGGCAGGCGAGTTTTGTTTTCCAGGGAAAAGCGCCGTTGTTTGTGTTTGGGCGCCTGTGGCACGGAGTGGCCGGGTGGCTGCTTAGAATCCACGATACGCAGGATGGTTCCCAGACCCAAGGTGGCACCAGTGCCAAGTCGGGCTGTTTTGACACTACCAAGTGGCTCCTGCAATCTGCCATCCAGAATCGGGGCAGCTTAATTTTGTTTGCCAGGGAAACGGTCCGAGGTTTGTGATGGGGGCCTATGGCTGGGAGTGACCGGCTGGCTCCTGAAATGGTACAATTGGCAGGATGGTTCCCAGACCCATAGTGGCACCAGTGCCAAGTTGGGATGATTTGATAGTACCAAGTGGCTCCTGCAATCTGCCATCAAAAAGCTGGCAGGCGAGTTTTGTTTTCCAGGGAAAAGCGCCGTTGTTTGTATTTGGGGGCCTGTGGCTGGGAGTGGCCGCCTGGCGCCTTAGAATCTACGTTACGCAGGATGGTTCCCAGACCCAAAGTGGCACCAGTGTCAAGTTGGGCTGGTTTGATAGTACCAAGTGGCTCCTGCAATCTGCCATCCAGAAGCGGGGTAGCTTACTTTTGTTTGCCAGGGAAACGGGCAGAGCTTTCTGTCTGGGGGCCTATGGTTGGGAGTAACCGGCTGGCTCCTGAAAAGCTACGATAGGCAGGATGGTTCCCAGATCCAAGATGGCACCAGTGCCAAGTCGGGGTGGTTTGATGGTGCAACGTGGCTCCTGCAATCTGCCATCCTGACGTGGGGCAGCGGATTTTTGTTTCCAAGAGAAATGGTCCGTGGTTTGTTTTTGGGGCTATATGGCTGGGCGTGGCCTGCTGGCTCCTTAAAAACTACGATAGGCAGGATGGTTCCCTGACACAAGGTGGCACCAGTGCCAAGTCGGGCGGTTTTCGTAGTACAAAGTGCGTCCTAAAATTTGCCATCCAGAAGAGGGGCAGTTGAGTTTTGTTTACCAGAGAAAAGGGCCGTGGTTTGTTTTTGGGGGCATATGGCTGATAGTGGCCGTCTGGCGCCTGAAAATCCACGATAGGCAGGATGGTTCCCAGACCAGAGGTGGCACCAGTGCCAAGTCGGGCTGGTTTGATAGTACTAAATAGCACCTGCAATCTGCCATGCAGAAGCGGGGCAGCTTACTTTTGTTTCCCAGGGAAACGGGCCGAGGTTTGTGTCTGGGGGCCTATGGCTGAGAGTGACCGCCTGGCTCCTGAAAAGCTACGATAGGCAGGATGGTTACCAGACCCATGGTGGCACCAGTGCCAAGTTGGGCTGGTTTGATAGTACCAAGTGGCTCCTGCAATCTGCCATCAAAAAGTTGGCAGGCGAGTTTTGTTTTCCAGGGAAAAGCGCCGTTGTTTTTGTTTGGGGGCCTGTGGCTGGGAGTGGCCAGCTGGCTCCTTAGAATCCACGCTACGCAGGATGGTTCCCAGACCCAAGGTGGCACCAGTGCCACGTCGGGCTGGTTTGATGGTGAAAAGTGGCTCCTGCAATCTGCCATCCTGAAGCGGGGTAGCTTACTTTTGTGTGCCAGGGAAACGGGCCGAGGTTTATGACTGGGGGCCTAGGGCTAGGAGTGACCGGCTGGCTCCTGAAAAGCAACAATAGGCAGGATGGTTCCCAGACCCAAGGTGGCACCAGTGCCAAGTTGGGCTGGTTTGATGGTACCAACTGGCTCCTGCAATCTGCCATCTAAATGTTGTCAGGCGAGTTTTGTTTTCCAGGGAAAAGCGCCGTTGATTTTGTTTGGAGGCCTGTGGCTGGCAGTGGCTGCCTGTCGTCTTAGAATCCGGGTTACGCAGCATGGTTCCCAGAGCCAAGGTGGCACCAGTGCCAAGTTGGGCTGGTTTGATGGTGCAAAGTGGCTCCTGCAATCTGCCATCCAGAAGTGCGGTAGCTTACTTTTGTGTGCCAGGGAAACAGGCCGAGCTTTGTGTCTGGGGGCCTATGGCTGGGAGTGACCGGCTGGCTCCTGAAAAGCTACGATAGGCAGGATGGTGACCAGACCCATGGTGGCACCAGTGCCAAGTTGGGCTGGTTTGATAGTACCAAGTGGCTCCTGCAATCTGCCATCAAAAAGTTGGCAGACGAGTTTTGTTTTCCAGGGAAAAGCGCCGTTGTGTGTGTTTTGGGGCCTGTGGCTGGGAGTGGCCAGCTGGCTCCTTAGAATCCACGATACGCAGGATGGTTCCCAGACCCAAGGTGGCACCAGTGCCAAGTCGGGCTGGTTTGTTAGTACCAAGTGGTTCCTGCAATCTGCCATCCAGAAGCGGGGCAGCTGAATTTTGTTTGCCAGAGAAAAAGGCTGTTGTTTGTGTTTCGGGGCCTGTGGCTGGCAGTGGACGGCTGGCTCCTGAAAATCCATGATACGCAGCATGGTTCCCAGACCCAAGGTGGCACCAGTGCCAAGTTGGGCTGGTTTCATAGTACCCAGTGGCTCCTGCAATCTGCCATCCAGAAGAGGGGCAGTTGAGTTTTGTTTTCCAGAGAAAAGGGCCGTGGTTTGTGTTTGGGGCCTATGGCTGAGAGTGACCGTCTGGCTCCTGAAAAGCTACGATAGGCAGGATGGTGACCAGACCCATGGTGGCACCAGTGCCAAGTCGGGCTGGTTTGATAATACTAAATAGCTCCTGCAATCTGCCATCCAGACGCGGGGCAGCGGATTTTTGCTTGCTGGAGAAAAGTTCCGTGGGTTTTTTTTGGGGGTATATGGCTGGACGTTGCCGGCTGACTCCTTAAAAACATCGATACGCAGGATGGTTCCCTGACCCAAGGTGGCATCACTGCCAAGTCGGGCTGTTTTCGTAGTACCAAGTGCGTCCTGCAATTTGCCATCCAGAAGAGGGGCAGTTGAGTTTTGTTTACCAGAGAAAAGGGCCGTGGTTTGTGTTTGGGGGCATATGGCTGAGAGTGGCCGGCTGGCGCCTGAAAATCCACGAAAGGCAGGATGGTTCCCAGAGCCAAGGTGGCACCAGTGCCATGTTGGCCTGGTTTGATAGTACCATGTGGCCCCTGCAATCTGCCATCCAGAAGCGGGGCAGCTTACATTTGTTTGCCAGGGAAACGGGCCGAGGTATTTGTCTGGGGGCCTATGGCTGGGAGTGACCGCCTGGCTCCTGAAAAGCTACGATAGGCAGGATGGTGACCAGACCCATGGTGGCACCAGTGCCAAGTTGGGCTGGTTTGATAGTACCAAGTGGCTCCTGCAATCTGCCATCCAGAAGCGGGGTAGCTTACTTTTGTTTGCCAGGGAAACGGGCAGAGCTTTCTGTCTGGGGGCCTATGGTTGGGAGTAACCGGCTGGCTCCTGAAAAGCTACGATAGGCAGGATGGTTCCCAGATCCAAGATGGCACCAGTGCCAAGTCGGGGTGGTTTGATGGTGCAAAGTGGCTCCTGCAATCTGCCATCCTGACGCGGGGCAGCGGATTTTTGTTTCCAAGAGAAATGGTCCGTGGTTTGTTTTTGGGGCTATATGGCTGGGCGTGGCCTGCTGGCTCCTTAAAAAGCTACGATAGGCAGGATGGTTCCCTGACCCAAGGTGGCACCAGTGCCAAGTTGGGCTGGTTTGATAGTACCAAGTGGCTCCTGCAATCTGCCATCCTGAAGCGGGGTAGCTTACATTTGTGTGCCAGGGAAACGGGCCGAGGTTTATGACTGGGGGCCTAGGGCTAGAAGTGACCGGCTGGCTCCTGAAAAGCAACAATAGGCAGGATGGTTCCCAGACCCAAGGTGGCACCAGTGCCAAGTTGGGCTGGTTTGATGGTACCAACTGGCTCCTGCAATCTGCCATCTAAAAGTTGTCAGGCGAGTTTTGTTTTCCAGGGAAAAGCGCCGTTGATTTTGTTTGGAGGCCTGTGGCTGGCAGTGGCTGCCTGTCGTCTTAGAATCCGGGTTACGCAGCATGGTTCCCAGAGCCAAGGTGGCACCAGTGTCAAGTTGGGCTGGTTTGATAGTACCAAGTGGCTCCTGCAATCTGCCATCCAGAAGCGGGGCAGCTTACTTTTGTTTGCCAGGGAAACGGGCCGAGGTATTTGTCTGGGGACCTATGGCTGGGAGTGACCGGCTGGCTCCTGAAAAGCTACGATAGGCAGGATGGTTCCCTGACCCAAGGTGGCACCAGTGCCAAGTCGGGCGGTTTTCGTAGTACAAAGTGCGTCCTAAAATTTGCCATCCAGAAGAGGGGCAGTTGAGTTTTGTTTACCAGAGAAAAGGGCCGTGGTTTGTTTTTGGGGGCATATGGCTGATAGTGGCCGTCTGGCCCCTGAAAATCCACGATAGGCAGGATGGTTCCCAGACCAGAGGTGGCACCAGTGCCAAGTCGGGCTGGTTTGATAGTACTAAATAGCACCTGCAATCTGCCATGCAGAAGCGGGGCAGCTTACTTTTGTTTGCCAGGGAAACGGGCCGAGGTTTGTGTCTGGGGGCCTATGGCTGGGAGTGACCGCCTGGCTCCTGAAAAACTACGATAGGCAGGATGGTGACCAGACCCATGGTGGCACCAGTGCCAAGTTGGGCTGGTTTGATAGTACCAAGTGGCTCCTGCAATCTGCCATCAAAAAGTTGGCAGGCGAGTTTTGTTTTCCAGGGAAAAGCGCCGTTGTTTGTGTTTGGGGGACTGTGGCTGGGAGTGGCCGGCTGGCTCCTTAGAACACACGATACGCAGGATGGTTCCCAGACCCAAGGTGGCACCAGTGCCACGTCGGGCTGGTTTGATAGCACCAAGTGGCTCCTGCAATCTGCCATCCAGAAGCGGGGCAGGTTACTTTTGTTTTCCAGGGAAACGGACCGAAGTTTTTTTCTGTGGGCCTATGGCTGGGAGTGACCGCCTGGCTCCTGAAAAGCTACGATAGGCAGGATGGTGACCAGACCCATGGTGGCACCAGTGCCAAGTCGGGCTGGTTTGATAGTACCAAGTGGCTCCTGCAATCTGCCATCAAAATGTTGGCAGGCGAGTTTTGTTTTCCAGGGAAAAGCGCCGTTGTGTGTATTTTGGGGCCTGTGGCTGGGAGTGGCCAGCTGGCTCCTTAGAATCCACGATACGCAGGATGGTTCCCAGACCCAAGGTGGCACCAGTGCCAAGTCGGGCTGGTTTGTTAGTACCAAGTGGTTCCTGCAATCTGCCATCCAGAAGCGGGGCAGCTGAATTTTGTTTGCCAGAGAAAAAGGCTGTTGTTTGTGTTTCGGGGCCTGTGGCTGGCAGTGGACGGCTGGCTCCTGAAAATCCATGATACGCAGCATGGTTCCCAGACCCAAGGTGGCACCAGTGCCAAGTAGGGCTAGTTTCATAGTACCCAGTGGCTCCTGCAATCTGCCATCCAGAAGAGGGGCAGTTGAGTTTTGTTTTCCAGAGAAAAGGGCCGTGGTTTGTGTTTGGGGCCTATGGCTGAGAGTGACCGGCTGGCCCCTGAAAATCCACGATAGGAAGGATGGTTCCCAGATCCAAGGTGGCAGCAGTGCCATGTTGTGCTGGTGTGATAGTCCCAAGTGGCTCCTGCAATCTGCCATCCAGAAGTGGGGCAGCTGAATTTTGTTTGCCAGAGAAAAAGGCTGTGGTTTTTGTTTGGGGGCCTATGGCTGGGAGTGGCCGGCTGGCTCCTGAAAATCCATGATACGCAGCATGGTTCCCAGACCCAAGGTGGCACCAGTGCCAAGTGGGGCTGGTTTCACAGTGTCAAGTGCCTCCTGCAATCTCCCATCCAGAAGCGGGGCAGCTGAGTTTTGTTTGCCTGTGAAACGGGCCGTTGTTTTTGATTGGGATCTGTGGCCGAGAATGTTCAGCTGGCTCCTGACAATCCACAATACGCAGGATGGTTCCCAGACCCAAGGTGGCACCAGTTCCAAGTTGGGCTGGTTTGATAGTACCAAGTGGCTCCTGCAATCTGCCATCCAGAAGCGGTGCAGCTGAGTTTTGTTTGCCAGAGGAAAGGGCCGTGGGTTGTGTTTGGGGGCATATGGCTGGGAGTGGCCGGCTGTCTCATTAAAAAGATCGATACGCAGGATGGTTCCCAGACCCAAGGTGGCACCAGTGCCAAGTCGGGCTGTTTATATACTACCAAGTGCGTCCTGAAATTTGCCATCCAGAAGAGGGGCAGTGGAGTTTTGTTTGCCAGAGAATAGCGCCGTTGTTTGTGTTTGGGGGCTTGTGGCTGGGAGTGGCCGACTGGCGCCTTAGAATCTGTGTTACGCAGCATGGTTCCCAGACCAGAGGTGGCACCAGTGCCAAGTTGGGCTGGTTTGATAGTACCAAGTGGCTCCTGCAATCTGCCATCCAGAAGCGGGGCAGCTTACTTTTGTTTGCGAGGGAAACGGGCCGAGGTTTGTGTCTGGGGGCCTATGGCTGGGAGTGACCGCCTGGCTCCTGAAAAGCTACGATAGGCAGGATGGTGACCAGACCCATGGTGGCACCAGTGCCAAGTTGGGCTGGTTTGATAGTACCAAGTGGCTCCTGCAATCTGCCATCAAAAAGTTGGCAGGCGAGTTTTGTTTTCCAGGGAAAAGCGCCGTTGTTTTTGTTTGGGGGCCTGTGGCTGGGAGTGGCCGGCTGGCTCCTTAGAATCCACGATACGCAGGATGGTTCCCAGACCAGAGGTGGCACCAGTGCCAAGTCGAGCTGGTTTGATGGTGAAAAGTGGTTCCTGCAATCTGCCATCCAGAAGCGGGATAACTTACTTTTTTTTGCCAGGGAAACGGGCCAAGGTTTTTGTCTGGGGGCCTATGGCTGGGAGTGACCGGCTGGCTCCTGAAAAGCTACGATAGGCAGGATGGTGACCAGACCCATTGTGGCACCAGTGTCAAGTTGGGCTGGTTTGATAGTACCAAGTGGCTCCTGCAATCTGCCATCAAAAAGTTGGCAGGCGAGGTTTGTTTTCCAGGGAAAAGCGCCGTTGTTTTTGTTTGGGGGCCTGTGGGTGGGAGTGGCCAGATGGCTAATTAGAATCCACGATACGCAGCATGGTTCCCAGACCTGAGGTGGCACCAGTGCCAAGTCGGGCTGGTTTGATACTATCAAGTGCGTCCTGCAATCTGCCATCCAGAAGCGGGGTAGCTTACTTTTGTTTGCCAGGGAAACGGGCCGAGGTTTGTGTCTGGGGGCCTATGGCTGCGAGTGACCGGCTGGCTCCTGAAAAGCTACGATAGGCAGGATGGTGACCAGACCCATGGTGGCACCAGTGCCAAGTTGGGCTGGTTTGATAGTACCAAGTGGCTCCTGCAATCTGCCATCATAAAATTGGCAGGCGAGTTTTGTTTTCCAGGGAAAAGCGCCGTTGTTTTTGTTTGGAGGCCTGTGGGTGGGAGTGGCCGGCTGGCTCCTTAGAATCCACGATACGCAGGATGGTTCCCAGACCAGAGGTGGCACCAGTGCCAAGTCGGGCTAGTTTGATGGTGCAAAGTGGCTCCTGCAATCTGCCATCCAGAAGCGGGGCAGCTTACTTTTGTTTGCCAGGGAAACGGGCCGAGTATTGTTTCTCTGGGGGCCTATGGCTGGGAGTGACCGGCTGGCTCCTGAAAAGCTACGATAGGCAGGATGGTGACCAGACCCATGGTGGCACCAGTGCCAAGTTGGGCTGATTTGATAGTACCAAGTGGCTCCTGCAATCTGCCATCAAAAAGTTGGCAGGCGAGTTTTGTTTTCCAGGGAAAAGCGCCGTTGTTTGTGTTTGGGGGCCTGTGGCTGGGAGTGGACGGATGGCTCCTTAGAACCACGATACGCAGGATGGTTCCCAGACCAGAGGTGGCACCAGTGCCAAGTCGGGCTGGTTTGATAGTACAAGGTGGTTCCTGCAATCTGCCATCCAGAAGCGGGGCAGCTTACTTTTGTATGCCAGGGAAACGGGCCGAGGTTTTTGTCTGGGGGCCTATAGCTGGGAGTGACCGTCTGGCTCCTGAAAAGCTACGATAGGCAGGATGGTGACCAAACGCATGGTGGCACCAGTGCCAAGTTGGGCTGATTTGATAGTACCAAGTGGCTCCTGCAATCTGCCATCAAAATGTTGGCAGGCGAGTGTTGTTTTCCAGGGAAAAGCGCCGTTGTTTGTGTTTGGGGGCCTGTGGCTGGGAGTGGCCGGCTGGCTGCTTAGAATCCACGATACGCAGGATGGTTCCCAGACCAGAGGTGGCACCAGTGCCACGTCGGGCTGGTTTGATACTACCAAGTGCGTCCTGCAATCTGCCATCCAGAAGCGGGGCAGCTTACTTTTGTTTGCCAGGGAAACGGGCCGAGGTTTGTGTCTGGGGGCCTATGGCTGGGAGTGACCGGCTGGCTCCTGAAAAGCTACGATAGGCAGGATGGTGACCAGACCCATGGTGGCACCAGTGCCAAGTTGGGCTGGTTTGATAGTACCAAGTGGCTCCTGCAATCAGCCATCAAAAAGTTGGCAGGCGAGTTTTGTTATCCAGGGAAAAGCGCCGTTGTTTGTGTTTGGGGGCCTGTGGCTGGGAGTGGACGGATGGCTCCTTAGAATCCACGATACACAGCATGGTTCCCAGACCAGAGGTGGCACCAGTGCCAAGTTGGGCTAGTTTGATGGTGCAAAGTGGCTCCTGCAATCTGCCATCCAGAAGCGGGGCAGCTTACTTTTGTTTGCGAGGGAAACGGGCCGAGGTTTGTGTCTGGGGGCCTATGGCTGGGAGTGACCGCCTGGCTCCTGAAAAGCTACGATAGGCAGGATGGTGACCAGACCCATGGTGGCACCAGTGCCAAGTTGGGCTGATTTGATAGTACCAAGTGGCTCCTGCAATCTGCCATGAAAAAGTTGGCAGGCGAGTTTTGTTTTCCAGGGAAAAGCGCCGTTGTTTCTGTTTGGGGGCCTGTGGCTGGGAGTGGCCGGCTGGCTCCTTAGAATCCACGATACGCGGCATGGTTCCCAGACCAGAGGTGGCACCAGTGCCAAGTTGGGCTGGTTTGATAGTACCAAGTGCGTCCTGCAATCTGCCATCCAGAAGCGGGGCAGCTTACTTTTGTTTGCCAGGGAAACGGTCCGAGGTTTGTGTCTCAGGGCCTACGGCTGGGAGTGACCGGCTGGCTCCTGAAAAGCTACGATAGGCAGGATGGTGACCAGACCCATGGTGGCACCAGTGCCAAGTTGGGCTGATTTGATAGTAGCAAGTGGCTCCTGCAATCTGCCATCAAAATGTTGGCAGGCGAGTTTTGTTTTCCAGGGAAAAGCGCCGTTGTTTGTGTTTGGTGGCCTGTGGCTGGGAGTGACCGGCTGGCTCCTTAGAATCCACGATACGCAGGATGGTTCCCAGACCCAAGGTGGCACCAGTGCCAAGTTGGGCTGGTTTGATAGTACCAAGTGGCTCCTGCAATCTGCCATCCAGAAGCGGGGCAGCTTACTTTTGTTTGCCAGGGAAACGGGCCGAGGTTTTTCTCTGGGGGCCTATGGCTTGGAGTGACCGGCTAGGTCCTGAAAAGCTACGATAGGCAGGATGGTGACCAGATCCATGGTGGCACCAGTGCCAAGTTGGGCTGGTTTGATAGTACCAAGTGGCTCCTGCAATCTGCCATCAAAAAGTTGGCAGGCGAGTTTTGTTTTCCAGGGAAAAGCGCTGTGGTTTGTGTTTGGGGGCCTGTGGCTGGGAGTGGCCGGCTGGCTCCTTAGAATCCACGATACGCAGGATGGTTCCCAGACCAGAGGTGGCACCAGTGCCAAGTCGGGCTGGTTTGATGGTGAAAAGTGGTTCCTGCAATCTGCCATCCAGAAGCGGGATAACTTACTTTTTTTTGCCAGGGAAATGGGCCAAGGTTTTTGTCTGGGGGCCTATGGCTGGGAGTGACCGGCTGGCTCCTGAAAAGCTACGATAGGCAGGATGGTGACCAGACCCATGGTGGCACCAGTGTCAAGTTGGGCTGGTTTGATAGTACCAAGTGGCTCCTGCAATCTGCCATCAAAAAGTTGGCAGGCGAGGTTTGTTTTCCAGGGAAAAGCGCCGTTGTTTTTGTTTGGGGGCCTGTGGGTGGGAGTGGCCAGATGGCTAATTAGAATCCACGATACGCAGCATGGTTCCCAGACCTGAGGTGGCACCAGTGCCAAGTCGGGCTGGTTTGATACTATCAAGTGCGTCCTGCAATCTGCCATCCAGAAGCGGGGTAGCTTACTTTTGTTTGCCAGGGAAACGGGCCGAGGTTTGTGTCTGGGGGCCTATGGCTGCGAGTGACCGGCTGGCTCCTGAAAATCCACGATAGGCAGGATGGTGACCAGACCCATGGTGGCACCAGTGCCAAGTTGGGCTGGTTTGATAGTACCAAGTGGCTCCTGCAATCTGCCATCATAAAATTGGCAGGCGAGTTTTGTTTTCCAGGGAAAAGCGCCGTTGTTTTTGTTTGGAGGCCTGTGGGTGGGAGTGGCCGGTTGGCTCCTTAGAATCCACGATACGCAGGATGGTTCCCAGACCAGAGGTGGCACCAGTGCCAAGTCGGGCTAGTTTGATGGTGCAAAGTGGCTCCTGCAATCTGCCATCCAGAAGCGGGGCAGCTTACTTTTGTTTGCCAGGGAAACGGGCCGAGTATTGTTTCTCTGGGGGCCTATGGCTGGGAGTGACCGGCTGGCTCCTGAAAAGCTACGATAGGCAGGATGGTGACCAGACCCATGGTGGCACCAGTGCCAAGTTGGGCTGATTTGATAGTACCAAGTGGCTCCTGCAATCTGCCATCAAAAAGTTGGCAGGCGAGTTTTGTTTTCCAGGGAAAAGCGCCGTTGTTTGTGTTTGGGGGCCTGTGGCTGGGAGTGGACGGATGGCTCCTTAGAACCACGATACGCAGGATGGTTCCCAGACCAGAGGTGGCACCAGTGCCAAGTCGGGCTGGTTTGATAGTACAAGGTGTTTCCTGCAATCTGCCATCCAGAAGCGGGGCAGCTTACTTTTGTATGCCAGGGAAACGGGCCGAGGTTTTTGTCTGGGGGCCTATAGCTGGGAGTGACCGTCTGGCTCCTGAAAAGCTACGATAGGCAGGATGGTGACCAAACGCATGGTGGCACCAGTGCCAAGTTGGGCTGATTTGATAGTACCAAGTGGCTCCTGCAATCTGCCATCAAAATGTTGGCAGGCGAGTGTTGTTTTCCAGGGAAAAGCGCCGTTGTTTGTGTTTGGGGGCCTGTGGCTGGGAGTGGCCGGCTGGCTGCTTAGAATCCACGATACGCAGGATGGTTCCCAGACCAGAGGTGGCACCAGTGCCACGTCGGGCTGGTTTGATACTACCAAGTGCGTCCTGCAATCTGCCATCCAGAAGCGGGGCAGCTTACTTTTGTTTGCCAGGGAAACGGGCCGAGGTTTGTGTCTGGGGGCCTATGGCTGGGAGTGACCGGCTGGCTCCTGAAAAGCTACGATAGGCAGGATGGTGACCAGACCCATGGTGGCACCAGTGCCAAGTTGGGCTGGTTTGATAGTACCAAGTGGCTCCTGCAATCAGCCATCAAAATGTTGGCAGGCGAGTTTTGTTATCCAGGGAAAAGCGCCGTTGTTTGTGTTTGGGGGCCTGTGGCTGGGAGTGGACGGATGGCTCCTTAGAATCCACGATACACAGCATGGTTCCCAGACCAGAGGTGGCACCAGTGCCAAGTTGGGCTAGTTTGATGGTGCAAAGTGGTTCCTGCAATCTGCCATCCAGAAGCGGGGCAGCTTACTTTTGTTTGCCAGGGAAACGGGCCGAGGTTTGTGTCTGGGGGCCTATGGCTGGGAGTGACCGGCTGGCTCCTGAAAAGCTACGATAGGCAGGATGGTGACCAGACCCATGGTGGCACCAGTGCCAAGTTGGGCTGATTTGATAGTACCAAGTGGCTCCTGCAATCTGCCATCAAAATGTTGGCAGGCGAGTTTTGTTTTCCAGGGAAAAGCGCCGTTGTTTGTGTTTGGGGGCCTGTGGCTGGGAGTGGCCGGCTGGCTCCTTAGAATCCACGATACGCAGGATGGTTCCCAGACCAGAGGTGGCACCAGTGCCAAGTTGGGCTGGTTTGATAGTACCAAGTGCGTCCTGCAATCTACCATCCAGAAGCGGGGCAGCTTACTTTTGTTTGCCAGGGAAACGGGCCGAGGTTTGTGTCTCAGGGCCTATGGCTGGGAGTGACCGGCTGGCTCCTGAAAAGCTACGATAGGCAGGATGGTGACCAGACCCATGGTGGCACCAGTGCCAAGTTGGGCTGGTTTGATAGTACCAAGTGGCTCCTGCAATCTGCCATCAAAAAGTTGGCAGGCGAGTTTGTTATCCAGGGAAAAGCACCGTTGTTTGTGTTTGGGGGTCTCTGGCTGGGAGTGGCCGGCTGGCTCCTTAGAATCCATGATACGCAGGATGGTTCCCAGACCAGAGGTGGCACCAGTGCCAAGTAGGGCTGGTTTGATGGTGAAAAGTGGCTCCTGCAATCTGCCATCCAGAAGCGGGATGACTTACTTTTGTTTGCCAGGGAAACGGGCCGAGGTTTTTGTCTGGGGGCCTATGGCTGGGAGTGACCGGATGGCTCCTGAAAAGCTACGATAGGCAGGATGGTGAGCAGACCCATGGTGGCACCAGTGCCAAGTTGGGCTGGTTTGATAGTACCAAGTGGCTCCTGCAATCTGCCATCAAAATGTTGGCAGGCGAGTTTTGTTTTCCAGGGAAAAGTGCCGTTGTTTTTGTTTGGGGGCCTGTGGGTGGGAGTGACCGGCTGGCTCCTTAGAATCCACGATACGCAGGATGGTTCCCAGACCAGAGGTGGCACCAGTGCCAAGTCGGGCTAGTTTGATGGTGCAAAGTGGCTCCTGCAATCTGCCATCCAGAAGCGGGGTAGCTTACTTTTGTTTGCCAGGGAAACGGGCCGAGTTTTGTGTCTGGGGGCCTATGGCTGCGAGTGACCGGCTGGCTCCTGAAAAGCTACGATAGGCAGGATGGTGACCAGACCCATGGTGGCACCAGTGCCAAGTTGGGCTGATTTGATAGTACCAAGTGGCTCCTGCAATCTGCCATCAAAAAGTTGGCAGGCGAGTTTTGTTTTCCAGGGAAAAGCGCCGTTGTTTGTGTCTGGGGGCCTGTGGCTGGAGTGGCCGGCTGGCTCCTTACACTGAACGATACGCAGGATGGTTCCCAGAGCTGAGGTGGCACCAGTGCCAAGTTGGGCTAGTTTGATGGTGCAAAGTGTCTCCTGCAATCTGCCATCCAGAAGCGGGGTAGCTTACTTTTGTTTGCCAGGGAAACGGGCCGAAATATTTGTCTAGGGGCCTCTGGCTGGGGGTGGCTGGCTGGCTCCTGAAAAGCTATGATAGGCAGGATGGTGACCAGACCCATGGTGGCACCAGTGCCAAGTTGGGCTGGTTTGATAGTACCAAGTTGCTCCTGCAATCTGCCATCAAAAAGTTGTCAGGCGAGTTTTGTTTTCCAGGGAAAAGCGCCATTGTTTGTATTTGGGGGCCTGTGGCTGGGAGTGGCCGGCTGGCTCCTTTGAACCCACAACACGCAGGATGGTTCCCAGACCCAAGGTGGCACCAGTGCCAAGTCGGGCTGGTTTGATACTACCAAGTGCGTCCTGCAATCTGCCATCCAGAAGCGGGGCAGCTTAATTTTGTTTGCCAGGGAAACGGGCCGTGGGTTTTGTTTGGGGGCCTATGGCTGAGAGTGGCCGGCTGGCTCCTGAAAATCCACGCTAGGCAGCATGGTTCCCAGATGCAAGGTGGCACCAGTGCCAAGTCGGGCTGGTTTGATGGTGCAAAGTGGCTCCTGCAATCTGCCATCCAGAAGCGGGGCAGCTGATTTTTGTTTGCCAGAGAAAAATTCCGTGGATTGTTTTTGGGGGCATATTGCTGGGAGTGGCCGGCTGGCTCCTTAAAATGCTCGATACGCATGATGGTTCCCAGGTCCAAGGTGTCACCACTACCAAGTCGGCCTGCGGTTTTAGTATCAAGTTCATCCTGCAATTTGCCATCCAGAAGAGGGGCAGTTGAGTTTTGTTTGCCAGAGAAACGGGCCGAGGTTTCTGTTTGGGGACATATGGCTGAGAGTGGCCGGCTGGCCCCTGAATATCCACGATACACAGCATGGTTCCCAGATCCAAGGTGGCACCAGTGCCAAGTTGGGCTGGTTTGATAGTACCAAGTGTCTCCTGCAATCTGCCATCCAGAAGCGGGGCAGCTTACTTTTGTTTGCCAGAGAAATAGGCCTAGGTTTTTGTCTGGGGGCCTGTGGCTAGGAGTGGCCGGCTGGCTCCTAAGAATCCACGATACGCAGGATGTTTCCCAGACCCAAGGTGGCACCAGTGCCAAGTCGGGCTGGTTTGATAGTACCAAGTGGCTCCTGCAAACTCCAGCAAAAAGTTGGCAGGCGTGTTTTGTTTTCCAGGGAACAGCGCCGTTGATTTTGTTTGGGGGCCTGTGGCTGGGAGTGGCCGGCTGGCTCCTTAGAATCCACGATACGCAGGATGGTTCCCAGACCCAAGGTGGCACCAGTGCCAAGTTGGGCTGGTTTGATTACACCAAGTGGCTCCTGCAATCTGCCATCCAGAAGTGAGGCAGCTAAGTTTTGTTTGCCAGAAAAAAGGGCCGTGGTTTTTGTTGGGGGCCTGTGGCTGGGAGTGGCCGGCTGGCTCCTTAGAATCCACCATACGCAGGATGGTTCCCAGACCCAAGGTGGCACCAGTGCCAAGTCGGGCTGGTTTGATAGTCCCAAGTGGCTCCTGCAAACTGCCATCCAGAAGCGGGGTAGCTGAGTTTTGTTTGCCAGGGAAATGGGCCGTTGTTTGTGTTTGGGGGCCTGTGGCTGGGAGTGTTCGGCTGGTTCCTGAATATGTACCATACGCAGGATTGTTCCCAGACCCAAGGTGGCACCAGTGCCAAGTCGGGCTGGTTTGATGGTGCAAAGTGGCTCCTGCAATCTGCCATCCAGACGCGGGGCAGCGGATTTTTGTTTCCATGAGAAATGGTCCGTCGTTTGTTTTTGGGGGTATATGGCTGGGCCTGGCCGGCTGGCTCCTTAAAAAGCTCGATATGCAGGATGGTTCCCTGACACAAGGTGGCACCAGTGCCACGTCGGGCGGTTTTCGTACTACAAAGTGCGTCCTAAAATTTGCCATCCAGAAGAGGGGCAGTTGAGTTTTGTTTGCCAGAGAAAAGGTCCGTGGTTTGCTTTTGGGGGCATATGGCTGAGAGTGGCTGGCTGGCCCCTGAAAATCCACGATACACAGGATGGTTCCCAGATCCAAGGTGGCACCTGTGCCAAGTCGGGCTGATTTGATAGTACTAAGTAGCTCCTGCAATCTGCCATCCAGAAGCGGGACAGCTTACTTTTGTTTGCCAGGGAAACGGGCCGAGGTTTGTGTTTGGGGGCCTATGGCTGAGAGTGACCGGCTGGCTCCTGAAAAGCTACAATAGGCAGGATGGTGACCAGACCCATGGTGGCACCAGTGCCAAGTTGGGCTGGTTTGATAGTACCAAGTGGTTCCTGCAATCTGCCATCCAGAAGCAGGGCAGCTGAGTTTTGTTTGCCAGAGAAAAGGGCCTTGGTTTGTGTTTGGGGGCATATGGCTGGGTGTGGCCAGCTGGCTCCTTAAAATGCACGATATGCAACATGGCTCCCAGACCCAAGGTGGCACCAGTGCCAAGTTGGGCTGGTTTGATAGTACCAAGTGGCTCCTGCAATCTTCCATGATCACGTGGAGAAATACTTTCTGGTTTCAGCCTCATGCTCTTTCTTCTCTCCCTCAACTTCTCTATCACCTCTCATCTGGTTCACATGCGCTGTCTTCAAGGTCCACAGGCTACTTTTCACAGAATCTTCTGGCCTGATGAAGTAAGAATGATGAATAGAACAGAGCTGGGATCTATTTTCCAGTTTGGATAAAATGCATTCTGCACACAAATCCAAGGAGAACGTGCTGCCCCAATGCCCAGAAAATCTTTCACTCCTGCTAGTGTTCTACGTCAACCGCAACTTAGTCTGAAAGAAAAGCTTTTTCTCTGAGAGCATCTGAGAGGTTTGCATGAAGCACTGATATCTGACATATGCAATTTTGAATAGGAGAGGAAAAAGAAAATGGCAAGGAGTTTTTAATTTTAGTGGTTTCAATTTTAATTTCCGTGCACTTTTTCAAAACTTGTCAGCTCAAATGCCCATCAACATCTTTTAGTCATCTGTAAGTCAGTATTCATATAAAATGTGCTTCAAATCCAAAGAATTTCAAATTTGCACTCCAAGCTTCTATGCCTAGATTTATGATTTCCTACACATATTAGATGAAAGGAAGGCCTTTTTTACTGTGGGAGTGCTGGAACACTGGAACAGGTTGCCCAGAGAAGTTGTGGGTGTCCCATCCCTGAAAGTATTCAAGGTCACCTTGGACGGGGCTTGGAGCAGCAACAAAGGAGAAGCTTGATGGTAGAGAAACAAAGTCGGACTATAGAAGAAACTCGGATTGAAGTATAGGATCAAGTTTTCTCTCAGCTCTTGGGGTAAATTCAAAGTTGTACAAAATGACATTTATCTGTGCTATTCACTACTGTAACAGAAAGTTTCATGAAAACTGTACAGAAGATAGTAAATTTTAAAAGAGATAAGAATTACAGCATAAAATCCATGGGATAGGTTACAACATGAGACACTCTCTAAGAGAAAATCTCTTTGTTTCAGCACTTCATCGGGGTAAGATTTCATGAAGTGCCAAAGAAGGCGGCAAAATATCATTCGGGACATTATTTACTGGAATTCAGCCTGGCCATTAGTAGGAACTGCCTTTGAACATATCATGTAGATATACCACACACACTTTCCCTTCACTGAAAAATTACTGTTTACAACAAATAAGCAATTGACGATCAAAATTGATTGAAAGCATCTTAAACATGTCAAGTATTTCATTGTAGATGATCTGTGATCCAAATGCTTCTTCCACCTTCGAGAGGGACAGAAGAATTCTTCCATATCATGATGGTTTAAAATTGTATCAACCAATGTTTTCTGCTGAAAAGATATCATCTATTTTTTTCTATTTTTGGAAGAAAATATTCCTAGACATACAACAGGTGAGAACTAAGTAATTTTAAAGAAACAAATGAAATGAAAATATTCTGTAAATAGAATGAAATGAAAAGCTGTGTTTTAAATAGGAGCTAAATATTAAACAGAATTTTTGTACCAGGCATTTGAATTACTGCACCAGCTCTTTTGCCCATCAAGAGAGGCATTTAGCATTTCAGTCTTTTCCAAGGTGTTCATGATCTGCTATGCTGATCTCTGTGTGTGCCTAGGTGTGTGTGGAGGGGGGGGCATATGAAGGGGAGTGTGTATGTTTGCTTTACAATTGTTGTGGCAGATTCATGCCTCAGCTCCACATTTTGTTTTAAAAAGGTCACACCGAGTGGATATGAAGTTTACTATCAACAAGAGATCGATTCCCAAATCATCCATTTGACTCTCCCTTATAAATCATGTGCTTTGTTGCATATTTTATCAAATATACTTTCAAGCCAGATGGAGGAAGGAGGATGTGGGAATCCCTCCACCATCTTGCAACTTTTATGTAAGTAGGTTTTCAAGAAAATCATCATTTCTCTTTTAAATATGTCTGGAACAGGCATGATGGTAGTGTCAACCTGTTGGAGTTTTTGTTGCTGGAAGAAGTTGTACAAAAGGATTGGTTTTTACATTGACCAGTTACTGAATCAAGCGCAGGAATACATTGGAAATTTAGCTGGGGGTTCCTTTTCCCAGCAGACTACTTCTAGAACGAGCTTGTACACTGAAGCTGACTCTTTTGCTCTCTTTTTGTTTCTTTCCTATTTTCTTGGCTTCTTTGCCACTATCTAGACAATTTTGGAACTTTGTTCCCAACTAAAATGGTTTCAATAGTCTGATTGTGATCATACATTTTTACAAGGAATTTTTAAAATCTTTCCTCGAGTCCAGAAAGTCAAGGACTTAGATCTTTTTCTTCCCTTATCAATATTGCCATGAAATTGATAAATAAAGACCAACTCTTTATTTTTGTTTTTAACCCACGTAGATAATTCCCATCCATTAATCCATTTTGTGGACCAATAGCTGCCATTCTGATGGAAGCTGTCACTTCTTAACAATAGGCATTCTGTGACTATGTTGACTGCACTTTGGGTGAAGATCCTAACTGGTCTTAGATATACATAGGGAGAAATTTGCTCAGCCAGTGTCAGTCTTAAGCATGCGTATCAGAAGATCTTTCTAGAGCTGGGAATTTTCCCATGAAAGGGATTCAGTTAGGGAAGAGACACTTGTGCCAGAGTTTTACATTCTTCTTGAACACTGCTTAAGGAACTTAGATGCCATGTCCATTTGGATCTCTGTCTGCACAGAACTTTGTCATGCCAGTGCTTTGAAATGCATCTTGAAGAGAATTCACTAGCACAGAATGAAAGAGAGTGGAAGGGGTTGGTGGGGCTAACCAGGCCCAACCCCCCTGCCTAAACCAGGATACCTAGAGCCTCTTGCCCAGGATTCTATCTGGGTGTACTTTTAATGTCTTCAAAGATCCAGGCTCCACAATCTTTCTGGGCAGTCTGTGCCGTGGTTCAGTCACCCTGACAGTAAAGAAACATTTACTGATGTTCAAAGGCAATCTCCTGTATTTCAGTGTGTGCCCACTGCCTCTTGTCTTTTCCCTCAGCATCACTGAAAAGACACTGATTCCCTCCCCTTTGCACTATTGCTTCCATATGTATGTGTGATGCCATGTAGAGGTATGTCAAAAACCTCCCTGAAGCCCAGGCAGATAATATTCCCTTCATCTACCAGTCAAGTTGATTCATCAGAGGAGTTTAAAGTGATGTTCAGCATGAAATTCCCCTGAAAAATCATGCTAACTACATTATTTGGTCATCTGTCATGTGCCTGGCAAGGATTTCCAGGAAGAGCTGCTTCATCAACTTCCTGGGGATAAAAAAGAGGCTGGCTGGTTTGTACTATGGCGAGTCCTCTTAATTGCCTTTTTTGAAGATGGGTGTCATTTGCTAACATCCACTCTTTAGCTCCTCTTCTCATCTACACCTCGGCAAAAAGCTTTTCCACTATGTCTGGCTAGGAAAAACTGTGCCAGCACAGAAAACATCTCCCATCGTGTTCTAGAAGTTGCACGGATGTCTGCCAAGTGTTTGGCAGGAAGAAAAGAAAAGTTGTCCAAAACAGCTTCCAATCGAATGTTCCTGTGATTGGAAAAGTCAGGAGAGTGCAAAGGTACTGTTTTCTATCAGTTGGCAAGGTGCGCACACAATCCCAGTGTTGTACAGCTTGCTTCTTCACCTTCCCGAAGCTGCCGCTCTCGCCGGCTGCCGGAGCCCAAGAAGCGGCTTCGCGCAAAGACGATTGTGCCGCTCACAGTGCTCTCCTTAGCGCGGCTTCTGCCGAAAGACGCCCGGCAGCGGCTCTTACCTCCGGAGAGCATCCTACCTTCGTCTTTAGCTCCTCTTCTCATCTACACCTCGGCAAAACGCTTTTCCACTATGTCTGGCTAGGAAAAACTGTGCCAGCACAGAAAACATCTCCCATCGTGTTCTAGAAGTTGCACGGATGTCTGCCAAGTGTTTGGCAGGAAGAAAAGAAAAGTTGTCCAAAACAGCTTCCAATCGAATGTTCCTGTGATTGGAAAAGTCAGGAGAGTGCAAAGGTACTGTTTTCTATCAGTTGGCAAGGTGCGCACACAATCCCAGTGTTGTACAGCTTGCTTCTTCACCTTCCCGAAGCTGCCGCTCTCGCCGGCTGCCGGAGCCCAAGAAGCGGCTTCTTCGCGCAAAGACGATTGTGCCGCTCACAGTGCTCTCCTTAGCGCGGCTTCTGCCGAAAGACGCCCGGCAGCGGCTCTTACCTCCTGAGAGTGGCAGCTTCGGGAAGGTGAAGAAGCAAGCTGTACAACACTGGGATTGTGTGCGCACCTTGCCAACTGATAGAAAACAGTACCTTTGCACTCTCCTGACTTTTCCAATCACAGGAACATTCGATTGGAAGCTGTTTTGGACAACTTTTCTTTTCTTCCTCCCAAACACTTGGCAGACATCCGTGCAACTTCTAGAAAACGATGGGAGATGTTTTCTGGGCTGGCACGGTTTTTCCTAGCCAGACATAGTGGAAAAGCGTTTTGCTAAGATGTAGACTACAAAAGACGCGAAAGACGAAGGTAGGATGCTCTCCGGAGGTAAGAGCCGCTGCCGGGCGTCTTTCGGCAGAAGCCGCGCTAAGGAGAGCACTGTGAGCGGCACAATCGTCTTTGCGCGAAGAAGCCGCTTCTTGGGCTCCGGCAGCCGGCGAGAGCGGCAGCTTCGGGAAGGTGAAGAAGCAAGCTGTACAACACTGGGATTGTGTGCGCACCTTGCCAACTGATAGAAAACAGTACCTTTGCACTCTCCTGACTTTTCCAATCACAGGAACATTCGATTGGAAGCTGTTTTGGACAACTTTTCTTTTCTTCCTGCCAAACACTTGGCAGACATCCGTGCAACTTCTAGAACACGATGGGAGATGTTTTCTGTGCTGGCACAGTTTTTCCTAGCCAGACATAGTGGAAAAGCGTTTTGCTAAGATGTAGACTACAAAAGACGCGAAAGACGAAGGTAGGATGCTCTCCGGAGGTAAGAGCCGCTGCCGGGCGTCTTTCGGCAGAAGCCGCGCTAAGGAGAGCCCTGTGAGCGGCACAATCGTCTTTGCGCGAAGAAGCCGCTTCTTGGGCTCCGGCAGCCGGCGAGAGCGGCAGCTTCGGGAAGGTGAAGAAGCAAGCTGTACAACACTGGGATTGTGTGCGCACCTTGCCAACTGATAGAAAACAGTACCTTTGCACTCTCCTGACTTTTCCAATCACAGGAACATTCGATTGGAAGCTGTTTTGGACAACTTTTCTTTTCTTCCTGCCAAACACTTGGCAGACATCCGTGCAACTTCTAGAACACGATGGGAGATGTTTTCTGTGCTGGCACAGTTTTTCCTAGCCAGACATAGTGGAAAAGCGTTTTGCTAAGATGTAGACTACAAAAGACGCGAAAGACGAAGGTAGGATGCTCTCCGGAGGTAAGAGCCGCTGCCGGGCGTCTTTCGGCAGAAGCCGCGCTAAGGAGAGCACTGTGAGCGGCACAATCGTCTTTGCGCGAAGAAGCCGCTTCTTGGGCTCCGGCAGCCGGCGAGAGCGGCAGCTTCGGGAAGGTGAAGAAGCAAGCTGTACAACACTGGGATTGTGTGCGCACCTTGCCAACTGATAGAAAACAGTACCTTTGCACTCTCCTGACTTTTCCAATCACAGGAACATTCGATTGGAAGCTGTTTTGGACAACTTTTCTTTTCTTCCTGCCAAACACTTGGCAGACATCCGTGCAACTTCTAGAACACGATGGGAGATGTTTTCTGTGCTGGCACAGTTTTTCCTAGCCAGACATAGTGGAAAAGCGTTTTGCTAAGATGTAGACTACAAAAGACGCGAAAGACGAAGGTAGGATGCTCTCCGGAGGTAAGAGCCGCTGCCGGGCGTCTTTCGGCAGAAGCCGCGCTAAGGAGAGCACTGTGAGCGGCACAATCGTCTTTGCGCGAAGAAGCCGCTTCTTGGGCTCCGGCAGCCGGCGAGAGCGGCAGCTTCGGGAAGGTGAAGAAGCAAGCTGTACAACACTGGGATTGTGTGCGCACCTTGCCAACTGATAGAAAACAGTACCTTTGCACTCTCCTGACTTTTCCAATCACAGGAACATTCGATTGGAAGCTGTTTTGGACAACTTTTCTTTTCTTCCTGCCAAACACTTGGCAGACATCCGTGCAACTTCTAGAACACGATGGGAGATGTTTTCTGTGCTGGCACAGTTTTTCCTAGCCAGACATAGTGGAAAAGCGTTTTGCTAAGATGTAGACTACAAAAGACGCGAAAGACGAAGGTAGGATGCTCTCCGGAGGTAAGAGCCGCTGCCGGGCGTCTTTCGGCAGAAGCCGCGCTAAGGAGAGCCCTGTGAGCGGCACAATCGTCTTTGCGCGAAGAAGCCGCTTCTTGGGCTCCGGCAGCCGGCGAGAGCGGCAGCTTCGGGAAGGTGAAGAAGCAAGCTGTACAACACTGGGATTGTGTGCGCACCTTGCCAACTGATAGAAAACAGTACCTTTGCACTCTCCTGACTTTTCCAATCACAGGAACATTCGATTGGAAGCTGTTTTGGACAACTTTTCTTTTCTTCCTGCCAAACACTTGGCAGACATCCGTGCAACTTCTAGAACACGATGGGAGATGTTTTCTGTGCTGGCACAGTTTTTCCTAGCCAGACATAGTGGAAAAGCGTTTTGCTAAGATGTAGACTACAAAAGACGCGAAAGACGAAGGTAGGATGCTCTCCGGAGGTAAGAGCCGCTGCCGGGCGTCTTTCGGCAGAAGCCGCGCTAAGGAGAGCACTGTGAGCGGCACAATCGTCTTTGCGTGAAGAAGCCGCTTCT
The DNA here is from genome assembly GCF_035770615.1 of Melospiza melodia melodia. Classification (NCBI taxonomy): domain Eukaryota; kingdom Metazoa; phylum Chordata; class Aves; order Passeriformes; family Passerellidae; genus Melospiza; species Melospiza melodia. The sequence goes on along the minus strand of NC_086195.1, from coordinate 34,645,961 downwards.
TGGGCTCCGGCAGCCGGCGAGAGCGGCAGCTTCGGGAAGGTGAAGAAGCAAGCTGTACAACACTGGGATTGTGTGCGCACCTTGCCAACTGATAGAAAACAGTACCTTTGCACTCTCCTGACTTTTCCAATCACAGGAACATTCGATTGGAAGCTGTTTTGGACAACTTTTCTTTTCTTCCTGCCAAACACTTGGCAGACATCCGTGCAACTTCTAGAACACGATGGGAGATGTTTTCTGTGCTGGCACAGTTTTTCCTAGCCAGACATAGTGGAAAAGCGTTTTGCTAAGATGTAGACTACAAAAGACGCGAAAGACGAAGGTAGGATGCTCTCCGGAGGTAAGAGCCGCTGCCGGGCGTCTTTCGGCAGAAGCCGCGCTAAGGAGAGCACTGTGAGCGGCACAATCGTCTTTGCGCGAAGAAGCCGCTTCTTGGGCTCCGGCAGCCGGCGAGAGCGGCAGCTTCGGGAAGGTGAAGAAGCAAGCTGTACAACACTGGGATTGTGTGCGCACCTTGCCAACTGATAGAAAACAGTACCTTTGCACTCTCCTGACTTTTCCAATCACAGGAACATTCGATTGGAAGCTGTTTTGGACAACTTTTCTTTTCTTCCTGCCAAACACTTGGCAGACATCCGTGCAACTTCTAGAACACGATGGGAGATGTTTTCTGTGCTGGCACAGTTTTTCCTAGCCAGACATAGTGGAAAAGCTTTTTGCCGAGGTGTAGATGAGAAGAGGAGCTAAAGACGAAGGTAGGATGCTCTCCGGAGGTAAGAGCCGCTGCCGGGCGTCTTTCGGCAGAAGCCGCGCTAAGGAGAGCACTGTGAGCGGCACAATCGTCTTTGCGCGAAGAAGCCGCTTCTTGGGCTCCGGCAGCCGGCGAGAGCGGCAGCTTCGGGAAGGTGAAGAAGCAAGCTGTACAACACTGGGATTGTGTGCGCACCTTGCCAACTGATAGAAAACAGTACCTTTGCACTCTCCTGACTTTTCCAATCACAGGAACATTCGATTGGAAGCTGTTTTGGACAACTTTTCTTTTCTTCCTGCCAAACACTTGGCAGACATCCGTGCAACTTCTAGAACACGATGGGAGATGTTTTCTGTGCTGGCACAGTTTTTCCTAGCCAGACATAGTGGAAAAGCGTTTTGCTAAGATGTAGACGACAACAGAGGCTAAAGAGTGGATGTTAGCAAATGACACCCATCTTCAAAAAAGGCAATTAAGAGGACTCGCCATAGTACAAACCAGCCAGCCTCTTTTTTATCCCCAGGAAGTTGATGAAGCAGCTCTTCCTGGAAATCCTTGCCAGGCACATGACAGATGACCAAATAATGTAGTTAGCATGATTTTTCAGGGGAATTTCATGCTGAACATCACTTTAAACTCCTCTGATGAATCAACTTGACTGGTAGATGAAGGGAATATTATCTGCCTGGGCTTCAGGGAGGTTTTTGACATACCTCTACATGGCATCACACATACATATGGAAGCAATAGTGCAAAGGGGAGGGAATCAGTGTCTTTTCAGTGATGCTGAGGGAAAAGACAAGAGGCAGTGGGCACACACTGAAATACAGGAGATTGCCTTTGAACATCAGTAAATGTTTCTTTACTGTCAGGGTGACTGAACCACGGCACAGACTGCCCAGAAAGATTGTGGAGCCTGGATCTTTGAAGACATTAAAAGTACACCCAGATAGAATCCTGGGCAAGAGGCTCTAGGTATCCTGGTTTAGGCAGGGGGGTTGGGCCTGGTTAGCCCCACCAACCCCTTCCACTCTCTTTCATTCTGTGCTAGTGAATTCTCTTCAAGATGCATTTCAAAGCACTGGCATGACAAAGTTCTGTGCAGACAGAGATCCAAATGGACATGGCATCTAAGTTCCTTAAGCAGTGTTCAAGAAGAATGTAAAACTCTGGCACAAGTGTCTCTTCCCTAACTGAATCCCTTTCATGGGAAAATTCCCAGCTCTAGAAAGATCTTCTGATACGCATGCTTAAGACTGACACTGGCTGAGCAAATTTCTCCCTATGTATATCTAAGACCAGTTAGGATCTTCACCCAAAGTGCAGTCAACATAGTCACAGAATGCCTATTGTTAAGAAGTGACAGCTTCCATCAGAATGGCAGCTATTGGTCCACAAAATGGATTAATGGATGGGAATTATCTACGTGGGTTAAAAACAAAAATAAAGAGTTGGTCTTTATTTATCAATTTCATGGCAATATTGATAAGGGAAGAAAAAGATCTAAGTCCTTGACTTTCTGGACTCGAGGAAAGATTTTAAAAATTCCTTGTAAAAATGTATGATCACAATCAGACTATTGAAACCATTTTAGTTGGGAACAAAGTTCCAAAATTGTCTAGATAGTGGCAAAGAAGCCAAGAAAATAGGAAAGAAACAAAAAGAGAGCAAAAGAGTCAGCTTCAGTGTACAAGCTCGTTCTAGAAGTAGTCTGCTGGGAAAAGGAACCCCCAGCTAAATTTCCAATGTATTCCTGCGCTTGATTCAGTAACTGGTCAATGTAAAAACCAATCCTTTTGTACAACTTCTTCCAGCAACAAAAACTCCAACAGGTTGACACTACCATCATGCCTGTTCCAGACATATTTAAAAGAGAAATGATGATTTTCTTGAAAACCTACTTACATAAAAGTTGCAAGATGGTGGAGGGATTCCCACATCCTCCTTCCTCCATCTGGCTTGAAAGTATATTTGATAAAATATGCAACAAAGCACATGATTTATAAGGGAGAGTCAAATGGATGATTTGGGAATCGATCTCTTGTTGATAGTAAACTTCATATCCACTCGGTGTGACCTTTTTAAAACAAAATGTGGAGCTGAGGCATGAATCTGCCACAACAATTGTAAAGCAAACATACACACTCCCCTTCATATGCCCCCCCCTCCACACACACCTAGGCACACACAGAGATCAGCATAGCAGATCATGAACACCTTGGAAAAGACTGAAATGCTAAATGCCTCTCTTGATGGGCAAAAGAGCTGGTGCAGTAATTCAAATGCCTGGTACAAAAATTCTGTTTAATATTTAGCTCCTATTTAAAACACAGCTTTTCATTTCATTCTATTTACAGAATATTTTCATTTCATTTGTTTCTTTAAAATTACTTAGTTCTCACCTGTTGTATGTCTAGGAATATTTTCTTCCAAAAATAGAAAAAAATAGATGATATCTTTTCAGCAGAAAACATTGGTTGATACAATTTTAAACCATCATGATATGGAAGAATTCTTCTGTCCCTCTCGAAGGTGGAAGAAGCATTTGGATCACAGATCATCTACAATGAAATACTTGACATGTTTAAGATGCTTTCAATCAATTTTGATCGTCAATTGCTTATTTGTTGTAAACAGTAATTTTTCAGTGAAGGGAAAGCGTGTGTGGTATATCTACATGATATGTTCAAAGGCAGTTCCTACTAATGGCCAGGCTGAATTCCAGTAAATAATGTCCCGAATGATATTTTGCCGCCTTCTTTGGCACTTCATGAAATCTTACCCCGATGAAGTGCTGAAACACAGAGATTTTCTCTTAGAGAGTGTCTCATGTTGTAACCTATCCCATGGATTTTATGCTGTAATTCTTATCTCTTTTAAAATTTACTATCTTCTGTACAGTTTTCATGAAACTTTCTGTTACAGTAGTGAATAGCACAGATAAATGTCATTTTGTACAACTTTGAATTTACCCCAAGAGCTGAGAGAAAACTTGATCCTATACTTCAATCCGAGTTTCTTCTATAGTCCGACTTTGTTTCTCTACCATCAAGCTTCTCCTTTGTTGCTGCTCCAAGCCCCGTCCAAGGTGACCTTGAATACTTTCAGGGATGGGACACCCACAACTTCTCTGGGCAACCTGTTCCAGTGTTCCAGCACTCCCACAGTAAAAAAGGCCTTCCTTTCATCTAATATGTGTAGGAAATCATAAATCTAGGCATAGAAGCTTGGAGTGCAAATTTGAAATTCTTTGGATTTGAAGCACATTTTATATGAATACTGACTTACAGATGACTAAAAGATGTTGATGGGCATTTGAGCTGACAAGTTTTGAAAAAGTGCACGGAAATTAAAATTGAAACCACTAAAATTAAAAACTCCTTGCCATTTTCTTTTTCCTCTCCTATTCAAAATTGCATATGTCAGATATCAGTGCTTCATGCAAACCTCTCAGATGCTCTCAGAGAAAAAGCTTTTCTTTCAGACTAAGTTGCGGTTGACGTAGAACACTAGCAGGAGTGAAAGATTTTCTGGGCATTGGGGCAGCACGTTCTCCTTGGATTTGTGTGCAGAATGCATTTTATCCAAACTGGAAAATAGATCCCAGCTCTGTTCTATTCATCATTCTTACTTCATCAGGCCAGAAGATTCTGTGAAAAGTAGCCTGTGGACCTTGAAGACAGCGCATGTGAACCAGATGAGAGGTGATAGAGAAGTTGAGGGAGAGAAGAAAGAGCATGAGGCTGAAACCAGAAAGTATTTCTCCACGTGATCATGGAAGATTGCAGGAGCCACTTGGTACTATCAAACCAGCCCAACTTGGCACTGGTGCCACCTTGGGTCTGGGAGCCATGTTGCATATCGTGCATTTTAAGGAGCCAGCTGGCCACACCCAGCCATATGCCCCCAAACACAAACCAAGGCCCTTTTCTCTGGCAAACAAAACTCAGCTGCCCTGCTTCTGGATGGCAGATTGCAGGAACCACTTGGTACTATCAAACCAGCCCAACTTGGCACTGGTGCCACCATGGGTCTGGTCACCATCCTGCCTATTGTAGCTTTTCAGGAGCCAGCCGGTCACTCTCAGCCATAGGCCCCCAAACACAAACCTCGGCCCGTTTCCCTGGCAAACAAAAGTAAGCTGTCCCGCTTCTGGATGGCAGATTGCAGGAGCTACTTAGTACTATCAAATCAGCCCGACTTGGCACAGGTGCCACCTTGGATCTGGGAACCATCCTGTGTATCGTGGATTTTCAGGGGCCAGCCAGCCACTCTCAGCCATATGCCCCCAAAAACAAACCACGGCCCTTTTCTCTGGTAAACAAAACTCAACTGCCCCTCTTCTGGATGGCAAATTTTAGGACGCACTTTGTACTACGAAAACCGCCCGACGTGGCACTGGTGCCACCTTGTGTCAGGGAACCATCCTGCATATCGAGCTTTTTAAGGAGCCAGCCGGCCAGGCCCAGCCATATACCCCCAAAAACAAACCACGGACCATTTCTCATGGAAACAAAAATCCGCTGCCCCGCGTCTGGATGGCAGATTGCAGGAGCCACTTTGCACCATCAAACCAGCCCGACTTGGCACTGGTGCCACCTTGGGTCTGGGAACAATCCTGCGTATCGTACATATTCAGGAACCAGCCGAACACTCCCAGCCACAGGCCCCCAAACACAAACAACGGCCCATTTCCCTGGCAAACAAAACTCAGCTGCCCCGCTTCTGGATGGCAGTTTGCAGGAGCCACTTGGGACTATCAAACCAGCCCGACTTGGCACTGGTGCCACCTTGGGTCTGGGAACCATCCTGCGTATGGTGGATTCTAAGGAGCCAGCCGGCCACTCCCAGCCACAGGCCCCCAACAAAAACCACGGCCCTTTTCTCTGGCAAACAAAACTCAACTGCCCCTCTTCTGGATGGCAAATTGCAGGACGCACTTGGTACTACATAAATAGCCCGACTTGGCAGTGGTGCCACCTTGGCTCTGGGAACCATCCTGCGTATCGAGCATTTTAAGGAGCCAGCCGGCAATTCCCAGCCGTATGCCCCAAAAAGAAACCACGGACCTTTTCTCTGGCAAAAAAAACTCAGCTGTCCCGCTTCTGGATGGCAGATTGCAGGAGTCACTTTGAACCATACAACCAGCCTTACTTGGCACTGGTGCCACCTTGGATCTGGGAACCATCCTGCCTATCGTTGATTTTCAGGGGCCAGCCTACCACTCTCGGCCATAGGCCCCCAAACACAAACCACAGCCCTTTTCTCTAGCAAACAAAATTTAGCTGCCCCGCTTCTGGATGGCAAATTGCAGGAGCCACTGGGTACTACAAAAACAGCCCGACTTGGCACTGGTGCCACCTTGCGTCTGGTTACCATGCGGCGTATCGTGCATTTTAAGGAGCCAGGTGGCCACTCCCAGCCATATGCCCCCAAACACAACCCACGGCCCTTTTCTCTGGCAAACAAAACTCAGCTGCCCCGCTTCTGGATGGCAGAGTGCAGGAGACACTTGGTACTATCAAACCAGCCCGACTTGGCACTGGTGCCACCTTTGGTCTGGGAACCACCCTGCGTATTGTGGATTGTCAGGAGACAGCCGACCACTCTCGGCCACAGACCCCAATCAAAAACAAAGGTCCGTTTCCCTGGCAAAAAAAACTCAGCTGCCCCGCTTCTGGATGGGTGATTGCAGGAGGCACTTGACACTGTCAAACGAGCCCCACTTTGTACTGGTGCCACCTTGGGTCTGGGAACCATGCTGCGTATCGTGGATTTTCAGGAGCCAGCCGGCCACTGCCAGCCACAGGCCCCCAAACAAAAACCACAGCCTTTTTCTCTGGCAAACAAAACTCAGCTGCCCCGCTTCTGGATGGCAGATTGCAGGAGTCACTTGGTGTAATCAAACCAGCCCGACTTGGCACTGGTGCCACCTTGGGTCTGGGAACCATCCTGCGTATCGTGGATTCTAAGGAGCCAGCCGGCCACTCCCAGCCACAGGCCCCCAAACAAAATCAACGGCGCTGTTCCCTGGAAAACAAAACACGCCTGCCAACTTTTTGATGGAGTTTGCAGGAGCCACTTGGTACTATCAAACCAGCCCAACTTGGCACTGGTGCCACCATGGGTCTGGTAAACATCCTGCGTATCGTGGATTCTTAGGAGCCAGCCGGCCACTCCTAGCCACAGGCCCCCAAACAAAAACCTAGGCCTATTTCTCTGGCAAACAAAAGTAAGCTGCCCCGCTTCTGGATGGCAGATTGCAGGAGACACTTGGGACTATCAAACCAGCCCAACTTGGCACTGGTGCCACCTTGGATCTGGGAACCATGTTGTGTATCGTGGATTTTCAGGGGCCAGCCGGCCACTCTGAGCCATATGCCCCCAAACAGAAACCTCGGCCCGTTTCTCTGGCAAACAAAACTCAACTGCCCCTCTTCTGGATGGCAAATTGCAAGATGAACTTGATACTAAAACCGCAGGCCGACTTGGTAGTGGTGAAACCTTGGGCCTGGGAACCATCATGCGTATCGAGCATTTTAAGGAGCCAGCCGGCCACTCCCAGCAATATGCCCCCAAAAACAATCCACGGAATTTTTCTCTGGCAAACAAAAATCAGCTGCCCCACTTCTGGATGGCAGATTGCAGGAGCCACTTTGACCCATCAAACCAGCCCGACTTGGCACTGGTGCCACCTTGCATCCTGGAACCATGCTGCCTAGCGTGGATTTTCAGGGGCCAGCCGGCCACTCTCAGCTATATGCCCCCAAACAAAACCCACGGCCCGTTTCCCTGGCAAACAAAAGTAAGCTGCCCCGCTTCTGCATGGCAGATTGCAGGACGCACTTGGTAGTATCAAACCAGCCCGACTTGGCACTGGTGCCACCTTGGGTCTGGGAACCATCCTGCGTATCGTGGATTCTAAGGAGCCAGCCGGCCACTCCCAGCCACAGGCCCCCAAATACAAACAACGGCGCTTTTCCCTGGAAAACAAAACTCGCCTGCCAACTTTTTGATGGCAGATTGCAGGAGCAACTTGGTACTATCAAACCAGCCCAACTTGGCACTGGTGCCACCATGGGTCTGGTAACCATCCTGCCTATTGTAGCTTTCCCGGAGCCAGCCGGTCACTCCCAGCCATAGGCCCTGAGACACAAACCTCGGCCCGTTTCCCTGGCAAACAAAAGTAAGCTGCCCCGCTTCTGGATGGCAGATTGGAGTAGCCACTTGGTGCTATCAAACCAGCCCGACTTGGCACTGGTGCCACCTTGGGTCTGGGAACCATGCTGCGTATCGCAGATTCTAAGGCGCCAGTCGGCCACTCCCAGCCACAAGACCCCAAACACAAACAACGGCGCTTTTCTCTGGCAAACAAAACTCAACTGCCCCTCTTCTGGATGGCAAATTGCAGGACGCACTTGGTACTATCAAACCAGCACGACTTGGCACTGGTGCCACCTTGGGTCTGGGAACCATCCTGCGTATTGTGGATTGTCAGGAGCCAGCTGGACACTCTCGGCCACAGACCCCAATCAAAAACAACGGCCCGTTTCACGGGCAAACAAAACTCAGCTGCCCCGCTTCTGGATGGGAGATTGCAGGAGGCACTTGACACTGTGAAACCAGCCCCACTTGGCACTGGTGCCACCTTGGGTCTGGGAACCATGCTGAGTATCATGGATTTTCAGGAGCCAGCCGGCCACTCCCAGCCATAGGCCCCCAAACAAAAACCACAGCCTTTTTCTCTGGCAAACAAAATTCAGCTGCCCCGCTTCTGGATGGCAGATTGCAGGAGCCACTTGGGACTATCACACCAGCACAACATGGCACTGGTGCCACCTTGGATCTGGGAATCATCCTTCCTATCGTGGATTTTCAGGGGCCGGCAGGTCACTCTCAGCCATAGGCCCCAAACACAAACCTCGGCCCGTTTCCCTGGCAAACAAAAGTAAGCTGCCCCGCTTCTGGATGGCAGAATGCAGGAGCCACTTGGTACTATCAAACCAGCCCAACTTGGAACTGGTGCCACCTTGGGTCTGGGAACCATCCTGCATATTGTGGATTGTCAGGAGCCAGCTGAACATTCTCGGCCACAGACCCCAATCAAAAACAACGGCCCGTTTCACAGGCAAACAAAACTCAGCTGCCCCGCTTCTGGATGGGAGATTGCAGGAGGCACTTGACACTGTGAAACCAGCCCCACTTGGCACTGGTGCCACCTTGGGTCTGGGAACCATGCTGCGTATCATGGATTTTCAGGAGCCAGCCGGCCACTCCCAGCCATAGGCCCCCAAACAAAAACCACAGCCTTTTTCTCTGGCAAACACAATTCAGCTGCCCCACTTCTGGATGGCAGATTGCAGGAGCCACTTGGGACTATCACACCAGCACAACATGGCACTGGTGCCACCTTGGATATGGGAACCATCCTTCCTATCGTGGATTTTCAGGGGCCAGCCGGTCACTCTCAGCCATAGGCCCCAAACACAAACCACGGCCCTTTTCTCTGGAAAACAAAACTCAACTGCCCCTCTTCTGGATGGCAGATTGCAGGAGCCACTGGGTACTATGAAACTAGTCCTACTTGGCACTGGTGCCACCTTGGGTCTGGGAACCATGCTGCGTATCATGGATTTTCAGGAGCCAGCCGTCCACTGCCAGCCACAGGCCCCGAAACACAAACAACAGCCTTTTTCTCTGGCAAACAAAATTCAGCTGCCCCGCTTCTGGATGGCAGATTGCAGGAACCACTTGGTACTAACAAACCAGCCCGACTTGGCACTGGTGCCACCTTGGGTCTGGGAACCATCCTGCGTATCGTGGATTCTAAGGAGCCAGCTGGCCACTCCCAGCCACAGGCCCCAAAATACACACAACGGCGCTTTTCCCTGGAAAACAAAACTCGCCTGCCAACTTTTTGATGGCAGATTGCAGGAGCCACTTGGTACTATCAAACCAGCCCAACTTGACACTGGTGCCACCATGGGTCTGGTCACCATCCTGCCTATCGTAGCTTTTCAGGAGCCAGCCGGTCACTCCCAGCCATAGGCCCCCAGAAAAAAACCTCGGTCCGTTTCCCTGGAAAACAAAAGTAAGCTGCCCCGCTTCTGGATGGCAGATTGCAGGAGCCACTTGGTGCTATCAAACCAGCCCGACTTGGCACTGGTGCCACCTTGGGTCTGGGAACCATCCTGCGTATCCTGTGTTCTAAGGAGCCAGCCGGCCACTCCCAGCCACAGTCCCCCAAACACAAACAACGGCGCATTTCCCTGGAAAACAAAACTGACCTGCCAACTTTTTGATGGCAGATTGCAGGAGCAACTTGGTACTATCAAACCAGCCCAACTTGGCACTGGTGCCACCATGGGTCTGGTCACCATCCTGCCTATCGTAGCTTTTCAGGAGCCAGCCGGTCACTCCCAGCCATAGGTCCCCAGACAAATACCTCGGCCCGTTTCCCTGGCAAACAAAAGTAAGCTGCCCCGCTTCTGGATGGCAGATTGCAGGAGCCACTTGGTGCTATCAAACCAGCCCGACTTGGCACTGGTACCACCTTGGGTCTGGGAACCATCCTGCCTATCGTGGATTTTAAGGAGCCAGCCGGCTACTCCCAGCCACAGGCCCCCAACAAAAACCACGGCCCTTTTTTCTGGCAAACAAAACTTAGCTGCCTCACTTATGGATGGCAGATTGCAGGAGCCACTTGGTGTAATCAAACCAGCCCGACTTGGCACTGGTGTCACCTTGGGTCTGGGAACCATCCTGCGTATCGTGGATTCTAAGGAGCCAGCCGGCCACTCCCAGCCACAGGCCCCCAAACAAAATCAACGGCGCTGTTCCCTGGAAAACAAAACACGCCTGCCAACTTTTTGATGGAGTTTGCAGGAGCCACTTGGTACTATCAAACCAGCCCAAATTGGCACTGGTGCCACCATGGGTCTGGTAAACATCCTGCGTATCGTGGATTCTTAGGAGCCAGCAGGCCACTCCTAGCCACAGGCCCCCAAACAAAAACCTAGGCCTATTTCTCTGGCAAACAAAAGTAAGCTGCCCCGCTTCTGGATGGCAGATTGCAGGAGACACTTGGGACTATCAAACCAGCCCAACTTGGCACTGGTGCCACCTTGGATCTGGGAACCATGTTGTGTATCGTGGATTTTCAGGGGCCACCCGGCCACTCTCAGCCATATGTCCCCAAACAGAAACCTCGGCCCGTTTCTCTGGCAAACAAAACTCAACTGCCCCTCTTCTGGATGGCAAATTGCAGGGTGAACTTGATACTAAAACCGCAGGCCGACTTGGTAGTGGTGACACCTTGGGCCTGGGAACCATCATGCGTATCGAGCATTTTAAGGAGCCAGCCGGCCACTCCCAGCAATATGCCCCCAAAAACAATCCACGGAATTTTTCTCTGGCAAACAAAAATCAGCTGCCCCGCTTCTGGATGGCAGATTGCAGGAGCCACTTTGCACCATCAAACCAGCCCGACTTGGCACTGGTGCCACCTTGCATCTGGGAACCATGCTGCCTAGCGTGGATTTTCAGGGGCCAGCGGGCCACTCTCAGCTATATGCCCCCAAACAAAACCCACGGCCCGTTTCCCTGGCAAACAAAAGTAAGCTGCCCTGCTTCTGGATGGCAGATTGCAGGAACCACTTGGTAGTATCAAACCAGCCCGACTTGGCACTGGTGCCACCTTGGGTCTGGGAACCATCCTGCGTATCGTGGATTCTAAGGAGCCAGCCGGCCACTCCCAGCCACAGGCCCCCAAACACAAACAACGGCGCTTTTCCCTGGAAAACAAAACTCGCCTGCCAAGTTTTTGATGGCAGATTGCAGGAGCAACTTGGTACTATCAAACCAGCCCAACTTGGCACTGGTGCCACCTTGGCTCTGGTCACCATCCTGCCTATTGTAGCTTTCCAGGAGCCAGCCGGTCACTCCCAGCCATAGGCCCCCAAACACAATCCTCGGCCCGTTTCCCTGGCAAACAAAAGTAAGCTGCCCCGCTTCTGGATGGCAGATTGCAGGAGCCACTTGGTACTATCAAACCAGCCCAACTTGGAACTGGTTCCACCTTGGGTCTGGGAACCATGCTGCGTATCGCAGATTCTAAGGCGCCAGTCGGCCACTCCCAGCCACAAGCCCCCAAACACAAACAACGGCGCTTTTCTCTGGCAAACAAAACTCAACTGCCCCTCTTCTGGATGGCAAATTGCAGGACGCACTTGGTACTATAAAAACAACCCGACTTGGCACTGGTGCCACCTTGGGTCTGGGAACCATCCTGCGTATCGATCTTTTTAATGAGACAGCCGGCCACTCCCAGCCATATGCCCCCAAACACAACCCACGGCCCTTTCCTCTGGCAAACAAAACTCAGCTGCACCGCTTCTGGATGGCAGATTGCAGGAGCCACTTGGTACTATCAAACCAGCAAGACTTGGCACTGGTGCCACCTTGGGTCTGGGAACCATCCTGCATATTGTGGATTGTCAGGAGCCAGCTGAACATTCTCGGCCACAGACCCCAATCAAAAACAACGGCCCGTTTCACAGGCAAACAAAACTCAGCTGCCCCGCTTCTGGATGGGAGATTGCAGGAGGCACTTGACACTGTGAAACCAGCCCCACTTGGCACTGGTGCCACCTTGGGTCTGGGAACCATGCTGCGTATCATGGATTTTCAGGAGCCAGCCGGCCACTCCCAGCCATAGGCCCCCAAACAAAAACCACAGCCTTTTTCTCTGGCAAACAAAATTCAGCTGCCCCACTTCTGGATGGCAGATTGCAGGAGCCACTTGGGACTATCACACCAGCACAACATGGCACTGCTGCCACCTTGGATCTGGGAACCATCCTTCCTATCGTGGATTTTCAGGGGCCAGCCGGTCACTCTCAGCCATAGGCCCCAATCAAAAACCACGGCCCTTTTCTCTGGAAAACAAAACTCAACTGCCCCTCTTCTGGATGGCAGATTGCAGGAGCCACTGGGTACTATGAAACTAGTCCTACTTGGCACTGGTGCCACCTTGGGTCTGGGAACCATGCTGCGTATCATGGATTTTCAGTAGCCAGCCGTCCACTGCCAGCCACAGGCCCCGAAACACAAACAACAGCCTTTTTCTCTGGCAAACAAAATTCAGCTGCCCCGCTTCTGGATGGCAGATTGCAGGAACCACTTGGTACTAACAAACCAGCCCGACTTGGCACTGGTGCCACCTTGGGTCTGGGAACCATCCTGCGTATCGTGGATTCTAAGGAGCCAGCTGGCCACTCCCAGCCACAGGCCCCAAAATACACACAACGGCGCTTTTCCCTGGAAAACAAAACTCGCCTGCCAACTTTTTGATGGCAGATTGCAGGAGCCACTTGGTACTATCAAACCAGCCCAACTTGGCACTGGTGCCACCATGGGTCTGGTCACCATCCTGCCTAACGTAGCTTTTCAGGAGCCAGGCGGTCACTCCCAGCCATAGGCCCCCAGAAAAAAACCTCGGTCCGTTTCCCTGGAAAACAAAAGTAAGCTGCCCCGCTTCTGGATGGCAGATTGCAGGAGCCACTTGGTGCTATCAAACCAGCCCGACTTGGCACTGGTGCCACCTTGGGTCTGGGAACCATCCTGCGTATCCTGTGTTCTAAGGAGCCAGCCGGCCACTCCCAGCCACAGTCCCCCAAACACAATCAACGGCGCTTTTCCTTGGAAAACAAAACTGACCTGCCAACTTTTTGATGGCAGATTGCAGGAGCAACTTGGTACTATCAAACCAGCCCAACTTGGCACTGGTGCCACCATGGGTCTGGTCACCATCCTGCCTATCGTAGCTTTTCAGGAGCCAGCCGGTCACTCCCAGCCATAGGTCCCCTGAGAAAAACCTCGGCCCGTTTCCCTGGCAAACAAAAGTAAGCTGCCCCGCTTCTGGATGGCAGATTGCAGGAGCCACTTCGTACAATCAAACCAGCCCAACTTGGCACTGGTGCCACCTTGGGTCTGGGAATCATCCTGCCTATTGTTGCTTTTCAGGAGCCAGCCGGTCACTTCTAGCCCTAGGCCCCCAGTCATAAACCTCGGCCCGTTTCCCTGGCACACAAATGTAAGCTACCCCGCTTCAGGATGGCAGATTGCAGGAGCCACTTTTCACCATCAAACCAGCCCGACGTGGCACTGGTGCCACCTTGGGTCTGGGAACCATCCTGCGTATCGTGTGTTCTAAGGAGCCAGCCGGCCACTCCCAGCCACAGTCCCCCAAACACAAACAACGGCGCTTTTCCCTGGAAAACAAAACTGGCCTGCCAACTTTTTGATGGCAGATTGCAGGAGCCACTTGGTACTATCAAACCAGCCCAACTTGGCACTGGTGCCACCATGGGTCTGGTCACCATCCTGCCTATCGTAGCTTTTCAGGAGCCAGGCGGTCACTCCCAGCCATAGGCCCCCAGACACAAACCTCGGCCCGTTTCCCTGGCAAACAAAAGTAAGCTGCCCCGCTTCTGCATGGCAGATTGCAGGTGCTATTTAGTACTATCAAACCAGCCCGACTTGGCACTGGTGCCACCTCTGGTCTGGGAACCATCCTGCCTATCGTGGATTTTCAGGCGCCAGACGGCCACTATCAGCCATATGCCCCCAAAAACAAACCCCGGCCCTTTTCTCTGGTAAACAAAACTCACCTGCCCCTCTTCTGGATGGCAAATTTTAGGACGCACTTTGTACTACAAAAACCGCCCGACTTGGCACTGGTGCCACCTTGGGTCAGGGAACCATCCTGCCTATCGTAGCTTTTCAGGAGCCAGCCGGTCACTCCCAGCCATAGGTCCCCAGACAAATACCTCGGCCCGTTTCCCTGGCAAACAAAAGTAAGCTGCCCCGCTTCTGGATGGCAGATTGCAGGAGCCACTTAGTACTATCAAACCAGCCCAACTTGACACTGGTGCCACCTTGGCTCTGGGAACCATGCTGCGTAACCCGGATTCTAAGACGACAGGCAGCCACTGCCAGCCACAGGCCTCCAAACAAAATCAACGGCGCTTTTCCCTGGAAAACAAAACTCGCCTGACAACTTTTAGATGGCAGATTGCAGGAGCCAGTTGGTACCATCAAACCAGCCCAACTTGGCACTGGTGCCACCTTGGGTCTGGGAATCATCCTGCCTAATGTTGCTTTTCAGGAGCCAGCCGGTCACTTCTAGCCCTAGGCCCCCAGTCATAAACCTCGGCCCGTTTCCCTGGCACACAAATGTAAGCTACCCCGCTTCAGGATGGCAGATTGCAGGAGCCACTTTTCACCATCAAACCAGCCCGACGTGGCACTGGTGCCACCTTGGGTCTGGGAACCATCCTGCGTATCGTGTGTTCTAAGGAGCCAGCCGGCCACTCCCAGCCACAGTCCCCCAAACACAAACAACGGCGCTTTTCCCTGGAAAACAAAACTGGCCTGCCAACTTTTTGATGGCAGATTGCAGGAGCCACTTGGTACTATCAAACCAGCCCAACTTGGCACTGGTGCCACCATGGGTCTGGTCACCATCCTGCCTATCGTAGCTTTTCAGGAGCCAGGCGGTCACTCCCAGCCATAGGCCCCCAGACACAAACCTCGGCCCGTTTCCCTGGCAAACAAAAGTAAGCTGCCCCGCTTCTGCATGGCAGATTGCAGGTGCTATTTAGTACTATCAAACCAGCCCGACTTGGCACTGGTGCCACCTCTGGTCTGGGAACCATCCTGCCTATCGTGGATTTTCAGGGGCCAGACGGCCACTATCAGCCATATGCCCCCAAAAACAAACCACGGCCCTTTTCTCTGGTAAACAAAACTCAACTGCCCCTCTTCTGGATGGCAAATTTTAGGACGCACTTTGTACTACGAAAACCGCCCGACTTGGCACTGGTGCCACCTTGGGTCAGGGAACCATCCTGCCTATCGTAGCTTTTCAGGAGCCAGCCGGTCACTCCCAGCCATAGGTCCCCAGACAAATACCTCGGCCCGTTTCCCTGGCAAACAAAAGTAAGCTGCCCCGCTTCTGGATGGCAGATTGCAGGAGCCACTTGGTACTATCAAACCAGCCCAACTTGACACTGGTGCCACCTTGGCTCTGGGAACCATGCTGCGTAACCCGGATTCTAAGACGACAGGCAGCCACTGCCAGCCACAGGCCTCCAAACAAAATCAACGGCGCTTTTCCCTGGAAAACAAAACTCGCCTGACAACTTTTAGATGGCAGATTGCAGGAGCCACTTGGTACCATCAAACCAGCCCAACTTGGCACTGGTGCCACCTTGGGTCTGGGAACCATCCTGCGTATCGATCTTTTTAATGAGACAGCCGGCCACTCCCAGCCATATGCCCCCAAACACAACCCACGGCCCTTTCCTCTGGCAAACAAAACTCAGCTGCACCGCTTCTGGATGGCAGATTGCAGGAGCCACTTGGTACTATCAAACCAGCAAGACTTGGCACTGGTGCCACCTTGGGTCTGGGAACCATCCTGCATATTGTGGATTGTCAGGAGCCAGCTGAACATTCTCGGCCACAGACCCCAATCAAAAACAACGGCCCGTTTCACAGGCAAACAAAACTCAGCTGCCCCGCTTCTGGATGGGAGATTGCAGGAGGCACTTGACACTGTGAAACCAGCCCCACTTGGCACTGGTGCCACCTTGGGTCTGGGAACCATGCTGCGTATCATGGATTTTCAGGAGCCAGCCGGCCACTCCCAGCCATAGGCCCCCAAACAAAAACCACAGCCTTTTTCTCTGGCAAACAAAATTCAGCTGCCCCACTTCTGGATGGCAGATTGCAGGAGCCACTTGGGACTATCACACCAGCACAACATGGCACTGCTGCCACCTTGGATCTGGGAACCATCCTTCCTATCGTGGATTTTCAGGGGCCAGCCGGTCACTCTCAGCCATAGGCCCCAAACACAAACCACGGCCCTTTTCTCTGGAAAACAAAACTCAACTGCCCCTCTTCTGGATGGCAGATTGCAGGAGCCACTGGGTACTATGAAACTAGTCCTACTTGGCACTGGTGCCACCTTGGGTCTGGGAACCATGCTGCGTATCATGGATTTTCAGGAGCCAGCCGTCCACTGCCAGCCACAGGCCCCGAAACACAAACAACAGCCTTTTTCTCTGGCAAACAAAATTCAGCTGCCCCGCTTCTGGATGGCAGATTGCAGGAACCACTTGGTACTAACAAACCAGCCCGACTTGGCACTGGTGCCACCTTGGGTCTGGGAACCATCCTGCGTATTGTGGATTCTAAGGAGCCAGCTGGCCACTCCCAGCCACAGGCCCCAAAATACACACAACGGCGCTTTTCCCTGGAAAACAAAACTCGCCTGCCAACTTTTTGATGGCAGATTGCAGGAGCCACTTGGTACTATCAAACCAGCCCAACTTGGCACTGGTGCCACCATGGGTCTGGTCACCATCCTGCCTAACGTAGCTTTTCAGGAGCCAGGCGGTCACTCCCAGCCATAGGCCCCCAGAAAAAAACCTCGGTCCGTTTCCCTGGAAAACAAAAGTAAGCTGCCCCGCTTCTGGATGGCAGATTGCAGGAGCCACTTGGTGCTATCAAACCAGCCCGACTTGGCACTGGTGCCACCTTGGGTCTGGGAACCATCCTGCGTATCCTGTGTTCTAAGGAGCCAGCCGGCCACTCCCAGCCACAGTCCCCCAAACACAATCAACGGCGCTTTTCCTTGGAAAACAAAACTGACCTGCCAACTTTTTGATGGCAGATTGCAGGAGCAACTTGGTACTATCAAACCAGCCCAACTTGGCACTGGTGCCACCATGGGTCTGGTCACCATCCTGCCTATCGTAGCTTTTCAGGAGCCAGCCGGTCACTCCCAGCCATAGGTCCCCTGAGAAAAACCTCGACCCGTTTCCCTGGCAAACAAAAGTAAGCTGCCCTGCTTCTGGATGGCAGATTGCAGGAACCACTTGGTAGTATCAAACCAGCCCGACTTGGCACTGGTGCCACCTTGGGTCTGGGAACCATCCTGCGTATCGTGGATTCTAAGGAGCCAGCCGGCCACTCCCAGCCACAGGCCCCCAAACACAAACAACGGCGCTTTTCCCTGGAAAACAAAACTCGCCTGCCAAGTTTTTGATGGCAGATTGCAGGAGCAACTTGGTACTATCAAACCAGCCCAACTTGGCACTGGTGCCACCTTGGCTCTGGTCACCATCCTGCCTATTGTAGCTTTCCAGGAGCCAGCCGGTCACTCCCAGCCATAGGCCCCCAAACACAATCCTCGGCCCGTTTCCCTGGCAAACAAAAGTAAGCTGCCCCGCTTCTGGATGGCAGATTGCAGGAGCCACTTGGTACTATCAAACCAGCCCAACTTGGAACTGGTTCCACCTTGGGTCTGGGAACCATGCTGCGTATCGCAGATTCTAAGGCGCCAGTCGGCCACTCCCAGCCACAAGCCCCCAAACACAAACAACGGCGCTTTTCTCTGGCAAACAAAACTCAACTGCCCCTCTTCTGGATGGCAAATTGCAGGACGCACTTGGTACTATAAAAACAACCCGACTTGGCACTGGTGCCACCTTGGGTCTGGGAACCATCCTGCGTATCGATCTTTTTAATGAGACAGCCGGCCACTCCCAGCCATATGCCCCCAAACACAACCCACGGCCCTTTCCTCTGGCAAACAAAACTCAGCTGCACCGCTTCTGGATGGCAGATTGCAGGAGCCACTTGGTACTATCAAACCAGCAAGACTTGGCACTGGTGCCACCTTGGGTCTGGGAACCATCCTGCATATTGTGGATTGTCAGGAGCCAGCTGAACATTCTCGGCCACAGACCCCAATCAAAAACAACGGCCCGTTTCACAGGCAAACAAAACTCAGCTGCCCCGCTTCTGGATGGGAGATTGCAGGAGGCACTTGACACTGTGAAACCAGCCCCACTTGGCACTGGTGCCACCTTGGGTCTGGGAACCATGCTGCGTATCATGGATTTTCAGGAGCCAGCCGGCCACTCCCAGCCATAGGCCCCCAAACAAAAACCACAGCCTTTTTCTCTGGCAAACAAAATTCAGCTGCCCCACTTCTGGATGGCAGATTGCAGGAGCCACTTGGGACTATCACACCAGCACAACATGGCACTGCTGCCACCTTGGATCTGGGAACCATCCTTCCTATCGTGGATTTTCAGGGGCCAGCCGGTCACTCTCAGCCATAGGCCCCAATCAAAAACCACGGCCCTTTTCTCTGGAAAACAAAACTCAACTGCCCCTCTTCTGGATGGCAGATTGCAGGAGCCACTGGGTACTATGAAACTAGTCCTACTTGGCACTGGTGCCACCTTGGGTCTGGGAACCATGCTGCGTATCATGGATTTTCAGTAGCCAGCCGTCCACTGCCAGCCACAGGCCCCGAAACACAAACAACAGCCTTTTTCTCTGGCAAACAAAATTCAGCTGCCCCGCTTCTGGATGGCAGATTGCAGGAACCACTTGGTACTAACAAACCAGCCCGACTTGGCACTGGTGCCACCTTGGGTCTGGGAACCATCCTGCGTATCGTGGATTCTAAGGAGCCAGCTGGCCACTCCCAGCCACAGGCCCCAAAATACACACAACGGTGCTTTTCCCTGGAAAACAAAACTCGCCTGCCAACTTTTTGATGGCAGATTGCAGGAGCCACTTGGTACTATCAAACCAGCCCAACTTGGCACTGGTGCCACCATGGGTCTGGTCACCATCCTGCCTAACGTAGCTTTTCAGGAGCCAGGCGGTCACTCCCAGCCATAGGCCCCCAGAAAAAAACCTCGGTCCGTTTCCCTGGAAAACAAAAGTAAGCTGCCCCGCTTCTGGATGGCAGATTGCAGGAGCCACTTGGTGCTATCAAACCAGCCCGACTTGGCACTGGTGCCACCTTGGGTCTGGGAACCATCCTGCGTATCCTGTGTTCTAAGGAGCCAGCCGGCCACTCCCAGCCACAGTCCCCCAAACACAATCAACGGCGCTTTTCCTTGGAAAACAAAACTGACCTGCCAACTTTTTGATGGCAGATTGCAGGAGCAACTTGGTACTATCAAACCAGCCCAACTTGGCACTGGTGCCACCATGGGTCTGGTCACCATCCTGCCTATCGTAGCTTTTCAGGAGCCAGCCGGTCACTCCCAGCCATAGGTCCCCTGAGAAAAACCTCGGCCCGTTTCCCTGGCAAACAAAAGTAAGCTGCCCCGCTTCTGGATGGCAGATTGCAGGAGCCACTTCGTACAATCAAACCAGCCCAACTTGGCACTGGTGCCACCTTGGGTCTGGGAATCATCCTGCCTATTGTTGCTTTTCAGGAGCCAGCCGGTCACTTCTAGCCCTAGGCCCCCAGTCATAAACCTCGGCCCGTTTCCCTGGCACACAAATGTAAGCTACCCCGCTTCAGGATGGCAGATTGCAGGAGCCACTTTTCACCATCAAACCAGCCCGACGTGGCACTGGTGCCACCTTGGGTCTGGGAACCATCCTGCGTATCGTGTGTTCTAAGGAGCCAGCCGGCCACTCCCAGCCACAGTCCCCCAAACACAAACAACGGCGCTTTTCCCTGGAAAACAAAACTGGCCTGCCAACTTTTTGATGGCAGATTGCAGGAGCCACTTGGTACTATCAAACCAGCCCAACTTGGCACTGGTGCCACCATGGGTCTGGTCACCATCCTGCCTATCGTAGCTTTTCAGGAGCCAGGCGGTCACTCCCAGCCATAGGCCCCCAGACACAAACCTCGGCCCGTTTCCCTGGCAAACAAAAGTAAGCTGCCCCGCTTCTGCATGGCAGATTGCAGGTGCTATTTAGTACTATCAAACCAGCCCGACTTGGCACTGGTGCCACCTCTGGTCTGGGAACCATCCTGCCTATCGTGGATTTTCAGGCGCCAGACGGCCACTATCAGCCATATGCCCCCAAAAACAAACCCCGGCCCTTTTCTCTGGTAAACAAAACTCACCTGCCCCTCTTCTGGATGGCAAATTTTAGGACGCACTTTGTACTACAAAAACCGCCCGACTTGGCACTGGTGCCACCTTGGGTCAGGGAACCATCCTGCCTATCGTAGCTTTTCAGGAGCCAGCCGGTCACTCCCAGCCATAGGTCCCCAGACAAATACCTCGGCCCGTTTCCCTGGCAAACAAAAGTAAGCTGCCCCGCTTCTGGATGGCAGATTGCAGGAGCCACTTAGTACTATCAAACCAGCCCAACTTGACACTGGTGCCACCTTGGCTCTGGGAACCATGCTGCGTAACCCGGATTCTAAGACGACAGGCAGCCACTGCCAGCCACAGGCCTCCAAACAAAATCAACGGCGCTTTTCCCTGGAAAACAAAACTCGCCTGACAACTTTTAGATGGCAGATTGCAGGAGCCAGTTGGTACCATCAAACCAGCCCAACTTGGCACTGGTGCCACCTTGGGTCTGGGAATCATCCTGCCTAATGTTGCTTTTCAGGAGCCAGCCGGTCACTTCTAGCCCTAGGCCCCCAGTCATAAACCTCGGCCCGTTTCCCTGGCACACAAATGTAAGCTACCCCGCTTCAGGATGGCAGATTGCAGGAGCCACTTTTCACCATCAAACCAGCCCGACGTGGCACTGGTGCCACCTTGGGTCTGGGAACCATCCTGCGTATCGTGTGTTCTAAGGAGCCAGCCGGCCACTCCCAGCCACAGTCCCCCAAACACAAACAACGGCGCTTTTCCCTGGAAAACAAAACTGGCCTGCCAACTTTTTGATGGCAGATTGCAGGAGCCACTTGGTACTATCAAACCAGCCCAACTTGGCACTGGTGCCACCATGGGTCTGGTCACCATCCTGCCTATCGTAGCTTTTCAGGAGCCAGGCGGTCACTCCCAGCCATAGGCCCCCAGACACAAACCTCGGCCCGTTTCCCTGGCAAACAAAAGTAAGCTGCCCCGCTTCTGCATGGCAGATTGCAGGTGCTATTTAGTACTATCAAACCAGCCCGACTTGGCACTGGTGCCACCTCTGGTCTGGGAACCATCCTGCCTATCGTGGATTTTCAGGGGCCAGACGGCCACTATCAGCCATATGCCCCCAAAAACAAACCACGGCCCTTTTCTCTGGTAAACAAAACTCAACTGCCCCTCTTCTGGATGGCAAATTTTAGGACGCACTTTGTACTACGAAAACCGCCCGACTTGGCACTGGTGCCACCTTGGGTCAGGGAACCATCCTGCCTATCGTAGCTTTTCAGGAGCCAGCCGGTCACTCCCAGCCATAGGTCCCCAGACAAATACCTCGGCCCGTTTCCCTGGCAAACAAAAGTAAGCTGCCCCGCTTCTGGATGGCAGATTGCAGGAGCCACTTGGTACTATCAAACCAGCCCAACTTGACACTGGTGCCACCTTGGCTCTGGGAACCATGCTGCGTAACCCGGATTCTAAGACGACAGGCAGCCACTGCCAGCCACAGGCCTCCAAACAAAATCAACGGCGCTTTTCCCTGGAAAACAAAACTCGCCTGACAACTTTTAGATGGCAGATTGCAGGAGCCACTTGGTACCATCAAACCAGCCCAACTTGGCACTGGTGCCACCTTGGGTCTGGGAACCATCCTGCGTATCGATCTTTTTAATGAGACAGCCGGCCACTCCCAGCCATATGCCCCCAAACACAACCCACGGCCCTTTCCTCTGGCAAACAAAACTCAGCTGCACCGCTTCTGGATGGCAGATTGCAGGAGCCACTTGGTACTATCAAACCAGCAAGACTTGGCACTGGTGCCACCTTGGGTCTGGGAACCATCCTGCATATTGTGGATTGTCAGGAGCCAGCTGAACATTCTCGGCCACAGACCCCAATCAAAAACAACGGCCCGTTTCACAGGCAAACAAAACTCAGCTGCCCCGCTTCTGGATGGGAGATTGCAGGAGGCACTTGACACTGTGAAACCAGCCCCACTTGGCACTGGTGCCACCTTGGGTCTGGGAACCATGCTGCGTATCATGGATTTTCAGGAGCCAGCCGGCCACTCCCAGCCATAGGCCCCCAAACAAAAACCACAGCCTTTTTCTCTGGCAAACAAAATTCAGCTGCCCCACTTCTGGATGGCAGATTGCAGGAGCCACTTGGGACTATCACACCAGCACAACATGGCACTGCTGCCACCTTGGATCTGGGAACCATCCTTCCTATCGTGGATTTTCAGGGGCCAGCCGGTCACTCTCAGCCATAGGCCCCAAACACAAACCACGGCCCTTTTCTCTGGAAAACAAAACTCAACTGCCCCTCTTCTGGATGGCAGATTGCAGGAGCCACTGGGTACTATGAAACTAGTCCTACTTGGCACTGGTGCCACCTTGGGTCTGGGAACCATGCTGCGTATCATGGATTTTCAGGAGCCAGCCGTCCACTGCCAGCCACAGGCCCCGAAACACAAACAACAGCCTTTTTCTCTGGCAAACAAAATTCAGCTGCCCCGCTTCTGGATGGCAGATTGCAGGAACCACTTGGTACTAACAAACCAGCCCGACTTGGCACTGGTGCCACCTTGGGTCTGGGAACCATCCTGCGTATCGTGGATTCTAAGGAGCCAGCTGGCCACTCCCAGCCACAGGCCCCAAAATACACACAACGGCGCTTTTCCCTGGAAAACAAAACTCGCCTGCCAACTTTTTGATGGCAGATTGCAGGAGCCACTTGGTACTATCAAACCAGCCCAACTTGGCACTGGTGCCACCATGGGTCTGGTCACCATCCTGCCTAACGTAGCTTTTCAGGAGCCAGGCGGTCACTCCCAGCCATAGGCCCCCAGAAAAAAACCTCGGTCCGTTTCCCTGGAAAACAAAAGTAAGCTGCCCCGCTTCTGGATGGCAGATTGCAGGAGCCACTTGGTGCTATCAAACCAGCCCGACTTGGCACTGGTGCCACCTTGGGTCTGGGAACCATCCTGCGTATCCTGTGTTCTAAGGAGCCAGCCGGCCACTCCCAGCCACAGTCCCCCAAACACAAACAACGGCGCTTTTCCCTGGAAAACAAAACTGACCTGCCAACTTTTTGATGGCAGATTGCAGGAGCAACTTGGTACTATCAAACCAGCCCAACTTGGCACTGGTGCCACCATGGGTCTGGTCACCATCCTGCCTATCGTAGCTTTTCAGGAGCCAGCCGGTCACTCCCAGCCATAGGTCCCCTGAGAAAAACCTCGACCCGTTTCCCTGGCAAACAAAAGTAAGCTGCCCCGCTTCTGGATGGCAGATTGCAGGAGCCACTTCGTACAATCAAACCAGCCCAACTTGACACTGGTGCCACCTTGGCTCTGAGAACCATGCTGCGTAACCCGGATTCTAAGACGACAGGCAGCCACTGCCAGCCACAGGCCTCCAAACTAAATCAACGGCGCTTTTCCCTGGAAAACAAAACTCGCCTGACAACTTTTAGATGGCAGATTGCAGGAGCCAGTTGGTACCATCAAACCAGCCCAACTTGGCACTGGTGCCACCTTGGGTCTGGGAATCATCCTGCCTATTGTTGCTTTTCAGGAGCCAGCCGGTCACTTCTAGCCCTAGGCCCCCAGTCATAAACCTCGGCCCGTTTCCCTGGCACACAAATGTAAGCTACCCCGCTTCAGGATGGCAGATTGCAGGAGCCACTTTTCACCATCAAACCAGCCCGACGTGGCACTGGTGCCACCTTGGGTCTGGGAACCATCCTGCGTATCGTGTGTTCTAAGGAGCCAGCCGGCCACTCCCAGCCACAGTCCCCCAAACACAAACAACGGCGCTTTTCCCTGGAAAACAAAACTGGCCTGCCAACTTTTTGATGGCAGATTGCAGGAGCCACTTGGTACTATCAAACCAGCCCAACTTGGCACTGGTGCCACCATGGGTCTGGTAAACATCCTGCCTATCGTAGCTTTTCAGGAGCCAGGCGGTCACTCCCAGCCATAGGCCCCCAGACACAAACCTCGGCCCGTTTCCCTGGCAAACAAAAGTAAGCTGCCCCGCTTCTGCATGGCAGATTGCAGGTGCTATTTAGTACTATCAAACCAGCCCGACTTGGCACTGGTGCCACCTCTGGTCTGGGAACCATCCTGCCTATCGTGGATTTTCAGGCGCCAGACGGCCACTATCAGCCATATGCCCCCAAAAACAAACCCCGGCCCTTTTCTCTGGTAAACAAAACTCACCTGCCCCTCTTCTGGATGGCAAATTTTAGGACGCACTTTGTACTACAAAAACCGCCCGACTTGGCACTGGTGCCACCTTGGGTCAGGGAACCATCCTGCCTATCGTAGCTTTTCAGGAGCCAGCCGGTCACTCCCAGCCATAGGTCCCCAGACAAATACCTCGGCCCGTTTCCCTGGCAAACAAAAGTAAGCTGCCCCGCTTCTGGATGGCAGATTGCAGGAGCCACTTAGTACTATCAAACCAGCCCAACTTGACACTGGTGCCACCTTGGCTCTGGGAACCATGCTGCGTAACCCGGATTCTAAGACGACAGGCAGCCACTGCCAGCCACAGGCCTCCAAACAAAATCAACGGCGCTTTTCCCTGGAAAACAAAACTCGCCTGACAACTTTTAGATGGCAGATTGCAGGAGCCAGTTGGTACCATCAAACCAGCCCAACTTGGCACTGGTGCCACCTTGGGTCTGGGAATCATCCTGCCTAATGTTGCTTTTCAGGAGCCAGCCGGTCACTTCTAGCCCTAGGCCCCCAGTCATAAACCTCGGCCCGTTTCCCTGGCACACAAATGTAAGCTACCCCGCTTCAGGATGGCAGATTGCAGGAGCCACTTTTCACCATCAAACCAGCCCGACGTGGCACTGGTGCCACCTTGGGTCTGGGAACCATCCTGCGTATCGTGTGTTCTAAGGAGCCAGCCGGCCACTCCCAGCCACAGTCCCCCAAACACAAACAACGGCGCTTTTCCCTGGAAAACAAAACTGGCCTGACAACTTTTTGATGGCAGATTGCAGGAGCCACTTGGTACTATCAAACCAGCCCAACTTGGCACTGGTGCCACCATGGGTCTGGTCACCATCCTGCCTATCGTAGCTTTTCAGGAGCCAGGCGGTCACTCCCAGCCATAGGCCCCCAGACACAAACCTCGGCCCGTTTCCCTGGCAAACAAAAGTAAGCTGCCCCGCTTCTGCATGGCAGATTGCAGGTGCTATTTAGTACTATCAAACCAGCCCGACTTGGCACTGGTGCCACCTCTGGTCTGGGAACCATCCTGCCTATCGTGGATTTTCAGGGGCCAGACGGCCACTATCAGCCATATGCCCCCAAAAACAAACCACGGCCCTTTTCTCTGGTAAACAAAACTCAACTGCCCCTCTTCTGGATGGCAAATTTTAGGACGCACTTTGTACTACGAAAACCGCCCGACTTGGCACTGGTGCCACCTTGGGTCAGGGAACCATCCTGCCTATCGTAGCTTTTCAGGAGCCAGCCGGTCACTCCCAGCCATAGGTCCCCAGACAAATACCTCGGCCCGTTTCCCTGGCAAACAAAAGTAAGCTGCCCCGCTTCTGGATGGCAGATTGCAGGAGCCACTTGGTACTATCAAACCAGCCCAACTTGACACTGGTGCCACCTTGGCTCTGGGAACCATGCTGCGTAACCCGGATTCTAAGACGACAGGCAGCCACTGCCAGCCACAGGCCTCCAAACAAAATCAACGGCGCTTTTCCCTGGAAAACAAAACTCGCCTGACAACTTTTAGATGGCAGATTGCAGGA
This sequence comes from Melospiza melodia melodia, assembly GCF_035770615.1. Classification (NCBI taxonomy): domain Eukaryota; kingdom Metazoa; phylum Chordata; class Aves; order Passeriformes; family Passerellidae; genus Melospiza; species Melospiza melodia. The sequence continues at coordinate 34,619,501 of NC_086195.1, read as the reverse complement.
GCCAGTTGGTACCATCAAACCAGCCCAACTTGGCACTGGTGCCACCTTGGGTCTGGGAACCATCCTGCCTATTGTTGCTATTCAGGAGCCAGCCGGTCACTTCTAGCCCTAGGCCCCCAGTCATAAACCTCGGCCCGTTTCCCTGGCACACAAATGTAAGCTACCCCGCTTCAGGATGGCAGATTGCAGGAGCCACTTTTCACCATCAAACCAGCCCGACGTGGCACTGGTGCCACCTTTGGTCTGGGAACCATCCTGCGTATCGTGTGTTCTAAGGAGCCAGCCGGCCACTCCCACCCACAGTCCCCCAAACACAAACAACGGCGCTTTTCCCTGGAAAACAAAACTGGCCTGCCAACTTTTTGATGGCAGATTGCCGGAGCCACTTGGTACTATCAAACCAGCCCAACTTGGCACTGGTGCCACCATGGGTCTGGTAACCATCCTGCCTATCGTAGCTTTTCAGGAGCCAGGCGGTCACTCCCAGCCATAGGCCCCCAGACACAAACCTCGGCCCGTTTCCCTGGCAAACAAAAGTAAGCTGCCCCGCTTCTGCATGGCAGATTGCAGGTGCTATTTAGTACTATCAAACCAGCCCGACTTGGCACTGGTGCCACCTCTGGTCTGGGAACCATCCTGCCTATCGTGGATTTTCAGGGGCCAGACGGCCACTATCAGCCATATGCCCCCAAAAACAAACCACGGCCCTTTTCTCTGGTAAACAAAACTCAATTGCCCCTCTTCTGGATGGCAAATTTTAGGACGCACTTTGTACTACGAATACCGCCCGACTTGGCACTAGTGCCACCTTGGGTCAGGGAACCATCCTGCCTATCGTAGCTTTTTAAGGAGCCAGCAGGCCACGCCCAGCCATATAGCCCCAAAAACAAACCACGGACCATTTCTCTTGGAAACAAAAATCCGCTGCCCCGCGTCAGGATGGCAGATTGCAGGAGCCACTTTGCACCATCAAACCACCCCGACTTGGCACTGGTGCCATCTTGGATCTGGGAACCATCCTGCCTATCGTAGCTTTTCAGGAGCCAGGCAGTCACTCCCAGCCATAGGCCCCCAGACAAATACCTCGGCCCGTTTCCCTGGCAAACAAATGTAAGCTGCCCCGCTTCTGGATGGCAGATTGCAGGAGCCACATGGTACTATCAAACCAGGCCAACATGGCACTGGTGCCACCTTGGCTCTGGGAACCATCCTGCCTATCGTGGATTTTCAGGCGCCAGCCGGCCACTCTCAGCCATATGCCCCCAAACACAAACCACGGCCCTTTTCTCTGGTAAACAAAACTCAACTGCCCCTCTTCTGGATGGCAAATTGCAGGACGCACTTGGTACTACGAAAACAGCCCGACTTGGCAGTGATGCCACCTTGGGTCAGGGAACCATCCTGCGTATCGATGTTTTTAAGGAGTCAGCCGGCAACGTCCAGCCATATACCCCCAAAAAAAACCCACGGAACTTTTCTCCAGCAAGCAAAAATCCGCTGCCCCGCGTCTGGATGGCAGATTGCAGGAGCTATTTAGTATTATCAAACCAGCCCGACTTGGCACTGGTGCCACCATGGGTCTGGTCACCATCCTGCCTATCGTAGCTTTTCAGGAGCCAGCCGGTCACTCTCAGCCATAGGCCCCAAACACAAACCACGGCCCTTTTCTCTGGAAAACAAAACTCAACTGCCCCTCTTCTGGATGGCAGATTGCAGGAGCCACTGGGTACTATGAAACCAGCCCTACTTGGCACTGGTGCCACCTTGGGTCTGGGAACCATGCTGCGTATCATGGATTTTCAGGAGCCAGCCGTCCACTCCCAGCCACAGGCCCCGAAACACAAACAACAGCCTTTTTCTCTGGCAAACAAAATTCAGCTGCCCCGCTTCTGGATGGCAGATTGCAGGAACCACTTGGTACTATAAAACCAGCCCGACTTGGCACTGGTGCCACCTTGGGTCTGGGAACCATCCTGCGTATCGTGGATTCTAAGGAGCCAGCTGGCCACTCCCAGCCACAGGCCCCAAAACACACACAACGGCGCTTTTCCCTGGAAAACAAAACTCGCCTGCCAACTTTTTGATGGCAGATTGCAGGAGCCACTTGGTACTATCAAACCAGCCCAACTTGGCACTGGTGCCACCATGGGTCTGGTCACCATCCTGCCTATCGTAGCTTTTCAGGAGCCAGCCGGTCACTCCCAGCCATAGGCCCCCAGACACAAACCTCGGCCTGTTTCCCTGGCACACAAAAGTAAGCTACCGCACTTCTGGATGGCAGATTGCAGGAGCCACTTTGCACCATCAAACCAGCCCAACTTGGCACTGGTGCCACCTTGGCTCTGGGAACCATGCTGTGTAACCCGGATTCAAAGAAGACAGGCAGCCACTGCCAGGACAGGCCTCCAAAAAAAATCAACGGCGCTTTTCCCTGGAAAACAAAACTCGCCTGACAACTTTTAGATGGCAGATTGCAGGAGCCAGTTGGTACCATCAAACCAGCCCAACTTGGCACTGGTGCCACCTTGGGTCTGGGAACCATCCTGCCTATTGTTGCTTTTCAGGAGCCAGCCGGTCACTCCTAGCCCTAGGCCCCCAGTCATAAACCTCGGCCCGTTTCCCTGGCACACAAAAGTAAGCTACCCCGCTTCAGGATGGCAGATTGCAGGAGCCACTTTTCACCATCAAACCAGCCCGACGTGGCACTGGTGCCACCTTGGGTCTGGGAACCATCCTGCGTATCGTGTGTTCTAAGGAGCCAGCCGGCCACTCCCACCAACAGTCCCCCAAACACAAACAACGGCGCTTTTCCCTGGAAAACAAAACTGGCCTGACAACTTTTTGATGGCAGATTGCAGGAGCCACTTGGTACTATCAAACCAGCCCAACTTGGCACTGGTGCCACCATGGGTCTGGTCACCATCCTGCCTATCGTAGCTTTTCAGGAGCCAGCCGGTCACTCCCAGCCATAGGCCCCCAGACACAAACCTCGGCCCGTTTCCCTGGCAAACAAAAGTAAGCTGCCCCGCTTCTGCATGGCAGATTGCAGGTGCTATTTAGTACTATCAAACCAGCCCGACTTGGCAATGGTGCCACCTCTGGTCTGGGAACCATCCTGCCTATCCTGGATTTTCAGGCGCCAGACGGCCACTATCAGCCATATGCCCCCAAAAACAAACCACGGCCCTTTTCTCTGGTAAACAAAACTCAATTGCCCCTCTTCTGGATGGCAAATTTTAGGACGCACTTTGTACTACGAAAACCGCCCGACTTGGCACTGGTGCCACCTTGGGTCAGGGAACCATCCTGCCTATCGTAGCTTTTTAAGGAGCCAGCAGGCCACGCCCAGCCATATAGCCCCAAAAACAAACCACGGACCATTTCTCTTGGAAACAAAAATCCGCTGCCCCGCGTCAGGATGGCAGATTGCAGGAGCCACGTTGCACCATCAAACCACCCCGACTTGGCACTGGTGCCATCTTGGATCTGGGAACCATCCTGCCTATCTTAGCTTTTCAGGAGCCAGCCGGTTACTCCCAACCATAGGCCCCCAGACAGAAAGCTCTGCCCGTTTCCCTGGCAAACAAAAGTAAGCTACCCCGCTTCTGGATGGCAGATTGCAGGAGCCACTTGGTACTATCAAACCAGCCCAACTTGACACTGGTGCCACTTTGGGTCTGGGAACCATGCTGCGTAACGTAGATTCTAAGGCGCCAGGCGGCCACTCCCAGCCACAGGCCCCCAAATAAAAACAACGGCGCTTTTCCCTGGAAAACAAAACTCGCCTGCCAGCTTTTTGATGGCAGATTGCAGGAGCCACTTGGTACTATCAAATCATCCCAAATTGGCACTGGTGCCACTATGGGTCTGGGAACCATCCTGCCAATTGTACCATTTCAGGAGCCAGCCGGTCACTCCCAGCCATAGGCCCCCATCACAAACCTCGGACCGTTTCCCTGGCAAACAAAATTAAGCTGCCCCGATTCTGGATGGCAGATTGCAGGAGCCACTTGGTAGTGTCAAAACAGCCCGACTTGGCACTGGTGCCACCTTGGGTCTGGGAACCATCCTGCGTATCGTGGATTCTAAGCAGCCACCCGGCCACTCCGTGCCACAGGCGCCCAAACACAAACAACGGCGCTTTTCCCTGGAAAACAAAACTCGCCTGCCAACATTTTGATGGCAGATTGCAGGAGCCACTTGGTACTATCAAACCAGCCCAACTTGGCACTGGTGCCACCATGGGTCTGGTCACCATCCTGCCTATCGTAGCTTTTCAGGAGCCAGCCGGTCACTCCCAGCCATAAACCCCCAGACACAAACGTCGGCCCGTTTCCCTGGAAAACAAAAGTAAGCACCCCCGCTTCTGGATGGCAGATTGCAGGAGCCACTTGGTAGTATCAAATTAGCCCAACTTGGCACTGGTGCCATCATGGGTCTGGTAAACATCCTGCCTATCTTAGCTTTTCAGGAGCCGGCCGGTCACTCCCAGCCATAGGCCCCCAGAGAAATACCTCGGCCCGTTTCCCTGGCAAACAAAAGTAAGCTGCCCCTCTTCTGGATGGCAGATTGCAGGAACCACTTGCTACTATCAAACCAGCCCAACTTGGCACTGGTGCCACCTTGGCTCTGGGAACCATGCTGCGTAACGTAGATTCTAAGAGGACAGGCGGACACTCCCAGCCACAGGCCTCTAAACAAAAACAACGGCGCGTTACCCTGGAAAACAATACTCGCCTGCCAACATTTTGATGGCAGATTGCAGGAGCCACTTGGTACTATCAAACCAGCCCAACTTGGCACTGGTGCCACCATGGGTCTGGTCACCATCCTGCCTATCGTAGCTTTTCAGGAGCCAGCCGGTCACTCCCAGCCATAGGCCCCCAGACAAATACCTCGGCCCGTTTCCCTGGCAAACAAAAGTAAGCTGCCCCGCTTCTGGATGGCAGATTGCAGGAGCCACATGGTACTATCAAACCAGGCCAACATGGCACTGGTGCCACCTTGGCTCTGGGAACCATCCTGCCTATCGTGGATTTTCAGGCGCCAGCCGGCCACTCTCAGCCATATGCCCCAAAACACAAACCACGGCCCTTTTCTCTGGCAAACAAAACTCAACTGCCCCTCTTCTGGATGGCAAATTGCAGGAGCCACTTGGTACTACGAAAACAGCCCGACTTGGCAGTGATGCCACCTTGGGTCAGGGAACCATCCTGCGTATCGATGTTTTTAAGGAGTCAGCCGGCAACGTCCAGCCATATACCCCCAAAAAAAACCCACGGAACTTTTCTCCAGCAAGCAAAAATCCGCTGCCCCGCGTCTGGATGGCAGATTGCAGGAGCCACTTGGTACTATGAAATCAGCCGAACATGGCACTGGTGCCACCATGGGTCTGGTCACCATCCTGCCTATCGTAGCTTTTCAGGAGCCAGCCGGTCACTCCCAGCCATAGGCCCCCAGACACAAACCTCGGCCCGTTTCCCTGGCAAACAAAAGTAAGCTGCCCCGCTTCTGGATGGTAGATTGCAGGAACCATTTGCTACAATCAAACCAGCCCAACTTGGCACTGGTGCCACCTCAGGTCTGGGAACCATGCTGCGTATCGTGGATTCTAATTAGCCATCCGGCCACTCCCAGCCACAGGCCCCCAAACAAAAACAACGGCGCTTTTCCCTGGATAACAAAACTCGCCTGCCAACTTTTTGATGGCAGATTGCAGGAGCCACTTGGTACTATCAAACCAGCCCAACTTGGCACTGGTGCCACCATGGGTCTGGTCACCATCCTGCCTATCGTAGCTTTTCAGGAGACAGCCGGTCACTCCCAGCCATAGGCCCCCAGACAAAAACCTCGGCCCTTTTCCCTGGCAAACAAAAGTAAGTTAACCCGCTTCTGGATGGCAGATTGCAGGAGCCTCTTTTCACCATCAAACTAGCCCGACTTGGCACTGGTGTCACCTCTGGTCTGGGAACCATCCTGCCTGTCGTGGATTCTAATTAGCCAGCCGGCCACTCCCAGCCACAGGCCCCCAAACACAAACAACGGCGCTTTTCCCTGGGAAACAAAACTCGCCTGCCAAGTTTTTGATGGCAGATTGCAGGAGCCACTTGGTACTATCAAACCAGCCCAACTTGGCACTGGTGCCACCATGGGTCTGGTCACCATCCTGCCTATCGTAGCCTTTCAGGAGCCAGCCGGTCACTCCCAGCCATAGGCCCCCAGACACAAACCTCGGCCCGTTTCCCTGGCAAACAAAAGTAAGCTGCCCCGCTTCTGGATGGCAGATTGCAGGAACCACTTGGTACTATCAAACCAGCCCAACTTGGGACTGGTGCCACCTTGGGTCTGGGAACCATGCTGTGTATCGTGGATTCTAAGGAGCCAGCCGGCCACTCCCAGCCACAGGCCCCCAAACACAAACAACGACGCTTTTCCCTGGAAAACAAAACTCGCCTGCCATCTTTTTGATGGCAGATTGCAGGAACCACTTGGTACTATCAAACCAGCCCAACTTGGCACTGGTGCCACCTTGGGTCTGGGAACCATGCTGCGTATCGTGGATTCTAAGGAGCCAGCCGGCCACTCCAGCCACAGGCCCGCAGACACAAACAACAGCGCTTTTCCCTGGAAAACAAAACTCGCCTGCCGAATCTTTGATGGCAGATTGCAGGAGCCACTTGGTACTATGAAATCAGCCGAACATGGCACTGGTGCCACCATGGGTCTGGTCACCATCCTGCCTATCGTAGCTTTTCAGTAGCCAGCCGGTCACTCCCAGCCATAGGCCCCCTGACACAAAGCTCGGCCCGTTTCCCTGGCAAACAAAAGTAAGCTGCCCCGCTTCTGGATGGCAGATTGCAGGATGCACTTGGTACTATAAAACCAGCCCGACTTGGCACTGGTGCCACCTCAGGTCTGGGAACCATCCTGCGTATCGTGGATTCTAAGGAGCCAGCCGGCCACTCCCAGCCACAGGCCCCCAAACACAAACAACGGCGCTTTTCCCTGGAAAACAAAACTCGCCTGCCGACATTTTGATGGCAGATTGCAGGAGCCACTTGGTACTATCAAACCAGCCCAACTTGACACTGGTGCCACCATGGGTCTGGTCACCATCCTGCCTATCGTAGCTTTTCAGGAGCCAGCCGGTCACTCCCAGCCATAGGCCCCGAGACAAAAAGCTCGGACCGTTTCCCTGGCAAACAAAAGTAAGCTGCCCCGCTTCTGGATGGCAGATTGCAGGAGCCACTTTGCACCATCATACTAGCCCGACTTGGCACTGGTGCCACCTTGGGTCTGGGAACCATCCTGCGTATCGTGGATTCTAAGCAGCCAGCCGGCCACTCCCAGCCACAGGCCCCCAAACACAAACAACGGCGCTTTTCCCTGGAAAATAAAAACTCGCCTGCCAAATTTTGACGGCAGATTGCAGGAGCCACTTGGTACTATCAAATCAGCCCAACTTGGGACTGGTGCCACCATGGGTCTGGTCACCATCCTGCCTATCGTAGCTTTTCAGGAGCCAGCCGGTCACTCTCAGCCATAGGCCCCCAGACAAAAACCACGGCCCGTTTCCCTGGCAAACAAAAGTAAGCTGCCCTGCTTCTGGATGGCAGATTGCAGGATGCACTTGGTACTATAAAACCAGCCCGACTTGGCACTGGTGCCACCTCAGGTCTGGGAACCATCCTGCGTATCGTGGATTCTAAGGAGCCAGCCGGCCACTCCCAGCCACAGGCCCCCAAACACAAACAACGGCGCTTTTCCCTGGAAAACAAAACTCGCCTGCCGACATTTTGATGGCAGATTGCAGGAGCCACTTGGTACTATCAAACCAGCCCAACTTTGCACTGGTGCCACCATGGGTCTGGTCACCATCCTGCCTATCGTAGCTTTTCAGGAGCCAGCCGGTCACTCCCAGCCATAGGCCCCGAGACAAAAACCTCGGACCGTTTCCCTGGCAAACAAAAGTAAGCTGCCCCGCTTCTGGATGGCAGATTGCAGGAGCCACTTTGCACCATCATACTAGCCCGACTTGGCACTGGTGCCACCTTGGGTCTGGGAACCATCCTGCGTATCGTGGATTCTAAGCAGCCAGCCGGCCACTCCCAGCCACAGGCCCCCAAACACAAACAACGGCGCTTTTCCCTGGAAAATAAAAACTCGCCTGCCAAATTTTGACGGCAGATTGCAGGAGCCACTTGGTACTATCAAATCAGCCCAACTTGGGACTGGTGCCACCATGGGTCTGGTCACCATCCTGCCTATCGTAGCTTTTCAGGAGCCAGCCGGTCACTCTCAGCCATAGGCCCCCAGACAAAAACCACGGCCCGTTTCCCTGGCAAACAAAAGTAAGCTGCCCTGCTTCTGGATGGCAGATTGCAGGAACCACTTGGTACTATCAAACCAGCAAAACTTGGCACTGGTGCCACCTTGGGTCTGGATACCATGCTGCGTATCGTGGATTCTAAGGAGCCAGCCGGCCACTCCCAGCCACAGGCCCCCAAACACAAACAACGGCGCTTTTCCCTGGAAAACAAAACTCTCCTGCCAACTTTTTGATGGCAGATTGCAGGAGCCACTTGGTTTTATCAAATCAGCCCAACTTGGCACTGGTGCCACCATGGGTCTGGTCACCATCCTGCCTATCTTAGCTTTTCAGGAGCCAGCCGGTCACTCGCAGCCATAGGCCCCCAGACAAAAAGCTCGGCCCGTTTCCCTGGCAAACAAAAGTAAGCTACCCCGCTTCAGGATGGCAGATTGCAGGAGCCACTTTGCACCATCAAACTAGCCCGTCTTGGCACTGGTGCCACCTCTGGTCTGGGAACCATCCTGCGTATCGTGGATTCTAATTAGCCAGCCGGCCACTCCCAGCCACAGGCCCCCAAACAAAAACAACGGCGCTTTTCCCTGGAAAACAAAACTCGCCTACCAACTATTTGATGGCAGATTACAGGAGCCACTTGGTACTATCAAACCAGCCCAACTTGGCACTGGTGCCACCATGGGTCTGGTCACAATCCTGCCTATCGTAACTTTTCAGGAGCCAGCCGGTCACTCCCAGCCATAGGTCCCCAGTCACAAACCTCGGCCCGTTTCCCTGGCAAACAAAAGTAAGTTAACCCGCTTCTGGATGGCAGATTGCAGGAGCCTCTTTTCACCATCAAACTAGCCCGACTTGGCACTGGTGTCACCTCTGGTCTGGGAACCATCCTGCCTGTCGTGGATTCTAATTAGCCAGCCGGCCACTCCCAGCCACAGGCCCCCAAACACAAACAACGGCGCTTTTCCCTGGGAAACAAAACTCGCCTGCCAAGTTTTTGATGGCAGATTGCAGGAGCCACTTGGTACTATCAAACCAGCCCAACTTGGCACTGGTGCCACCATGGGTCTGGTCACCATCCTGCCTATCGTAGCCTTTCAGGAGCCAGCCGGTCACTCCCAGCCATAGGCCCCCAGACACAAACCTCGGCCCGTTTCCCTGGCAAACAAAAGTAAGCTGCCCCGCTTCTGGATGGCAGATTGCAGGAACCACTTGGTACTATCAAACCAGCCCAACTTGGGACTGGTGCCACCTTGGGTCTGGGAACCATGCTGTGTATCGTGGATTCTAAGGAGCCAGCCGGCCACTCCCAGCCACAGGCCCCCAAACACAAACAACGACGCTTTTCCCTGGAAAACAAAACTCGCCTGCCATCTTTTTGATGGCAGATTGCAGGAACCACTTGGTACTATCAAACCAGCCCAACTTGGCACTGGTGCCACCTTGGGTCTGGGAACCATGCTGCGTATCGTGGATTCTAAGGAGCCAGCCGGCCACTCCAGCCACAGGCCCGCAGACACAAACAACAGCGCTTTTCCCTGGAAAACAAAACTCGCCTGCCGAATCTTTGATGGCAGATTGCAGGAGCCACTTGGTACTATGAAATCAGCCGAACATGGCACTGGTGCCACCATGGGTCTGGTCACCATCCTGCCTATCGTAGCTTTTCAGTAGCCAGCCGGTCACTCCCAGCCATAGGCCCCCTGACACAAAGCTCGGCCCGTTTCCCTGGCAAACAAAAGTAAGCTGCCCCGCTTCTGGATGGCAGATTGCAGGATGCACTTGGTACTATCAAACCAGCCCGACTTGGCACTGGTGCCACCTCAGGTCTGGGAACCATCCTGCGTATCGTGGATTCTAAGGAGCCAGCCGGCCACTCCCAGCCACAGGCCCCCAAACACAAACAACGGCGCTTTTCCCTGGAAAACAAAACTCGCCTGCCGACATTTTGATGGCAGATTGCAGGAGCCACTTGGTACTATCAAACCAGCCCAACTTGACACTGGTGCCACCATGGGTCTGGTCACCATCCTGCCTATCGTAGCTTTTCAGGAGCCAGCCGGTCACTCCCAGCCATAGGCCCCGAGACAAAAAGCTCGGACCGTTTCCCTGGCAAACAAAAGTAAGCTGCCCCGCTTCTGGATGGCAGATTGCAGGAGCCACTTTGCACCATCATACTAGCCCGACTTGGCACTGGTGCCACCTTGGGTCTGGGAACCATCCTGCGTATCGTGGATTCTAAGCAGCCAGCCGGCCACTCCCAGCCACAGGCCCCCAAACACAAACAACGGCGCTTTTCCCTGGAAAATAAAAACTCGCCTGCCAAATTTTGACGGCAGATTGCAGGAGCCACTTGGTACTATCAAATCAGCCCAACTTGGGACTGGTGCCACCATGGGTCTGGTCACCATCCTGCCTATCGTAGCTTTTCAGGAGCCAGCCGGTCACTCTCAGCCATAGGCCCCCAGACAAAAACCACGGCCCGTTTCCCTGGCAAACAAAAGTAAGCTGCCCTGCTTCTGGATGGCAGATTGCAGGATGCACTTGGTAATATAAAACCAGCCCGACTTGGCACTGGTGCCACCTCAGGTCTGGGAACCATCCTGCGTATCGTGGATTCTAAGGAGCCAGCCGGCCACTCCCAGCCACAGGCCCCCAAACACAAACAACGGCGCTTTTCCCTGGAAAACAAAACTCGCCTGCCGACATTTTGATGGCAGATTGCAGGAGCCACTTGGTACTATCAAACCAGCCCAACTTGGCACTGGTGCCACCATGGGTCTGGTCACCATCCTGCCTATCGTAGCTTTTCAGGAGCCAGCCGGTCACTCCCAGCCATAGGCCCCGAGACAAAAAGCTCGGACCGTTTCCCTGGCAAACAAAAGTAAGCTGCCCCGCTTCTGGATGGCAGATTGCAGGAGCCACTTTGCACCATCATACTAGCCCAACTTGGCACTGGTGCCACCTTGGGTCTGGGAACCATCCTGCGTATCGTGGATTCTAAGCAGCCAGCCGGCCACTCCCAGCCACAGGCCCCCAAACACAAACAACGGCGCTTTTCCCTGGAAAATAAAAACTCGCCTGCCAAATTTTGACGGCAGATTGCAGGAGCCACTTGGTACTATCAAATCAGCCCAACTTGGGACTGGTGCCACCATGGGTCTGGTCACCATCCTGCCTATCGTAGCTTTTCAGGAGCCAGCCGGTCACTCTCAGCCATAGGCCCCCAGACAAAAACCACGGCCCGTTTCCCTGGCAAACAAAAGTAAGCTGCCCTGCTTCTGGATGGCAGATTGCAGGAACCACTTGGTACTATCAACCCAGCAAAACTTGGCACTGGTGCCACCTTGGGTCTGGATACCATGCTGCGTATCGTGGATTCTAAGGAGCCAGCCGGCCACTCCCAGCCACAGGCCCCCAAACACAAACAACGGCGCTTTTCCCTGGAAAACAAAACTCTCCTGCCAACTTTTTGATGGCAGATTGCAGGAGCCACTTGGTTTTATCAAATCAGCCCAACTTGGCACTGGTGCCACCATGGGTCTGGTCACCATCCTGCCTATCGTAGCTTTTCAGGAGCCAGCCGGTCACTCCCCGCCATAGGCCCCCAGACAAAAAGCTCGGCCCGTTTCCCTGGCAAACAAAAGTAAGCTACCCCGCTTCAGGATGGCAGATTGCAGGAGCCACTTTGCACCATCAAACTAGCCCGTCTTGGCACTGGTGCCACCTCTGGTCTGGGAACCATCCTGCGTATCGTGGATTCTAATTAGCCAGCCGGCCACTCCCTACCACAGGCCCCCAAACAAAAACAACGGCGCTTTTCCCTGGAAAACAAAACTCGCCTACCAACTATTTGATGGCAGATTACAGGAGCCACTTGGTACTATCAAACCAGCCCAACTTGGCACTGGTGCCACCATGGGTCTGGTCACAATCCTGCCTATCGTAACTTTTCAGGAGCCAGCCGGTCACTCCCAGCCATAGGTCCCCAGTCACAAACCTCGGCCCGTTTCCCTGGCAAACAAAAGTAAGCTGCCCCGCTTCTGGATGGCAGATTGCAGGAGCCACTTGGTACTATCAAACCAGTCCGACTTGGCACTGGTGCCACCTCTGGTCTGGGACCCATCCTGCGTATCGTGGATTCTAAGGAGCCAGTCGGCCACTCCCAGGCACAGGCCCCCAAACACAAACAACGGCCCGTTTCCGTGGCAAACAAAAGTAAGCTGCCCCGCTTCTGGATGGCAGATTGCAGGAACCACTTGGTAGTATCAAACCAGCACAACTTGGCACTCGTGGCACCTCTTGTCTGGTAACCATGCTGCGTATCGTGGTTGCTAAGGAGCCAGCCGGGCACTCCCAACCACAGGTCCCCAAACACAAACAATGGCGTTTTTCCCTGGAAAACAAAACTCGCCTGCCAACTTTTTGATGGCAGATTGCAGGAGCCACTTGGTACTATCAAACCAGCCCAACTTGGCACTGGTGCCACCATGGGTCTGGTCACCATCCTGCCTATCGTAGCTTTTCAGGAGCCAGCCGGTCACTCCCTGCCATAGGCCCCGAGACAGAAAGCCCGGCCCGTTTCCCTGGCAAACAAAAGTAAGCTGCCCCGCTTCTGGATGGCAGATTGCAGGAGCCACTTTGTACTATCAAACCAGCCCGACTTGGCACTGGTGCCACCTCTGGTCTGGGAACCATGCTGCGTATCGTGGATTTTAAGGAGCCAGTCGGCCACTCCCAGCCATATGCCTCCAAACACAAACAACGGTCCATTTCCCTGGCAAACAAAAGTAAGCTGCCCCGCTACTGGATGTCAGATTGCAGGAACCACTTGTTGCCAAGTTGGGGTGGTTTGATAGTACCAAGTGGCTCCTGCAATCTGCCATCAAAAAGTTGGCAAGCGAGTTTTGTTTTCCAGGGAAAAGCGCCGTTGTTTTTGTTTGGGGGCCTGTGGCTGGGAGTGGCCAGCTGTCTCCTTAGAATCCACGATACGCAGGATGGGTCCCAGACCAGAGGTGGCACCAGTGCCAAGTCGGGCTGGTTTGATGGTGCAAAGTGACTCCTGCAATCTGCCATCCAGAAGCGGGGTAGCTTACTTTTGTTTGCCAGGGAAACGGGTAGAGCTTTGTGTCTGGGGGCCTATGGCTGGGAGTGACCGGCTGGCTCCTGAAAAGCTACGATAGGCAGGATGGTGACCAGACCCATGGTGGCACCAGTGCCAAGTTGGGCTGGTTTGATAGTACCAAGTGGCTCCTGCAATCTGCCATCAAAAAGTTGGCAGGTGAGTTTTGTTTTCCAGGGAAAAGCACCGTTGTTTGTGTTTGGGGGCCTGTGGCTGGGAGTGGCCAGCTGGCTCCTTAGAATCCACGATACGCAGGATGGTTCCCAGACCAGAGGTGGCACCAGTGCCATGTTGGCCTGGTTTGATAGTACCATGTGGCTCCTGCAATCTGCCATCCAGAAGCGGGGCTGCTTACTTTTGTTTGCCAGGGAAACGGGCCGAGATATTTGTCTGGGGGCCTATGGCTGGGAGTGAGCGGCTGGCTCCTGAAAAGCTACGATAGGCAGGATGGTGACCAGACCCATGGTGGCACCAGTGCCACGTTGGGCTGGTTTGATAGTACCAAGTGGCTCCGGAAATCTGCCATCAAAAAGTTGTCAGGCGACTTTTGTTTTCCAGGGAAAAGCGCCGTTGTTCTTGTTTAGAGGCCTGTGGCTGGGAGTGGCCGGCTGCCTCCTTTGAACCCAGGATACGCAGGAGGGTTCCCAGAGCCAAGGTGGCACCAGTGCCAAGTTGGGCTGGTTTGATAGTACCAAGTGGCTCCTGCAATCTGCCATCCAGAAGCGGGTCAGCTTACTTTTGTTTGCCAGGGAAACGGGCCGAGGTTTGTGTCTGGGGGCCTATGGCTGGGAGTGACCGGCTGGCTACTGAAAAGCTACGATAGGCAGGATGGTTACCAGACTCATGGTGGCACAAGTGCCAAGTCGGGCTGGTTTGATAATACTAAATAGCTCCTGAAATCTGCCATTCAGACGCGGGGCAGCGGATTTTTGTTTGCTGGAGAAAAGTTCCGTGGTTTTTTTTTGGGGGTATATGGCTGGACGTGGCCGGCTGGCTCCTTAAAAAGATCGATACGCAGGATTGTTCCCTGACCCAAGGTGGCATCACTGCCAAGTCGGGCTGTTTTCGTAGTACCAAGTGCGTCTTGCAATTTGCCATCCAGAAGAGGGGCAGTTGAGTTTTGTTTGCCAGAGCAAAGGGCCGTGGTATGTGTTTGGGGGCATATGGCTGAGAGTGGCCGGCTGGCCCCTGAAAATCCACGATAGGCAGGATGGTTCCCAGAGCCAAGGTGGCACCAGTGCCATGTTGGCCTGGTTTGATAGTACCATGTGGCTGCTGTAATCTGCCATCCAGAAGCGGGGCAGCTTACTTTTGTTTGCCAGGGAAAAGGGCCGAGATATTTGTCTGGGGGCCTATGGCTGGGAGTGACCGGCTGGCTCCTGAAAAGCTACGATAGGCAGGATGGTGACCAGACCCATGGTGGCACCAGTGCCAAGTTGGGCTGGTTTGATAGTACCAAGTGGCTCCTGCAATCTGCCATCAAAAATTTGGCAGGCGAGTTTTGTTTTCCAGGGAAAAGCGCCGTTGTTTTTGTTTAGAGGCCTGTGGCTGGGAGTGGCCGCCTGTCCTCGTAGAATCTACGTTACGCAGCATGGTTCCCTGAGCCAAGGTGGCACGAGGGCCAAGTCGGGCAGGTTTGATAGTACCAAATGCATCCTGCAATCTGCCATCCAAAAGCGGGGCAGTTTACTTTTGTTTGCCAGGGAAACGGGCCGAGGTTTGTGTCTGGGGGCCTATGGCAGGGAGTGACCGGCTGGCTCCTGAAAAGCTATGATAGGCAGGATGTTTACCAGACCCATGGTGGCACCAGTGCCAAGTTGGGCTGATTTGATAGTACCAAGTGGCTCCTGCAATCTGCCATCCAGAATCGGGGCAGCTTACTTTTGTTTTCCAGGGAAACGGGCCGAGGTTTGTGTCTGGGGGTCTATGGCTGGGAGTGACCGGCTGGCTCCTGAAAAGCTACGATAGGCAGGATGGTGACCAGACCCATGGTGGCACCAGTGCCAAGTTGGGCTGGTTTGATAGCACCAAGTGGCTCCTGCAATCTGCCATCAAAATGTTGGCAGGCGAGTTTTGTTTTCCAGGGAAAAGCGCCGTTGTTTCTGTTTGGGCGCCTGTGGCTCAGAGTGGCCGGGTGGCTGCTTAGAATCCACGATACGCAGGATGGTTCCCAGACCCAAGGTGGCACCAGTGCCAAGTCGGGCTGGTTTGACACTACCAAGTGGCTCCTGCAATCTGCCATCCAGAATCGGGGCAGCTTAATTTTGTTTGCCAGGGAAACGGTCCGAGGTTTGTGTCTGGGGGCCTATGGCTGGGATTGACCGGCTGGCTCCTGAAAAGCGACAATAGGCAGGATGGTTCCCAGAACCATAGTGGCACCAGTGCCAAGTTGGGATGATTTGATAGTACCAAGTGGCTCCTGCAATCTGCCATCAAAAAGCTGGCAGGCGAGTTTTGTTTTCCAGGGAAAAGCGCCGTTGTTTGTGTTTGGGGGCCTGTGGCTGGGAGTGGCCGGCTGGCTCCTTAGAATCCACGATATGCAGGATTGTTCCCAGACCCAAGGTGGCACCAGTGCCAAGTCGGGCTGGTTTGATGGTGCAAAGTGGCTCCTGCAATCTGCCATCCAGACGCGGGGCAGCGGATTTTTGTTTCCATGAGAAATGGTCCGTGGTTTGTTTTTGGGGGTATATGGCTGGGCGTGGCCGGCTGGCTCCTTAAAAAGCTCGATATGCAGGATGGTTCCCTGACACAAGGTGGCACCAGTGCCACGTCGGGCGGTTTTCGTAGTACAAAGTGCGTCCTAAAATTTGCCATCCAGAAGAGGGGCAGTTGAGTTTTGTTTGCCAGAGAAAAGGGCCGTGGTTTGTTTTTGGGGGCATATGGCTGAGAGTGGCCGGCTGGCCCCTGAAAATCCACGATAGGCAGGATGGTTCCCAGACCAGAGGTGTCACCAGTGCCATGTCGGGCTGGTTTGATAGTACTAAATAGCTCCTGCAATCTGCCATGCAGAAGCGGGGCAGCTTACTTTTGTTTGCCAGGGAAACGGGCCGAGGTTTGTGTCTGGGGGCCTATGGCTGGGTATGACCGGCTGGCTCCTGAAAAGCTACGATAGGCAGGATGGTGACCAGACCCATGGTGGCACCAGTGCCAAGTTGGGCTGGTTTGATAGTACCAAGTGGCTCCGGAAATCTGCCATCAAAAAGTTGGCAGGCGAGTTTTGTTTTCCAGGGAAAAGCGCCGTTGTTTGTGTTTGGGGGCCTGTGGCTGGGAGTGGCCAGCTGGCTCCTTAGAACCCACGATACGCAGGATGGTTCCCAGACCAGAGGTGGCACCAGTGCCAAGTTTGGCTGGTTTGATGGTGCAAAGTGGCTCCTGCAATCTGCCATCCAGAAGCGGGGTAGCTTACTTTTGTTTGCCAGGGAAACGGGCCGAAATATTTGTCTAGGGGGCTCTGGCTGGGGGTGGCTGGCTGGCACCTGAAAAGCTACGATAGGCAGGATGGTGACCAGACCCATGGTGGCACCAGTGCCAAGTTGGGCTGGTTTGATAGTACCAAGTGGCTCCTGCAATCTGCCATCAAATGTTTGGCAGGCGAGTTTTGTTTTCCAGGGAAAAGCACCGTTGTGTGTGTTTTGGGCGCCTGTGGCTGGGAGTGGCCAGCTGGCTCCTTAGAATCCACGATACGCAGGATGGTTCCCAGACCCAAGGTGGCACCAGTGCCAAGTCGGGCTGGTTTGTTAGTACCAAGTGGTTCCTGCAATCTGCCATCCAGAAGCGGGGCAGCTGAATTTTGTTTGCCAGAGAAAAAGGCTGTTGTTTGTGTTTCGGGGCCTGTGGCTGGCAGTGGACGGCTGGCTCCTGAAAATCCATGATACGCAGGATGGTTCCCAGACCCAAGGTGGCACCAGTGCCAAGTCGGGCTGGTTTGATACTACCAAGTGCGTCCTGCAATCTGCCATCCAGAAGCGGGGCAGCTTAATTTTGTTTGCCAGGGAAACGGGCCGTGGGTTTTGTATGGGGGCCTATGGCTGAGAGTGGCCGGCTGGCTCCTGAAAATCCACGCTAGGCAGCATGGTTCCCAGATGCAAGGTGGCACCAGTGCCAAGTCGGGCTGGTTTGATGGTGCAAAGTGGCTCCTGCAATCTGCCATCCAGAAGCGGGGCAGCTGATTTTTGTTTGCCAGAGAAAAATTCCGTGGATTGTTTTTGGGGGCATATTGCTGGGAGTGGCCGGCTGGCTCCTTAAAATGCTCGATACGCATGATGGTTCCCAGGCCCAAGGTGTCACCACTACCAAGTCGGCCTGCGGTTTTAGTATCAAGTTCATCCTGCAATTTGCCATCCAGAAGAGGGGCAGTTGAGTTTTGTTTGCCAGAGAAACGGGCCGAGGTTTCTGTTTGGGGACATATGGCTGAGAGTGGCCGGGTGGCCCCTGAATATCCACGATACACAGCATGGTTCCCAGATCCAAGGTGGCACCAGTGCCAAGTTGGGCTGGTTTGATAGTCCCAAGTGTCTCCTGCAATCTGCCATCCAGAAGCGGGGCAGCTTACTTTTGTTTGCCAGAGAAATAGGCCTAGGTTTTTGTCTGGGGGCCTGTGGCTAGGAGTGGCCGGCTGGCTCCTTAGAATCCACGATACGCAGGATGTTTCCCAGACCCAAGGTGGCACCAGTGCCAAGTCGGGCTGGTTTGATAGTACCAAGTGGCTCCTGCAAACTCCATCAAAATGTTGGCAGACGTGTTTTGTTTTCCAGGGAACAGCGCCGTTGATTTTGTTTGGGGACCTGTGGCTGGGAGTGGCCGGCTGGCTCCGTAGAATCCACGATACGCAGGATGGTTCCCAGACCCAAGGTGGCACCAGTGCCAAGTCGGGCTGGTTTGATTACACCAAGTGGCTCCTGCAATCTGCCATCCAGAAGTGAGGCAGCTAAGTTTTGTTTGCCAGAAAAAAGGGCCGTGGTTTTTGTTGGGGGCCTGTGGCTGGGAGTAGCCGGCTGGCTCCTTAAAATCCACGCTAGGCAGCATGGTTCCCAGACCCAAGGTGGCACCAGTGCCAAGTAGGGCTGGTTTCATAGTACCAAGTGGCTCCTGCAATCTGCCATCCAGAAGCGGTGCAGTTGAGTTTTGTTTGCCAGAGAAAAGGGCCGTTGTTTGTGTTTGGGTGCCTATGGCTGGGAGTGGCCGGCTGTCTCATTAAAAAGATCGATACGCAGGATGGTTCCCAGACCCAAGGTGGCACCAGTGCCAAGTCGGGCTGTTTTTATAGTACCAAGTGCGTCCTGCAATTTGCCATCCAGAAGAGGGGCAGTGGAGTTTTGTTTGCCAGAGAATAGCGCCGTTGTTTGTGTTTGGGGGCTTGTGGCTGGGAGTGGCCGACTGGCGCCGTAGAATCTGTGTTACTCAGCATGGTTCCCAGACCAGAGGTGGCACCAGTGCCAAGTTGGGCTGGTTTGATAGTACCAAGTGGCTCCTGCAATCTGCCATCCAGAAGCGGGGCAGCTTACTTTTGTTTGCCAGGGAAACGGGCCGAGGTTTGTGACTGGGGACCTATGGCTGGGAGTGACCGGCTGGCTCCTGAAAAGCTACGATAGGCAGGATGGTGACCAGACCCATGGTGGCACCAGTGCCAAGTTGGGCTGGTTTGATAGTACCAAGTGGCTCCTGCAATCTGCCATCAAAAAGTTGTCAGGCGAGTTTTGTTTTCCAGGGAAAAGCGCCGTTGTTTGTATTTGGGGGCCTGTGGCTGGGAGTGGCCGGCTGGCTCCTTTGAACCCACAATACGCAGGATGGTTCCCAGACCCAAGGTGGCACCAGTGCCAAGTCGGGCTGGTTTGATACTACCAAGTGCGTCCTGCAATCTGCCATCCAGAAGCGGGGCAGCTTAATTTTGTTTGCCAGGGAAACGGGCCGTGGGTTTTGTTTGGGGGCCTATGGCTGAGAGTGGCCGGCTGGCTCCTGAAAATCCACGCTAGGCAGCATGGTTCCCAGATGCAAGGTGGCACCAGTGCCAAGTCGGGCTGGTTTGATGGTGCAAAGTGGCTCCTGCAATCTGCCATCCAGGAGCGGGGCAGCTGATTTTTGTTTGCCAGAGAAAAATTCCGTGGATTGTTTTTGGGGGCATATTGCTGGGAGTGGCCGGCTGGCTCCTTAAAATGCTCGATACGCATGATGGTTCCCAGGTCCAAGGTGTCACCACTACCAAGTCGGCCTGCGGTTTTAGTATCAAGTTCATCCTGCAATTTGCCATCCAGAAGAGGGGCAATTGAGTTTTGTTTGCCAGAGAAACGGGCCCAGGTTTCTGTTTGGGGACATATGGCTGAGAGTGGCCGGCTGGCCCCTGAATATCCACGATACACAGCATGGTTCCCAGATCCAAGGTGGCACCAGTGCCAAGTTGGGCTGGTTTGATAGTACCAAGTGTCTCCTGCAATCTGCCATCCAGAAGCGGGGCAGCTTACTTTTGTTTGCCAGAGAAATAGGCCTAGGTTTTTGTCTGGGGGCCTGTGGCTAGGAGTGGCCGGCTGGCTCCTAAGAATCCACGATACGCAGGATGTTTCCCAGACCCAAGGTGGCACCAGTGCCAAGTCGGGCTGGTTTGATAGTACCAAGTGGCTCCTGCAAACTCCATCAAAAAGTTGGCAGGCGTGTTTTGTTTTCCAGGGAACAGCGCCGTTGATTTTGTTTGGGGGCCTGTGGCTGGGAGTGGCCGGCTGGCTCCTTAGAATCCACGATACGCAGGATGGTTCCCAGACCCAAGGTGGAACCAGTGCCAAGTCGGGCTGGTTTGATTACACCAAGTGGCTCCTGCAATCTGCCATCCAGAAGTGAGGCAGCTAAGTTTTGTTTGCCAGAAAAAAGGGCCGTGGTTTTTGTTGGGGGCCTGTGGCTGGGAGTGGCCGGCTGGCTCCTTAGAATCCACCATACGCAGGATGGTTCCCAGACCCAAGGTGGCACCAGTGCCAAGTCGGGCTGGTTTGATAGTCCCAAGTGGCTCCTGCAAACTGCCATCCAGAAGCGGGGCAGCTGAGTTTTGTTTGCCAGGGAAATGGGCCGTTGTTTGTGTTTGGGGGCCTGTGGCTGGGAGTGTTCGGCTGGTTCCTGAATATGTACGATACGCAGGATTGTTCCCAGACCCAAGGTGGCACCAGTGCCAAGTCGGGCTGGTTTGATGGTGCAAAGTGGCTCCTGCAATCTGCCATCCAGACGCGGGGCAGCGGATTTTTGTTTCCATGAGAAATGGTCCGTGGTTTGTTTTTGGGGGTATATGGCTGGGCCTGGCCGGCTGGCTCCTTAAAAAGCTCGATATGCAGGATGGTTCCCTGACACAAGGTGGCACCAGTGCCACGTCGGGCGGTTTTCGTAGTACAAAGTGCGTCCTAAAATTTGCCATCCAGAAGAGGGGCAGTTGAGTTTTGTTTGCCAGAGAAAAGGTCCGTGGTTTGTTTTTGGGGGCATATGGCTGAGAGTGGCTGGCTGGCCCCTGAAAATCCACGATACACAGGATGGTTCCCAGATCCAAGGTGGCACCTGTGCCAAGTCGGGCTGATTTGATAGTACTAAGTAGCTCCTGCAATCTGCCATCCAGAAGCGGGGCAGCTTACTTTTGTTTGCCAGGGAAACGGGCCGAGGTTTGTGTTTGGGGGCCTATGGCTGAGAGTGACCGGCTGGCTCCTGAAAAGCTACAATAGGCAGGATGGTGACCAGACCCATGGTGGCACCAGTGCCAAGTTGGGCTGGTTTGATAGTACCAAGTGGTTCCTGCAATCTGCCATCCAGAAGCAGGGCAGCTGAGTTTTGTTTGCCAGAGAAAAGGGCCTTGGTTTGTGTTTGGGGGCATATGGCTGGGTGTGGCCAGCTGGCTCCTTAAAATGCACGATATGCAACATGGCTCCCAGACCCAAGGTGGCACCAGTGCCAAGTTGGGCTGGTTTGATAGTACCAAGTGGCTCCTGCAATCTTCCATGATCACGTGGAGAAATACTTTCTGGTTTCAGCCCCATGCTCTTTCTTCTCTCCCTCAACTTCTCTATCACCTCTCATCTGGTTCACATGCGCTGTCTTCAAGGTCCACAGGCTACTTTTCACAGAATCTTCTGGCCTGATGAAGTAAGAATGATGAATAGAACAGAGCTGGGATCTATTTTCCAGTTTGGATAAAATGCATTCTGCACACAAATCCAAGGAGAACGGGCTGCCCCGATGCCCAGAAAATCTTTCACTCCTGCTAGTGTTCTACGTCAACCGCAACTTAGTCTGAAAGAAAAGCTTTTTCTCTGAGAGCATCTGAGAGGTTTGCATGAAGCACTGATATCTGACATATGCAATTTTGAATAGGAGAGGAAAAAGAAAATGGCAAGGAGTTTTTAATTTTAGTGGTTTCAATTTTAATTTCCGTGCACTTTTTCAAAACTTGTCAGCTCAAATGCCCATCAACATCTTTTAGTCATCTGTAAGTCAGTATTCATATAAAATGTGCTTCAAATCCAAAGAATTTCAAATTTGCACTCCAAGCTTCTATGCCTAGATTTATGATTTCCTACACATATTAGATGAAAGGAAGGCCTTTTTTACTGTGGGAGTGCTGGAACACTGGAACAGGTTGCCCAGAGAAGTTGTGGGTGTCCCATCCCTGAAAGTATTCAAGGTCACCTTGGACGGGGCTTGGAGCAGCAACAAAGGAGAAGCTTGATGGTAGAGAAACAAAGTTGGACTATAGAAGAAACTCGGATTGAAGTATAGGATCAAGTTTTCTCTCAGCTCTTGGGGTAAATTCAAAGTTGTACAAAATGACATTTATCTGTGCTATTCACTACTGTAACAGAAAGTTTCATGAAAACTGTACAGAAGATAGTAAATTTTAAAAGAGATAAGAATTACAGCATAAAATCCATGGGATAGGTTACAACATGAGACACTCTCTAAGAGAAAATCTCTGTGTTTCAGCACTTCATCGGGGTAAGATTTCATGAAGTGCCAAAGAAGGCGGCAAAATATCATTCGGGACATTATTTACTGGAATTCAGCCTGGCCATTAGTAGGAACTGCCTTTGAACATATCATGTAGATATACCACACACGCTTTCCCTTCACTGAAAAATTACTGTTTACAACAAATAAGCAATTGACGATCAAAATTGATTGAAAGCATCTTAAACATGTCAAGTATTTCATTGTAGATGATCTGTGATCCAAATGCTTCTTCCACCTTCGAGAGGGACAGAAGAATTCTTCCATATCATGATGGTTTAAAATTGTATCAACCAATGTTTTCTGCTGAAAAGATATCATCTATTTTTTTCTATTTTTGGAAGAAAATATTCCTAGACATACAACAGGTGAGAACTAAGTAATTTTAAAGAAACAAATGAAATGAAAATATTCTGTAAATAGAATGAAATGAAAAGCTGTGTTTTAAATAGGAGCTAAATATTAAACAAAATTTTTGTACCAGGCATTTGAATTACTGCACCAGCTCTTTTGCCCATCAAGAGAGGCATTTAGCATTTCAGTCTTTTCCAAGGTGTTCATGATCTGCTATGCTGATCTCTGTGTGTGCCTAGGTGTGTGTGGAGGGGGGGGCATATGAAGGGGAGTGTGTATGTTTGCTTTACAATTGTTGTGGCAGATTCATGCCTCAGCTCCACATTTTGTTTTAAAAAGGTCACACCGAGTGGATATGAAGTTTACTATCAACAAGAGATCGATTCCCAAATCATCCATTTGACTCTCCCTTATAAATCATGTGCTTTGTTGCATATTTTATCAAATATACTTTCAAGCCAGATGGAGGAAGGAGGATGTGGGAATCCCTCCACCATCTTGCAACTTTTATGTAAGTAGGTTTTCAAGAAAATCATCATTTCTCTTTTAAATATGTCTGGAACAGGCATGATGGTAGTGTCAACCTGTTGGAGTTTTTGTTGCTGGAAGAAGTTGTACAAAAGGATTGGTTTTTACATTGACCAGTTACTGAATCAAGCGCAGGAATACATTGGAAATTTAGCTGGGGGTTCCTTTTCCCAGCAGACTACTTCTAGAACGAGCTTGTACACTGAAGCTGACTCTTTTGCTCTCTTTTTGTTTCTTTCCTATTTTCTTGGCTTCTTTGCCACTATCTAGACAATTTTGGAACTTTGTTCCCAACTAAAATGGTTTCAATAGTCTGATTGTGATCATACATTTTTACAAGGAATTTTTAAAATCTTTCCTCGAGTCCAGAAAGTCAAGGACTTAGATCTTTTTCTTCCCTTATCAATATTGCCATGAAATTGATAAATAAAGACCAACTCTTTATTTTTGTTTTTAACCCACGTAGATAATTCCCATCCATTAATCCATTTTGTGGACCAATAGCTGCCATTCTGATGGAAGCTGTCACTTCTTAACAATAGGCATTCTGTGACTATGTTGACTGCACTTTGGGTGAAGATCCTAACTGGTCTTAGATATACATAGGGAGAAATTTGCTCAGCCAGTGTCAGTCTTAAGCATGCGTATCAGAAGATCTTTCTAGAGCTGGGAATTTTCCCATGAAAGGGATTCAGTTAGGGAAGAGACACTTGTGCCAGAGTTTTACATTCTTCTTGAACACTGCTTAAGGAACTTAGATGCCATGTCCATTTGGATCTCTGTCTGCACAGAACTTTGTCATGCCAGCGCTTTGAAATGCATCTTGAAGAGAATTCACTAGCACAGAATGAAAGAGAGTGGAAGGGGTTGGTGGGGCTAACCAGGCCCAACCCCCCTGCCTAAACCAGGATACCTAGAGCCTCTTGCCCAGGATTCTATCTGGGTGTACTTTTAATGTCTTCAAAGATCCAGGCTCCACAATCTTTCTGGGCAGTCTGTGCCGTGGTTCAGTCACCCTGACAGTAAAGAAACATTTACTGATGTTCAAAGGCAATCTCCTGTATTTCAGTGTGTGCCCACTGCCTCTTGTCTTTTCCCTCAGCATCACTGAAAAGACACTGATTCCCTCCCCTTTGCACTATTGCTTCCATATGTATGTGTGATGCCATGTAGAGGTATGTCAAAAACCTCCCTGAAGCCCAGGCAGATAATATTCCCTTCATCTACCAGTCAAGTTGATTCATCAGAGGAGTTTAAAGTGATGTTCAGCATGAAATTCCCCTGAAAAATCATGCTAACTACATTATTTGGTCATCTGTCATGTGCCTGGCAAGGATTTCCAGGAAGAGCTGCTTCATCAACTTCCTGGGGATAAAAAAGAGGCTGGCTGGTTTGTACTATGGCGAGTCCTCTTAATTGCCTTTTTTGAAGATGGGTGTCATTTGCTAACATCCACTCTTTAGCTCCTCTTCTCATCTACACCTCGGCAAAAAGCTTTTCCACTATGTCTGGCTAGGAAAAACTGTGCCAGCACAGAAAACATCTCCCATCGTGTTCTAGAAGTTGCACGGATGTCTGCCAAGTGTTTGGCAGGAAGAAAAGAAAAGTTGTCCAAAACAGCTTCCAATCGAATGTTCCTGTGATTGGAAAAGTCAGGAGAGTGCAAAGGTACTGTTTTCTATCAGTTGGCAAGGTGCGCACACAATCCCAGTGTTGTACAGCTTGCTTCTTCACCTTCCCGAAGCTGCCGCTCTCGCCGGCTGCCGGAGCCCAAGAAGCGGCTTCTTCGCGCAAAGACGATTGTGCCGCTCACAGTGCTCTCCTTAGCGCGGCTTCTGCCGAAAGACGCCCGGCAGCGGCTCTTACCTCCGGAGAGCATCCTACCTTCGTCTTTAGCTCCTCTTCTCATCTACACCTCGGCAAAAAGCTTTTCCACTATGTCTGGCTAGGAAAAACTGTGCCAGCACAGAAAACATCTCCCATCGTGTTCTAGAAGTTGCACGGATGTCTGCCAAGTGTTTGGCAGGAAGAAAAGAAAAGTTGTCCAAAACAGCTTCCAATCGAATGTTCCTGTGATTGGAAAAGTCAGGAGAGTGCAAAGGTACTGTTTTCTATCAGTTGGCAAGGTGCGCACACAATCCCAGTGTTGTACAGCTTGCTTCTTCACCTTCCCGAAGCTGCCGCTCTCGCCGGCTGCCGGAGCCCAAGAAGCGGCTTCTTCGCGCAAAGACGATTGTGCCGCTCACAGTGCTCTCCTTAGCGCGGCTTCTGCCGAAAGACGCCCGGCAGCGGCTCTTACCTCCGGAGAGCATCCTACCTTCGTCTTTCGCGTCTTTTGTAGTCTACATCTTAGCAAAACGCTTTTCCACTATGTCTGGCTAGGAAAACTGTGCCAGCACAGAAAACATCTCCCATCGTGTTCTAGAAGTTGCACGGATGTCTGCCAAGTGTTTGGCAGGAAGAAAAGAAAAGTTGTCCAAAACAGCTTCCAATCGAATGTTCCTGTGATTGGAAAAGTCAGGAGAGTGCAAAGGTACTGTTTTCTATCAGTTGGCAAGGTGCGCACACAATCCCAGTGTTGTACAGCTTGCTTCTTCACCTTCCCGAAGCTGCCGCTCTCGCCGGCTGCCGGAGCCCAAGAAGCGGCTTCTTCGCGCAAAGACGATTGTGCCGCTCACAGTGCTCTCCTTAGCGCGGCTTCTGCCGAAAGACGCCCGGCAGCGGCTCTTACCTCCGGAGAGCATCCTACCTTCGTCTTTCGCGTCTTTTGTAGTCTACATCTTAGCAAAACGCTTTTCCACTATGTCTGGCTAGGAAAAACTGTGCCAGCACAGAAAACATCTCCCATCGTGTTCTAGAAGTTGCACGGATGTCTGCCAAGTGTTTGGCAGGAAGAAAAGAAAAGTTGTCCAAAACAGCTTCCAATCGAATGTTCCTGTGATTGGAAAAGTCAGGAGAGTGCAAAGGTACTGTTTTCTATCAGTTGGCAAGGTGCGCACACAATCCCAGTGTTGTACAGCTTGCTTCTTCACCTTCCCGAAGCTGCCGCTCTCGCCGGCTGCCGGAGCCCAAGAAGCGGCTTCTTCGCGCAAAGACGATTGTGCCGCTCACAGTGCTCTCCTTAGCGCGGCTTCTGCCGAAAGACGCCCGGCAGCGGCTCTTACCTCCGGAGAGCATCCTACCTTCGTCTTTCGCGTCTTTTGTAGTCTACATCTTAGCAAAACGCTTTTCCACTATGTCTGGCTAGGAAAAACTGTGCCAGCACAGAAAACATCTCCCATCGTGTTCTAGAAGTTGCACGGATGTCTGCCAAGTGTTTGGCAGGAAGAAAAGAAAAGTTGTCCAAAACAGCTTCCAATCGAATGTTCCTGTGATTGGAAAAGTCAGGAGAGTGCAAAGGTACTGTTTTCTATCAGTTGGCAAGGTGCGCACACAATCCCAGTGTTGTACAGCTTGCTTCTTCACCTTCCCGAAGCTGCCGCTCTCGCCGGCTGCCGGAGCCCAAGAAGCGGCTTCTTCGCGCAAAGACGATTGTGCCGCTCACAGTGCTCTCCTTAGCGCGGCTTCTGCCGAAAGACGCCCGGCAGCGGCTCTTACCTCCGGAGAGCATCCTACCTTCGTCTTTCGCGTCTTTTGTAGTCTACATCTTAGCAAAACGCTTTTCCACTATGTCTGGCTAGGAAAAACTGTGCCAGCACAGAAAACATCTCCCATCGTGTTCTAGAAGTTGCACGGATGTCTGCCAAGTGTTTGGCAGGAAGAAAAGAAAAGTTGTCCAAAACAGCTTCCAATCGAATGTTCCTGTGATTGGAAAAGTCAGGAGAGTGCAAAGGTACTGTTTTCTATCAGTTGGCAAGGTGCGCACACAATCCCAGTGTTGTACAGCTTGCTTCTTCACCTTCCCGAAGCTGCCGCTCTCGCCGGCTGCCGGAGCCCAAGAAGCGGCTTGTTCGCGCAAAGACGATTGTGCCGCTCACAGTGCTCTCCTTAGCGCGGCTTCTGCCGAAAGACGCCCGGCAGCGGCTCTTACCTCCGGAGAGCATCCTACCTTCGTCTTTCGCGTCTTATGTAGTCTACACCTCGGCAAAAAGCTTTTCCACTATGTCTGGCTAGGAAAAACTGTGCCAGCACAGAAAACATCTCCCATCGTGTTCTAGAAGTTGCACGGATGTCTGCCAAGTGTTTGGCAGGAAGAAAAGAAAAGTTGTCCAAAACAGCTTCCAATCGAATGTTCCTGTGATTGGAAAAGTCAGGAGAGTGCAAAGGTACTGTTTTCTATCAGTTGGCAAGGTGCGCACACAATCCCAGTGTTGTACAGCTTGCTTCTTCACCTTCCCGAAGCTGCCGCTCTCGCCGGCTGCCGGAGCCCAAGAAGCGGCTTCTTCGCGCAAAGACGATTGTGCCGCTCACAGTGCTCTCCTTAGCGCGGCTTCTGCCGAAAGACGCCCGGCAGCGGCTCTTACCTCCGGAGAGCATCCTACCTTCGTCTTTCGCGTCTTATGTAGTCTACACCTCGGCAAAAAGCTTTTCCACTATGTCTGGCTAGGAAAAACTGTGCCAGCACAGAAAACATCTCCCATCGTGTTCTAGAAGTTGCACGGATGTCTGCCAAGTGTTTGGCAGGAAGAAAAGAAAAGTTGTCCAAAACAGCTTCCAATCGAATGTTCCTGTGATTGGAAAAGTCAGGAGAGTGCAAAGGTACTGTTTTCTATCAGTTGGCAAGGTGCGCACACAATCCCAGTGTTGTACAGCTTGCTTCTTCACCTTCCCGAAGCTGCCACTCTCAGGAGGTAAGAGCCGCTGCCGGGCGTCTTTCGGCAGAAGCAGCGCTAAGGGGAGCCCTGTGAGCGGCACAATCGTCTTTGCGCGAAGAAGCCGCTTCTTGGGCTCCGGCAGCCGGCGAGAGCGGCAGCTTCGGGAAGGTGAAGAAGCAAGCTGTACAACACTGGGATTGTGTGCGCACCTTGCCAACTGATAGAAAACAGTACCTTTGCACTCTCCTGACTTTTCCAATCACAGGAACATTCGATTGGAAGCTGTTTTGGACAACTTTTCTTTTCTTCCTGCCAAACACTTGGCAGACATCCGTGCAACTTCTAGAACACGATGGGAGATGTTTTCTGTGCTGGCACAGTTTTTCCTAGCCAGACATAGTGGAAAAGCTTTTTGCCGAGGTGTAGACTACATAAGACGCGAAAGACGAAGGTAGGATGCTCTCCGGAGGTAAGAGCCGCTGCCGGGCGTCTTTCGGCAGAAGCCGCGCTAAGGAGAGCACTGTGAGCGGCACAATCGTCTTTGCGCGAAGAAGCCGCTTCTTGGGCTCCGGCAGCCGGCGAGAGCGGCAGCTTCGGGAAGGTGAAGAAGCAAGCTGTACAACACTGGGATTGTGTGCGCACCTTGCCAACTGATAGAAAACAGTACCTTTGCACTCTCCTGACTTTTCCAATCACAGGAACATTCGATTGGAAGCTGTTTTGGACAACTTTTCTTTTCTTCCTGCCAAACACTTGGCAGACATCCGTGCAACTTCTAGAACACGATGGGAGATGTTTTCTGTGCTGGCACAGTTTTTCCTAGCCAGACCTAGTGGAAAAGCGTTTTGCTAAGATGTAGACTACAAAAGACGCGAAAGACGAAGGTAGGATGCTCTCCGGAGGTAAGAGCCGCTGCCGGGCGTCTTTCGGCAGAAGCCGCGCTAAGGAGAGCACTGTGAGCGGCACAATCGTCTTTGCGCGAAGAAGCCGCTTCTTGGGCTCCGGCAGCCGGCGAGAGCGGCAGCTTCGGGAAGGTGAAGAAGCAAGCTGTACAACACTGGGATTGTGTGCGCACCTTGCCAACTGATAGAAAACAGTACCTTTGCACTCTCCTGACTTTTCCAATCACAGGAACATTCGATTGGAAGCTGTTTTGGACAACTTTTCTTTTCTTCCTGCCAAACACTTGGCAGACATCCGTGCAACTTCTAGAACACGATGGGAGATGTTTTCTGTGCTGGCACAGTTTTTCCTAGCCAGACCTAGTGGAAAAGCGTTTTGCTAAGATGTAGACTACAAAAGACGCGAAAGACGAAGGTAGGATGCTCTCCGGAGGTAAGAGCCGCTGCCGGGCGTCTTTCGGCAGGAGCCGCGCTAAGGAGAGCACTGTGAGCGGCACAATCGTCTTTGCGCGAAGAAGCCGCTTCTTGGGCTCCGGCAGCCGGCGAGAGCGGCAGCTTCGGGAAGGTGAAGAAGCAAGCTGTACAACACTGGGATTGTGTGCGCGCCTTGCCAACTGATAGAAAACAGTACCTTTGCACTCTCCTGACTTTTCCAATCACAGGAACATTCGATTGGAAGCTGTTTTGGACAACTTTTCTTTTCTTCCTGCCAAACACTTGGCAGACATCCGTGCAACTTCTAGAACACGATGGGAGATGTTTTCTGTGCTGGCACAGTTTTTCCTAGCCAGACATAGTGGAAAAGCGTTTTGCTAAGATGTAGACTACAAAAGACGCGAAAGACGAAGGTAGGATGCTCTCCGGAGGTAAGAGCCGCTGCCGGGCGTCTTTCGGCAGAAGCCGCGCTAAGGAGAGCACTGTGAGCGGCACAATCGTCTTTGCGCGAAGAAGCCGTTTCTTCGGTTCCGGGAGCCGGCGAGAGCGGCAGCTTCGGGAAGGTGAAGAAGCAAGCTGTACAACACTGGGATTGTGTGCGCACCTTGCCAACTGATAGAAAACAGTACCTTTGCACTCTCCTGACTTTTCCAATCACAGGAACATTCGATTGGAAGCTGTTTTGGACAACTTTTCTTTTCTTCCTGCCAAACACTTGGCAGACATCCGTGCAACTTCTAGAACACGATGGGAGATGTTTTCTGTGCTGGCACAGTTTTTCCTAGCCAGACATAGTGGAAAAGCTTTTTACTAAGATGTAGACTACAAAAGACGCGAAAGACGAAGGTAGGATGCTCTCCGGAGGTAAGAGCCGCTGCCGGGCGTCTTTCGGCAGAAGCCGCGCTAAGGAGAGCACTGTGAGCGGCACAATCGTCTTTGCGCGAAGAAGCCGCTTCTTCGGTTCCGGGAGCCGGCGAGAGCGGCAGCTTCGGGAAGGTGAAGAAGCAAGCTGTACAACACTGGGATTGTGTGCGCACCTTGCCAACTGATAGAAAACAGTACCTTTGCACTCTCCTGACTTTTCCAATCACAGGAACATTCGATTGGAAGCTGTTTTGGACAACTTTTCTTTTCTTCCTGCCAAACACTTGGCAGACATCCGTGCAACTTCTAGAACACGATGGGAGATGTTTTCTGTGCTGGCACAGTTTTTCCTAGCCAGACATAGTGGAAAAGCGTTTTGCTAAGATGTAGACTACAAAAGACGCGAAAGACGAAGGTAGGATGCTCTCCGGAGGTAAGAGCCGCTGCCGGGCGTCTTTCAGCAGAAGCCGCGCTAAGGAGAGCACTGTGAGCGGCACAATCGTCTTTGCGCGAAGAAGCCGCTTCTTGGGCTCCGGCAGCCGGCGAGAGCGGCAGCTTCGGGAAGGTGAAGAAGCAAGCTGTACAACACTGGGATTGTGTGCGCACCTTGCCAACTGATAGAAAACAGTACCTTTGCACTCTCCTGACTTTTCCAATCACAGGAACATTCGATTGGAAGCTGTTTTGGACAACTTTTCTTTTCTTCCTGCCAAACACTTGGCAGACATCCGTGCAACTTCTAGAACACGATGGGAGATGTTTTCTGTGCTGGCACAGTTTTTCCTAGCCAGACATAGTGGAAAAGCTTTTTGCCGAGGTGTAGATGAGAAGAGGAGCTAAAGACGAAGGTAGGATGCTCTCCGGAGGTAAGAGCCGCTGCCGGGCGTCTTTCGGCAGAAGCCGCGCTAAGGAGAGCACTGTGAGCGGCACAATCGTCTTTGCGCGAAGAAGCCGCTTCTTGGGCTCCGGCAGCCGGCGAGAGCGGCAGCTTCGGGAAGGTGAAGAAGCAAGCTGTACAACACTGGGATTGTGTGCGCACCTTGCCAACTGATAGAAAACAGTACCTTTGCACTCTCCTGACTTTTCCAATCACAGGAACATTCGATTGGAAGCTGTTTTGGACAACTTTTCTTTTCTTCCTGCCAAACACTTGGCAGACATCCGTGCAACTTCTAGAACACGATGGGAGATGTTTTCTGTGCTGGCACAGTTTTTCCTAGCCAGACATAGTGGAAAAGCTTTTTGCCGAGGTGTAGATGAGAAGAGGAGCTAAAGAGTGGATGTTAGCAAATGACACCCATCTTCAAAAAAGGCAATTAAGAGGACTCGCCATAGTACAAACCAGCCAGCCTCTTTTTTATCCCCAGGAAGTTGATGAAGCAGCTCTTCCTGGAAATCCTTGCCAGGCACATGACAGATGACCAAATAATGTAGTTAGCATGATTTTTCAGGGGAATTTCATGCTGAACATCACTTTAAACTCCTCTGATGAATCAACTTGACTGGTAGATGAAGGGAATATTATCTGCCTGGGCTTCAGGGAGGTTTTTGACATACCTCTACATGGCATCACACATACATATGGAAGCAATAGTGCAAAGGGGAGGGAATCAGTGTCTTTTCAGTGATGCTGAGGGAAAAGACAAGAGGCAGTGGGCACACACTGAAATACAGGAGATTGCCTTTGAACATCAGTAAATGTTTCTTTACTGTCAGGGTGACTGAACCACGGCACAGACTGCCCAGAAAGATTGTGGAGCCTGGATCTTTGAAGACATTAAAAGTACACCCAGATAGAATCCTGGGCAAGAGGCTCTAGGTATCCTGGTTTAGGCAGGGGGGTTGGGCCTGGTTAGCCCCACCAACCCCTTCCACTCTCTTTCATTCTGTGCTAGTGAATTCTCTTCAAGATGCATTTCAAAGCGCTGGCATGACAAAGTTCTGTGCAGACAGAGATCCAAATGGACATGGCATCTAAGTTCCTTAAGCAGTGTTCAAGAAGAATGTAAAACTCTGGCACAAGTGTCTCTTCCCTAACTGAATCCCTTTCATGGGAAAATTCCCAGCTCTAGAAAGATCTTCTGATACGCATGCTTAAGACTGACACTGGCTGAGCAAATTTCTCCCTATGTATATCTAAGACCAGTTAGGATCTTCACCCAAAGTGCAGTCAACATAGTCACAGAATGCCTATTGTTAAGAAGTGACAGCTTCCATCAGAATGGCAGCTATTGGTCCACAAAATGGATTAATGGATGGGAATTATCTACGTGGGTTAAAAACAAAAATAAAGAGTTGGTCTTTATTTATCAATTTCATGGCAATATTGATAAGGGAAGAAAAAGATCTAAGTCCTTGACTTTCTGGACTCGAGGAAAGATTTTAAAAATTCCTTGTAAAAATGTATGATCACAATCAGACTATTGAAACCATTTTAGTTGGGAACAAAGTTCCAAAATTGTCTAGATAGTGGCAAAGAAGCCAAGAAAATAGGAAAGAAACAAAAAGAGAGCAAAAGAGTCAGCTTCAGTGTACAAGCTCGTTCTAGAAGTAGTCTGCTGGGAAAAGGAACCCCCAGCTAAATTTCCAATGTATTCCTGCGCTTGATTCAGTAACTGGTCAATGTAAAAACCAATCCTTTTGTACAACTTCTTCCAGCAACAAAAACTCCAACAGGTTGACACTACCATCATGCCTGTTCCAGACATATTTAAAAGAGAAATGATGATTTTCTTGAAAACCTACTTACATAAAAGTTGCAAGATGGTGGAGGGATTCCCACATCCTCCTTCCTCCATCTGGCTTGAAAGTATATTTGATAAAATATGCAACAAAGCACATGATTTATAAGGGAGAGTCAAATGGATGATTTGGGAATCGATCTCTTGTTGATAGTAAACTTCATATCCACTCGGTGTGACCTTTTTAAAACAAAATGTGGAGCTGAGGCATGAATCTGCCACAACAATTGTAAAGCAAACATACACACTCCCCTTCATATGCCCCCCCCTCCACACACACCTAGGCACACACAGAGATCAGCATAGCAGATCATGAACACCTTGGAAAAGACTGAAATGCTAAATGCCTCTCTTGATGGGCAAAAGAGCTGGTGCAGTAATTCAAATGCCTGGTACAAAAATTCTGTTTAATATTTAGCTCCTATTTAAAACACAGCTTTTCATTTCATTCTATTTACAGAATATTTTCATTTCATTTGTTTCTTTAAAATTACTTAGTTCTCACCTGTTGTATGTCTAGGAATATTTTCTTCCAAAAATAGAAAAAAATAGATGATATCTTTTCAGCAGAAAACATTGGTTGATACAATTTTAAACCATCATGATATGGAAGAATTCTTCTGTCCCTCTCGAAGGTGGAAGAAGCATTTGGATCACAGATCATCTACAATGAAATACTTGACATGTTTAAGATGCTTTCAATCAATTTTGATCGTCAATTGCTTATTTGTTGTAAACAGTAATTTTTCAGTGAAGGGAAAGCGTGTGTGGTATATCTACATGATATGTTCAAAGGCAGTTCCTACTAATGGCCAGGCTGAATTCCAGTAAATAATGTCCCGAATGATATTTTGCCGCCTTCTTTGGCACTTCATGAAATCTTACCCCGATGAAGTGCTGAAACAAAGAGATTTTCTCTTAGAGAGTGTCTCATGTTGTAACCTATCCCATGGATTTTATGCTGTAATTCTTATCTCTTTTAAAATTTACTATCTTCTGTACAGTTTTCATGAAACTTTCTGTTACAGTAGTGAATAGCACAGATAAATGTCATTTTGTACAACTTTGAATTTACCCCAAGAGCTGAGAGAAAACTTGATCCTATACTTCAATCCGAGTTTCTTCTATAGTCCGACTTTGTTTCTCTACCATCAAGCTTCTCCTTTGTTGCTGCTCCAAGCCCCGTCCAAGGTGACCTTGAATACTTTCAGGGATGGGACACCCACAACTTCTCTGGGCAACCTGTTCCAGTGTTCCAGCACTCCCACAGTAAAAAAGGCCTTCCTTTCATCTAATATGTGTAGGAAATCATAAATCTAGGCATAGAAGCTTGGAGTGCAAATTTGAAATTCTTTGGATTTGAAGCACATTTTATATGAATACTGACTTACAGATGACTAAAAGATGTTGATGGGCATTTGAGCTGACAAGTTTTGAAAAAGTGCACGGAAATTAAAATTGAAACCACTAAAATTAAAAACTCCTTGCCATTTTCTTTTTCCTCTCCTATTCAAAATTGCATATGTCAGATATCAGTGCTTCATGCAAACCTCTCAGATGCTCTCAGAGAAAAAGCTTTTCTTTCAGACTAAGTTGCGGTTGACGTAGAACACTAGCAGGAGTGAAAGATTTTCTGGGCATTGGGGCAGCACGTTCTCCTTGGATTTGTGTGCAGAATGCATTTTATCCAAACTGGAAAATAGATCCCAGCTCTGTTCTATTCATCATTCTTACTTCATCAGGCCAGAAGATTCTGTGAAAAGTAGCCTGTGGACCTTGAAGACAGCGCATGTGAACCAGATGAGAGGTGATAGAGAAGTTGAGGGAGAGAAGAAAGAGCATGAGGCTGAAACCAGAAAGTATTTCTCCACGTGATCATGGAAGATTGCAGGAGCCACTTGGTACTATCAAACCAGCCCAACTTGGCACTGGTGCCACCTTGGGTCTGGGAGCCATGTTGCATATCGTGAATTTTAAGGAGCCAGCTGGCCACACCCAGCCATATGCCCCCAAACACAAACCAAGGCCCTTTTCTCTGGCAAACAAAACTCAGCTGCCCTGCTTCTGGATGGCAGATTGCAGGAACCACTTGGTACTATCAAACCAGCCCAACTTGGCACTGGTGCCACCATGGGTCTGGTCACCATCCTGCCTATTGTAGCTTTTCAGGAGCCAGCCGGTCACTCTCAGCCATAGGCCCCCAAACACAAACCTCGGCCCGTTTCCCTGGCAAACAAAAGTAAGCTGTCCCGCTTCTGGATGGCAGATTGCAGGAGCTACTTAGTACTATCAAATCAGCCCGACTTGGCACAGGTGCCACCTTGGATCTGGGAACCATCCTGTGTATCGTGGATTTTCAGGGGCCAGCCAGCCACTCTCAGCCATATGCCCCCAAAAACAAACCACGGACCTTTTCTCTGGCAAACAAAACTCAACTGCCCCTCTTCTGGATGGCAAATTTTAGGACGCACTTTGTACTACGAAAACCGCCCGACGTGGCACTGGTGCCACCTTGTGTCAGGGAACCATCCTGCATATCGAGCTTTTTAAGGAGCCAGCCGGCCAGGCCCAGCCATATACCCCCAAAAACAAACCACGGACCATTTCTCATGGAAACAAAAATCCGCTGCCCCGCGTCTGGATGGCAGATTGCAGGAGCCACTTTGCACCATCAAACCAGCCCGACTTGGCACTGGTGCCACCTTGGGTCTGGGAACAATCCTGCGTATCGTACATATTCAGGAACCAGCCGAACACTCCCAGCCACAGGCCCCCAAACACAAACAACGGCCCATTTCCCTGGCAAACAAAACTCAGCTGCCCCGCTTCTGGATGGCAGTTTGCAGGAGCCACTTGGGACTATCAAACCAGCCCGACTTGGCACTGGTGCCACCTTGGGTCTGGGAACCATCCTGCGTATGGTGGATTCTAAGGAGCCAGCCGGCCACTCCCAGCCACAGGCCCCCAACAAAAACCACGGCCCTTTTTTCTGGCAAACAAAACTTAGCTGCCTCACTTCTGGATGGCAGATTGCAGGAGCCACTTGGTGTAATCAAACCAGCCCGACTTGGCACTGGTGCCACCTTGGGTCTGGGAACCATCCTGCGTATCGTGGATTCTAAGGAGCCAGCCGGCCACTCCCAGCCACAGGCCCCCAAACAAAATCAACGGCGCTGTTCCCTGGAAAACAAAACACGCCTGCCAACTTTTTGATGGAGTTTGCAGGAGCCACTTGGTACTATCAAACCAGCCCGACTTGGCACTGGTGCCACCTTGGGTCTGGGAAACATCCTGCGTATCGTGGATTCTTAGGAGCCAGCCGGCCACTCCTAGCCACAGGCCCCCAGACAAAAACCTAGGCCTATTTCTCTGGCAAACAAAAGTAAGCTGCCCCGCTTCTGGATGGCAGATTGCAGGAGACACTTGGTACTATCAAACCAGCCCAACTTGGCACTGGTGCCACCTTGGATCTGGGAACCATGCTGTGTATCGTGGATATTCAGGGGCCACCCGGCCACTCTCAGCCATATGTCCCCAAACAGAAACCTCGGCCCGTTTCTCTGGCAAACAAAACTCAACTGCCCCTCTTCTGGATGGCAAATTGCAGGATGAACTTGATACTAAAACCGCAGGCCGACTTGGTAGTGGTGACACCTTGGACCTGGGAACCATCATGCGTATCGAGCATTTTAAGGAGCCAGCCGGCCACTCCCAGCAATATGCCCCCAAAAACAATCCACGGAATTTTTCTCTGGCAAACAAAAATCAGCTGCCCCGCTTCTGGATGGCAGATTGCAGGAGCCACTTTGCACCATCAAACCAGCCCGACTTGGCACTGGTGCCACCTTGCATCTGGGAACCATGCTGCCTAGCGTGGATTTTCAGGAGCCAGCCGGCCACTCTCAGCCATAGGCCCCCAAACAAAACCCACAGCCCGTTTCCCTGGCAAACAAAATTAAGCTGCCCCGCTTCTGGATGGCAGATTGCAGGACGCACTTGGTAGTATCAAACCAGCCCGACTTGGCACTGGTGCCACCTTGGGTCTGGGAACCATCCTGCGTATTGTGGGTTCAAAGGAGCCAGCCGGCCACTCCCAGCCACAGGCCCCCAAATACAAACAACGGCGCTTTTCCCTGGAAAACAAAACTCGCCTGACAACTTTTTGATGGCAGATTGCAGGAGCCACTTGGTACTATCAAACCAGCCCAACTTGGCACTGGTGCCACCATGGGTCTGGTCACCATCCTGCCTATCGTAGCTTTTCAGGAGCCAGGCGGTCACTCCCAGCCATAGGCCCTGAGACACAAACCTCGGCCCGTTTCCCTGGCAAACAAAAGTAAGCTGCCCCGCTTCTGGATGGCAGATTGCAGGAGCCACTTGGTACTATCAAACCAGCCCAATTTGGCACTGGTGCCACCTCTGGTCTGGGAACCATGCTGCGTAACACAGATTCTAAGGCGCCAGTCGGCCACTCCCAGCCACAAGCCCCCAAACACAAACAACGGCGCTATTCTCTGGCAAACAAAACTCCACTGCCCCTCTTCTGGATGGCAAATTGCAGGACGCACTTGGTACTATAAAAACAGCCCGACTTGGCACTGGTGCCACCTTGGGTCTGGGAACCATCCTGCGTATCGATCTTTTTAATGAGACAGCCGGCCACTCCCAGCCATATGCCCCCAAACACAACCCACGGCCCTTTTCTCTGGCAAACAAAACTCAACTGCACCGCTTCTGGATGGCAGATTGCAGGAGCCACTTGGTACTATCAAACCAGCCCGACTTGGCACTGGTGCCACCTTGGGTCTGGGAACCATCCTGCGTATGGTGGATTCTAAGGAGCCAGCCGGCCACTCCCAGCCACAGGCCCCCAACAAAAACCACGGCCCTTTTTTCTGGCAAACAAAACTTAGCTGCCTCACTTCTGGATGGCAGATTGCAGGAGCCACTTGGTGTAATCAAACCAGCCCGACTTGGCACTGGTGCCACCTTGGGTCTGGGAACCATCCTGCGTATCGTGGATTCTAAGGAGCCAGCCGGCCACTCCCAGCCACAGGCCCCCAAACAAAATCAACGGCGCTGTTCCCTGGAAAACAAAACACGCCTGCCAACTTTTTGATGGAGTTTGCAGGAGCCACTTGGTACTATCAAACCAGCCCGACTTGGCACTGGTGCCACCTTGGGTCTGGGAAACATCCTGCGTATCGTGGATTCTTAGGAGCCAGCCGGCCACTCCTAGCCACAGGCCCCCAGACAAAAACCTAGGCCTATTTCTCTGGCAAACAAAAGTAAGCTGCCCCGCTTCTGGATGGCAGATTGCAGGAGACACTTGGTACTATCAAACCAGCCCAACTTGGCACTGGTGCCACCTTGGATCTGGGAACCATGCTGTGTATCGTGGATATTCAGGGGCCACCCGGCCACTCTCAGCCATATGTCCCCAAACAGAAACCTCGGCCCGTTTCTCTGGCAAACAAAACTCAACTGCCCCTCTTCTGGATGGCAAATTGCAGGATGAACTTGATACTAAAACCGCAGGCCGACTTGGTAGTGGTGACACCTTGGACCTGGGAACCATCATGCGTATCGAGCATTTTAAGGAGCCAGCCGGCCACTCCCAGCAATATGCCCCCAAAAACAATCCACGGAATTTTTCTCTGGCAAACAAAAATCAGCTGCCCCGCTTCTGGATGGCAGATTGCAGGAGCCACTTTGCACCATCAAACCAGCCCGACTTGGCACTGGTGCCACCTTGCATCTGGGAACCATGCTGCCTAGCGTGGATTTTCAGGAGCCAGCCGGCCACTCTCAGCCATATGCCCCCAAAAACAAACCACGGACCTTTTCTCTGGCAAACAAAACTCAACTGCCCCTCTTCTGGATGGAAAATTGCAGGACGCACTTTGTACTACGAAAACCGCCCGACGTGGCACTGGTGCCACCTTGTGTCAGGGAACCATCCTGCATATCGAGCTTTTTAAGGAGCCAGCCGGCCAGGCCCAGCCATATACCCCCAAAAACAAACCACGGACCATTTCTCATGGAAACAAAAATCCGCTGCCCCGCGTCTGGATGGCAGATTGCAGGAGCCACTTTGCACCATCAAACCAGCCCGACTTGGCACTGGTGCCACCTTGGGTCTGGGAACAATCCTGCGTATCGTACATATTCAGGAACCAGCCGAACACTCCCAGCCACAGGCCCCCAAACACAAACAACGGCCCATTTCCCTGGCAAACAAAACTCAGCTGCCCCTCTTCCGGATGGCAGTTTGCAGGAGCCACTTGGGACTATCAAACCAGCCCGACTTGGCACTGGTGCCACCTTGGGTCTGGGAACCATCCTGCGTATGGTGGATTCTAAGGAGCCAGCCGGCCACTCCCAGCCACAGGCCCCCAACAAAAACCACGGCCCTTTTTTCTGGCAAACAAAACTTAGCTGCCTCACTTCTGGATGGCAGATTGCAGGAGCCACTTTGCACCATCAAACCAGCCCGACTTGGCACTGGTGCCACCTTGCATCTGGGAACCATCCCGCGTATCGTGGATTTTCAGGAGCCAGCCGGCCACTCTCAGCCATAGGCCCCCAAACAAAACCCACGGCCCGTTTCCCTGGCAAACAAAATTAAGCTGCCCCGCTTCTGGATGGCAGATTGCAGGACGCACTTGGTAGTATCAAACCAGCCCGACTTGGCACTGGTGCCACCTTGGGTCTGGGAACCATCCTGCGTATTGTGGGTTCAAAGGAGCCAGCCGGCCACTCCCAGCCACAGGCCCCCAAATACAAACAACGGCGCTTTTCCCTGGAAAACAAAACTCGCCTGACAACTTTTTGATGGCAGATTGCAGGAGCCACTTGGTACTATCAAACCAGCCCAACTTGGCACTGGTGCCACCATGGGTCTGGTCACCATCCTGCCTATCGTAGCTTTTCAGGAGCCAGCCGGTCACTCCCAGCCATAGGTCCCCAGTCACAAACCTCGGCCCGTTTCCCTGGCAAACAAAAGTAAGCTGCCCCGCTTCTGGATGGCAGATTGCAGGAGCCACTTGGTACTATCAAACCAGCCCAACTTGGCACTGGTGCCACCTCTGGTCTGGGAACCATGCTGCGTAACACAGATTCTACGGCGCCAGTCGGCCACTCCCAGCCACAAGCCCCCAAACACAAACAACGGCGCTATTCTCTGGCAAACAAAACTCCACTGCCCCTCTTCTGGATGGCAAATTGCAGGACGCACTTGGTACTATAAAAACAGCCCGACTTGGCACTGGTGCCACCTTGGGTCTGGGAACCATCCTGCGTATCGATCTTTTTAATGAGACAGCCGGCCACTCCCAGCCATATGCCCCCAAACACAACCCACGGCCCTTTTCTCTGGCAAACAAAACTCAACTGCACCGCTTCTGGATGGCAGATTGCAGGAGCCACTTGGTACTATCAAACCAGCCCGACTTGGCACTGGTGCCACCTTGGGTCTGGGAACCATCCTGCGTATGGTGGATTCTAAGGAGCCAGCCGGCCACTCCCAGCCACAGGCCCCCAACAAAAACCACGGCCCTTTTTTCTGGCAAACAAAACTTAGCTGCCTCACTTCTGGATGGCAGATTGCAGGAGCCACTTGGTGTAATCAAACCAGCCCGACTTGGCACTGGTGCCACCTTGGGTCTGGGAACCATCCTGCGTATCGTGGATTCTAAGGAGCCAGCCGGCCACTCCCAGCCACAGGCCCCCAAACAAAATCAACGGCGCTGTTCCCCGGAAAACAAAACACGCCTGCCAACTTTTTGATGGAGTTTGCAGGAGCCACTTGGTACTATCAAACCAGCCCGACTTGGCACTGGTGCCACCTTTGGTCTGGGAAACATCCTGCGTATCGTGGATTCTTAGGAGCCAGCCGGCCACTCCTAGCCACAGGCCCCCAGACAAAAACCTAGGCCTATTTCTCTGGCAAACAAAAGTAAGCTGCCCCGCTTCTGGATGGCAGATTGCAGGAGACACTTGGGACTATCAAACGAGCCCAACTTGGCACTGGTGCCACCTTGGATCTGGGAACCATGCTGTGTATCGTGGATATTCAGGGGCCAGCCGGCCACTCTCAGCCATATGTCCCCAAACAGAAACCTCGGCCCGTTTCCCTGGCAAACAAAACTCAACTGCCCCTCTTCTGGATGGCAAATTGCAGGATGAACTTGATACTAAAACCGCAGGCCGACTTGGTAGTGGTGACACCTTGGACCTGGGAACCATCATGCGTATCGAGCATTTTAAGGAGCCAGCCGGCCACTCCCAGCAATATGCCCCCAAAAACAATCCACGGAATTTTTCTCTGGCAAACAAAAATCAGCTGCCCCGCTTCTGGATGGCAGATTGCAGGAGCCACTTTGCACCATCAAACCAGCCCGACTTGGCACTGGTGCCACCTTGCATCTGGGAACCATGCTGCCTAGCGTGGATTTTCAGGAGCCAGCCGGCCACTCTCAGCCATAGGCCCCCAAACAAAACCCACGGCCCGTTTCCCTGGCAAACAAAATTAAGCTGCCCCGCTTCTGGATGGCAGATTGCAGGACGCACTTGGTAGTATCAAACCAGCCCGACTTGGCACTGGTGCCACCTTGGGTCTGGGAACCATCCTGCGTATCGTGGGTTCAAAGGAGCCAGCCGGCCACTCCCAGCCACAGGCCCCCAAATACAAACAACGGCGCTTTTCCCTGGAAAACAAAACTCGCCTGACAACTTTTTGATGGCAGATTGCAGGAGCCACTTGGTACTATCAAACCAGCCCAACTTGGCACTGGTGCCACCATGGGTCTGGTCACCATCCTGCCGATCGTAGCTTTTCAGGAGCCAGCCAGCCACCCCCAGCCAGAGGCCCCTAGACAAATATTTCGGCCCGTTTCCCTGGCAAACAAAAGTAAGCTACCCCGCTTCTGGATGGCAGATTGCAGGAGCCACTTTGCACCATCAAACTAGCCCGACTTGGCACTGGTGCCACCTCAGCTCTGGGAACCATCCTGCGTATCGTTCATTGTAAGGAGCCAGCCGGCCACTCCAGCCACAGGCCCCCAGACACAAACAACGGCGCTTTTCCCTGGAAAAC
Organism: Melospiza melodia melodia; assembly: GCF_035770615.1. Taxonomy (NCBI): domain Eukaryota; kingdom Metazoa; phylum Chordata; class Aves; order Passeriformes; family Passerellidae; genus Melospiza; species Melospiza melodia. The sequence goes on along the minus strand of NC_086195.1, from coordinate 34,577,414 downwards.
AAAACTCGCCTGCCAACTTTTTGATGGCAGATTGCAGGAGCCACTTGGTACTATCAAATCAGCCCAACTTGGCACTGGTGCCACCATGGGTCTGGTCACCATCCTGCCTATCGTAGCTTTTCAGGAGCCAGCCGGTCACTCGCAGCCATATGCCCCCAGACACAAAACTCGGCCCGTTTCCCTGGCAAACAAAAGTAAGCTACCCCGCTTCTGGATGGCAGATTGCAGGAGCCACTTTGCACCATCAAACTAGCCCGACTTGGCACTGGTGCCACCTCAGCTCTGGGAACCATCCTGCGTATCGTTCATTGTAAGGAGCCAGCCGGCCACTCCAGCCACAGGCCCCCAGACACAAACAACGGCGCTTTTCCCTGGAAAACAAAACTCGCCTGCCAACTTTTTGATGGCAGATTGCAGGAGCCACTTGCTACTATCAAATCAGCCCAACTTGGCACTGGTGCCACCATGGGTCTGGTCACCATCCTGCCTATCGTAGCTTTTCAGGAGCCAGCCGGTCACTCGCAGCCATATGCCCCCAGACACAAAACTCGGCCCGTTTCCCTGGCAAACAAAATTAAGCTGCCCCGCTTCTGGATGGCAGATTGCAGGAGCCACTTTGCACCATCAAACTAGCCCGACTTGGCACTGGTGCCACCTCTGGTCTGGGAACCATCCTGCGTATCGTGGATTCTAAGGAGCCAGCCGGCCACTCCCAGCCAGAGGCCCCCAAACACAAACAACGTCGCTTTTCCCTGGATAACAAACTCGCCTGCCAACTTTTTGATGGCAGATTGCAGGAGCCACTTGGTACTATCAAACCAGCCCAACTTGGCACTGGTTCCACCATGGATCTGGTCACCATCCTGCCTATCGTAGCTTTTCAGGAGCCAGCCGGTCACTCCCAGCCATAGGCCCTGAGACACAAACCTCGGCCCGTTTCCCTGGCAAGCAAAAGTAAGCTGCCCCGCTTCTGGATGGTAGATTGCAGGACGCACTTGGTACTATCAAACCAGCCCAACTTGGCACTGGTGCCACCTCTGGTCTGGGAACCATCCTGCGTATCGTGGATTCTAAGGAGCCAGCCGGCCACTCCCAGCCACAGGCCCCCAAACACAAACAACGGCGCTTTTCCCTGGAAAACAAAACTCGCCTGCCAACTTTTTGATGGCAGATTGCAGGAGCCACTTGGTACTATCAAATCAGCCCAACTTGGCACTGGTGCCACCATGGGTCTGGTCACCATCCTGCCGATCGTAGCTTTTCAGGAGCCAGCCGGTCACTCCCAGCCATAGGCCCCCAGACACAAACCTCGGCCCGTTTCCCTGGCAAACAAAAGTAAGCACCCCCGATTCTGGATGGCAGATTGCAGGAGCCACTTGGTACTATCAAATCAGCCCAACTTGGCACTGGTGCCACCATGGGTCTGGTCACCATCCTGCCTATCGTAGCTTTTCAGGAGCCAGCCGGTCACTCCCAGCCATAGGCCCCCAGACAAAAAGCTCGGCCCGTTTCCCTGGCAAACAAAAGTAAGTTATCCCGCTTCTGGATGGCAGATTGCAGGAGCCACTTTTCACCATCAAACCAGCCCAACTTGGCACTGGTGCCACCTCTGGTCTGGGAACCATCCTGCGTATCGTGGATTCTAAGGAGCCAGCCGGCCACTCCCAGCCACTGGCCCCCAAACACAAACAACGGCGCTTTTCCCTGGATAACAAACTCGCCTGCCAAATTTTGATGGCAGATTGCAGGAGCCACTTGGTACTATCAAACCAGCCCAACTTGGCACTGGTGCCACCATGGGTCTGGTCACCATCCTGCCTATCGTAGCTTTTCAGGAGCCAGCCGGTCACTCCCAGCCATAGGCCCCCAGACAAAATCTCGGCCCGTTTCCCTGGCAAACAAAAGTAAGTTATCCCGCTTCTGGATGGCAGATTGCAGGAGCCACTTTTCACCATCAAACCAGCCCGACTTGGCACTGGTGCCACCTCTGGTCTGGGAACCATCCTGCGTATCGTGGATTCTAAGGAGCCAGCCGGCCACTCCCAGCCACTGGCCCCCAAACACAAACAACGGCGCTTTTCCCTGGAAAACAAAACTCGCCTGCCAACATTTTGATGGCAGATTGCAGGAGCCACTTGGTACTATCAAATCAGCCCAACTTGGCACTGGTGCCACCATGGGTCTGGTCACCATCCTGCCTATCGTAGCTTTTCAGGAGCCAGGCGGTCACTCCCAGCCATAGGCCCCCAGACACAAACCTCGGCCCGTTTCCCTGGCAAACAAAAGTAAGCTGCCCCGCTTCTGGATGGCAGATTGCAGGAACCACTTGGTATTATCAAACCAGCCCGACTTGGCACTGGTGCCACCTCTGGTCTGGGAACCATCCTGCGTATCGTGGTTCTAAGGAGCCATCCGTCCACTCCCAGCCACAGGCCCCCAAACACAAACAACGGCGCTTTTCCCATGAAAACAAAACTCGCCTGCCAACTTTTTGATGGCAGATTGCAGGAGCCACTTGGTACTATCAAATCAGCCCAACTTGGCACTGGTGCCACCATGGGTCTGGTCACCATCCTGCCTATCGTAGCTTTTCAGGAGCCAGCCGGTCACTCGCAGCCATAGGCCCCCAGAAACAATACTCGGCCCGTTTCCCTGGCAAACAAAAGTAAGCTGCCCCGCTTCTGGATGGCAGATTGCAGGAGCCACTTTGCACCATCAAACTAGCCCGACTTGGCACTGGTGCCACCTCTGGTCTGGGAACCATCCTGCGTATCGTGGATTCTAAGGAGCCAGCCGGCCACTCCCACCCACAGGCCCCCAAACACAAACAACGGCGCTTTTCCCTGGAAAACAAAACTCGCCTGCCAATTTTTTGATGGCAGATTGCAGGAGCCACTTGGTACTATCAAACCAGCCCAACTTGGCACTGGTGCCACCATGGGTCTGGTCACCATCCTGCCTATCGTAGCTTTTCAGGAGCCAGCCGGTCACTCCCAGCCATAGGCCCCCAGACACAAACCTCGGCCCGTTTCCCTGGCAAACAAAAGTAAGCTACCCCGCTTCTGGATGGCAGATTGCAGGACGCACTTGATAGTATCAAACCAGCCCGACTTGGCACTGGTGCCACCTCAGGTCTGGGAACCATGCTGCGTATCGTGGATTCTAATTAGCCATCTGGCCACTCCCACCCACAGGCCCCCAAACAAAAACAACGGCGCTTTTCCCTGGAAAACAAACCTCGCCTGCCAAATTTTGATGGCAGATTGCAGGAGCCACTTTTCACCATCAAACCAGCCCGACTTGGCACTGGTGCCACCTCTGTTCTGGGAACCATCCTGCGTATCGTGGATTCTAAGGAGCCAGCCGGTCACTCGCAGCCATAGGCCCCCAGACACAAAACTCGGCCCGTTTCCCTGGCAAACAAAAGTAAGCTACCCCGCTTCTGGATGGCAGATTGCAGGAGCCACTTTGCACCATCAAACTGGCCCGACTTGGCACTGGTGCGACCTCTGGTCTGGGAACCATCCTGCGTATCGTGGATTCTAAGGAGCCAGCCGGTCACTCCCACCCACAGGCCCCCAAACACAAACAACGTCACTTTTCCCTGGAAAACAAAACTCGCCTGCCAACATTTAGATGGCAGATTGCAGGAGCCACTTGGTACTATCAAACCAGCCCAACTTGGCACTGGTGCCACCATGGGTCTGGTCACCATCCTGCCTATCGTAGCTTTTCAGGAGCCAGCCGGTCACTCCCAGCCATAGGCCCCCAGACAAAAACCTCGGCCCGTTTCCCTGGCAAACAAAAGTAAGTTATCCCGCTTCTGGATGGCAGATTGCAGGAGCCACTTTTCACCATCAAACTAGCCCGACTTGGCACTGGTGCCACCTCTGGTCTGGGAACCATCCTGCGTATCGTGGATTCTAAGGAGCCAGCCGGCCACTCCCAGCCACAGGCCCCCAAACACAAACAACGGCGCTTTTCCCTGGATAACAAACTCGCCTGCCAACTTTTTGATGGCAGATTGCAGGAGCCACTTGGTACTATCAAACCAGCCCAACTTGGCACTGGTGCCACCATGGGTCTGGTCACCATCCTGCCTATCGTAGCTTTTCAGGAGCCAGGCGGTCACTCCCAGCCATAGGCCCTGAGACACAAACCTCGGCCCGTTTCCCTGGCAAACAAAAGTAAGCTGCCCCGCTTCTGGATGGCAGATTGCAGGACGCACTTGGTACTATCAAACCAGCCCAACTTGGCACTGGTGCCACCTCTGGTCTGGGAACCATGCCGCGTATCGTGGATTCTAAGGAGCCAGCCGGCCACTCCCAGCCACAGGCCCCCAAATACAAACAACGGCGCTTTTCCCTGGAAAACAAAACTCGCCTGCCAACTTTTTCATGGCAGATTGCAGGAGCCACTTGGTACTATCAAATCAGCCCAACTTGGCACTGGTGCCACCATGGGTCTGGTCACCATCCTGCCTATCGTAGCTTTTCAGGAGCCAGCCGGTCACTCCCAGCCATAGGCCCCCAGACACAAACCTCGGCCCGTTTCCCTGGCAAACAAAAGTAAGCTGCCCCGCTTCTGGATGGCAGATTGCAGGAGCCACTTGGTACTATCAAACCAGCCCAACTTGGCACTGGTGCCACCTCTGGTCTGGGAACCATGCTGCGTAACACAGATTCTAAGGCGCCAGTCGGCCACTCCCAGCCACAAGCCCCCAAACACAAACAACGGCGCTATTCTCTGGCAAACAAAACTCCACTGCCCCTCTTCTGGATGGCAAATTGCAGGACGCACTTGGTACTATAAAAACAGCCCGACTTGGCACTGGTGCCACCTTGGGTCTGGGAACCATCCTGCGTATCGATCTTTTTAATGAGACAGCCGGCCACTCCCAGCCATATGCCCCCAAACACAACCCACGGCCCTTTTCTCTGGCAAACAAAACTCAACTGCACCGCTTCTGGATGGCAGATTGCAGGAGCCACTTGGTACTATCAAACCAGCCCGACTTGGCACTGGTGCCACCTTGGGTCTGGGAACCATCCTGCGTATGGTGGATTCTAAGGAGCCAGCCGGCCACTCCCAGCCACAGGCCCCCAACAAAAACCACGGCCCTTTTTTCTGGCAAACAAAACTTAGCTGCCTCACTTCTGGATGGCAGATTGCAGGAGCCACTTGGTGTAATCAAACCAGCCCGACTTGGCACTGGTGCCACCTTGGGTCTGGGAACCATCCTGCGTATCGTGGATTCTAAGGAGCCAGCCGGCCACTCCCAGCCACAGGCCCCCAAACAAAATCAACGGCGCTGTTCCCTGGAAAACAAAACACGCCTGACAACTTTTTGATGGAGTTTGCAGGAGCCACTTGGTACTATCAAACCAGCCCGACTTGGCACTGGTGCCACCTTGGGTCTGGGAAACATCCTGCGTATCGTGGATTCTTAGGAGCCAGCCGGCCACTCCTAGCCACAGGCCCCCAGACAAAAACCTAGGCCTATTTCTCTGGCAAACAAAAGTAAGCTGCCCCGCTTCTGGATGGCAGATTGCAGGAGACACTTGGTACTATCAAACCAGCCCAACTTGGCACTGGTGCCACCTTGGATCTGGGAACCATGCTGTGTATCGTGGATATTCAGGGGCCACCCGGCCACTCTCAGCCATATGTCCCCAAACAGAAACCTCGGCCCGTTTCTCTGGCAAACAAAACTCAACTGCCCCTCTTCTGGATGGCAAATTGCAGGATGAACTTGATACTAAAACCGCAGGCCGACTTGGTAGTGGTGACACCTTGGACCTGGGAACCATCATGCGTATCGAGCATTTTAAGGAGCCAGCCGGCCACTCCCAGCAATATGCCCCCAAAAACAATCCACGGAATTTTTCTCTGGCAAACAAAAATCAGCTGCCCCGCTTCTGGATGGCAGATTGCAGGAGCCACTTTGCACCATCAAACCAGCCCGACTTGGCACTGGTGCCACCTTGCATCTGGGAACCATGCTGCCTAGCGTGGATTTTCAGGAGCCAGCCGGCCACTCTCAGCCATAGGCCCCCAAACAAAACCCACAGCCCGTTTCCCTGGCAAACAAAATTAAGCTGCCCCGCTTCTGGATGGCAGATTGCAGGACGCACTTGGTAGTATCAAACCAGCCCGACTTGGCACTGGTGCCACCTTGGGTCTGGGAACCATCCTGCGTATTGTGGGTTCAAAGGAGCCAGCCGGCCACTCCCAGCCACAGGCCCCCAAATACAAACAACGGCGCTTTTCCCTGGAAAACAAAACTCGCCTGACAACTTTTTGATGGCAGATTGCAGGAGCCACTTGGTACTATCAAACCAGCCCAACTTGGCACTGGTGCCACCATGGGTCTGGTCACCATCCTGCCTATCGTAGCTTTTCAGGAGCCAGCCGGTCACTCCCAGCCATAGGTCCCCAGTCACAAACCTCGGCCCGTTTCCCTGGCAAACAAAAGTAAGCTGCCCCGCTTCTGGATGGCAGATTGCAGGAGCCACTTGGTACTATCAAACCAGCCCAACTTGGCACTGGTGCCACCTCTGGTCTGGGAACCATGCTGCGTAACACAGATTCTAAGGCGCCAGTCGGCCACTCCCAGCCACAAGCCCCCAAACACAAACAACGGCGCTATTCTCTGGCAAACAAAACTCCACTGCCCCTCTTCTGGATGGCAAATTGCAGGACGCACTTGGTACTATAAAAACAGCCCGACTTGGCACTGGTGCCACCTTGGGTCTGGGAACCATCCTGCGTATCGATCTTTTTAATGAGACAGCCGGCCACTCCCAGCCATATGCCCCCAAACACAACCCACGGCCCTTTTCTCTGGCAAACAAAACTCAACTGCACCGCTTCTGGATGGCAGATTGCAGGAGCCACTTGGTACTATCAAACCAGCCCGACTTGGCACTGGTGCCACCTTGGGTCTGGGAACCATCCTGCGTATGGTGGATTCTAAGGAGCCAGCCGGCCACTCCCAGCCACAGGCCCCCAACAAAAACCACGGCCCTTTTTTCTGGCAAACAAAACTTAGCTGCCTCACTTCTGGATGGCAGATTGCAGGAGCCACTTGGTGTAATCAAACCAGCCCGACTTGGCACTGGTGCCACCTTGGGTCTGGGAACCATCCTGCGTATCGTGGATTCTAAGGAGCCAGCCGGCCACTCCCAGCCACAGGCCCCCAAACAAAATCAACGGCGCTGTTCCCTGGAAAACAAAACACGCCTGCCAACTTTTTGATGGAGTTTGCAGGAGCCACTTGGTACTATCAAACCAGCCCGACTTGGCACTGGTGCCACCTTGGGTCTGGGAAACATCCTGCGTATCGTGGATTCTTAGGAGCCAGCCGGCCACTCCTAGCCACAGGCCCCCAGACAAAAACCTAGGCCTATTTCTCTGGCAAACAAAAGTAAGCTGCCCCGCTTCTGGATGGCAGATTGCAGGAGACACTTGGTACTATCAAACCAGCCCAACTTGGCACTGGTGCCACCTTGGATCTGGGAACCATGCTGTGTATCGTGGATATTCAGGGGCCAGCCGGCCACTCT